>NW_020951391.1:5323797-5513934 GCF_900497805.2 Vombatus ursinus | reverse complement strand
AAGAAAGAAAGAAAGAAAGAAAGAAAGAAAGAAAGAAAGAAAGAAAGGAAGAAAGAAAGAAAGAAAGAAAATAAGGAAGGACCAAAAAGAAAGAGAAAGAAGGAAATTAAATTATTTTGTTCAACATTCTTTGTGAACCTATATTAGATTTGTCTTCATTGCATTTTTTCATAAATCTTCATAAACATAATTCCCAGCATTTTTAGAGGTCTTGACATCAATCAGGCTAATAATCTTAATCACCTTTTTGGATGATCAGAATTCATCTAATACTAATTTTCTTACTTCTCTATTTATTCATGTTTTTGAAGATTGTCTCCAATGGGTCTATTATAAAAATTTTCAAGTTCTCTCAGTATCCAAGGCTGTAATTTTAACTTATTTAAAGTAGTTGAGACTTCTTACTAGCCCTTCAGAGAGTGCAGACTTCACTTTCTTATTAACTATCATAGTTCTATTTAGTTCATTTTGAAGATGAGTCCTCTGGATAGGCAAGACAGAAGGGAAGTCATAGTTGAGTAATTCTTTCAGTCATCTGTTTAAAATTCACCATCTGCCCCAATAGAGGGCACTTCATCTGTATTTTTTTCTAGATTAAGTTGCCCCATTTCCAAATTATGGGCATATTTTTAAAAATATGAGCTCATTGGAGAACCTTAATATTTTATATCTTCTTTTATTCTTCATTAGGATCACATTAACTTTCCAGGCTGTTCTCCATGTCTTAAATTCTCCTACTTCTTATCTCTATCTCCTGTCTTTTCTGATTCTCTTCAAATCTCAGCTAATATTCTTTCTTAATGAAATCTTTTCTAATCCTCCTTAATGCTAGCAGCATCCTTCTATTGACTATATCCAATCTATCCTGTCTCTTATCTGATTTCACCTAGTTATTTTCATGTTTTATCATCTATTAGACTTTGAATTCCCTGAGGACAGAGGCTGTCTTTTGCCTTTGGCCAAATATTGTCATAATATCATATAATGAGTTTCTCATTCCTTTTGATGGGAAACTTCATTTTCCTAATTGTCTACTTTAAAATACATCTAGACTATTAAAATGTTTACCAAAAGTAGGCACATATATGTTTAACTATGCCCCAAATTTTTGTATGTGACTATAATGAGGTCTAAAATTACAAGAACACTTTCTCCAAATTCCGGTTATTTTCACTTAAACAGTCTGTTTATCCTTGTTAACAGAATTGGAACAATAAGAGCAGTTCAGACTAGTATATATCTTGTTGGCATATAGTGTTAGTCTCCCAATATTTCTTTCAAGTATTTTTCTATTTCTGTTTTATTATACTCTAGTAATTTGCATATCCATATGCCTATCTTGTCCCTCTACCATACTGCAAGTTTCTTGAGTGCAGGTTCTGTATCATTTAAATTTGTCTTTTTCTCCTACTTCCCTCACTAATCAAATACCTTACACACACACATATCAAGGAATCAACGGCTGTTAAGTTTTTAAAGAACAAAAGAATTATGAAAAACCAGAGAGATCCCTATAAATTTAAAAATAACACTAAATCATATGCCAATATTTTAAAAATAAAAATTAACTTGAGAGAGAATTTAATTTATACATCTCAAAGAATACTAAAAATGTATTTAAAAATTATCATAAAAACTTTTTGTTTTTAGGCAATTGGGGTTAAGTGACTTGCCCAGGGTCACACAGCTAGTAAGTGTCAAGTGTTTGGTCTGAGGCCAGATTTGAACTCAGGTCCTCCTATCTTCAGGGCCAGTGGTCTATCCACTGCACCTAGCTGCCCCAAAAATTTTGAGTAGAACTTGTTACCACTTGTGGTTAATGGGTAAACTATAAGCAATATTTCTATTTAAAGAATAAACCTGGTCAATCCAATGTATTCTATTTCAACAGGGCACACTTTTTAAATAAAGGTGAAAACAAAAAATATGGCTCCTCTTAATTCTGCTTTTTCTCATGAATATTCAGCAACATCATGAAATGTGTGTGCGTGTGTGTGTGTATGAATAGTTCAAGCATGAAGCAGGAACAATATCAAGATTGTATTCAATTGAATGTCAAGGATCTATGGGGTCACATTTAACATGGGTTATTCATTCAAGTTAGATTTTGTTATAATTTAGATCCTGAAAAGTATGGTGTCATTTTTAAAAATCAATTTGCCTACATAAAGAATAGAGATTGTTCAAATAAAAGGTGCAGAAGGTAGACCTATGCAAAATTAAATATTAAATATTATAACTAGTTAAACAGAATATTTATAATGATAATTTTGATATTTCTATATTTCATTTGATCTACAATATTATTTATACAGCTATTCCCTCAAAAGGTGGAGATAGCAACCCATTGACACCTATTTGTTTCAAGAAAAGCAAATATAATATTAGTTTAAAATTACCTATTTCTCTATTATCCCTAGGATCTATCTTGTTTGTAATCAAAGCTGAAACTAGGGAAGAGTCATTCAATCAACAAAACTTTGCTAAGTACTTAAATGTTAAGCACTATGCACTGGAATTTTGTGTCAAGGTGTCAGATTTAGAGAATACTGACTATTAACTGTCATTTCTTAATGCCATGGAAACAACAGAACTTAATGTCTAATTGAAATAAATGATTAGGAAAAATAAAAATCTATCTGATGATCCTGGTGTGAGATCCATCCAACACTCCTCCTCATGGCCTGTCCAATAGAAGCTTTATCTTGGTGGAACAATCCCCTGTTCCATTATTCAATTTCTTGCAACCTAACCATCTCCCCCAATACCAAATGAGAGCACATTCACTTTGTGGTGATTGCTTCAGGTAAAAACTTTCTTCCTGATAGTTCTGTTTAAATTCAATCATCAGACAAAAATTATTGATCAGAGAAATGCAAATTAAAACAGCTTTGAGATATCATTTTATACTTACCAGATTGGTTAATGATAGACAGGAAAAGTGACAAATGTTGGAGGGGTTGTGGAAAAATTGGGACACTAGTTCATTGTTGGAATTGTGAACTGATCCAACAATTTTGGAGAGCAATCTAGAATTATGCTCAAAGAGTTTATTAAACTATCCATACCCTTTGACTCAACAATACCACTACTTAATCTATTTCTGAAGATAATTAGGGGAAAAAGAAAACCTATATGTTCTAAAGTGTTTATAGCAGCTCCCTTTGTGGTGGCAAAGAACTGGAAATTCCAGGGATGCCCATCAATTGGGAAATGGTTAAACAAGTTGTGATATATGATTGTGATAGAATACTACTGTGCTATAAGAAATGATGAACTCAATGCTTTCTGAAAGACTTGCATGAAATAAAGGAGAGTGAAATGAGCAGAACTAAGAGAATATTGTATGCAGTAAAAGTAGTATTGTTTGAAGAATGACTTTGAGTAAGTTATTTTGTCTATTATAAATGTCCAAATTAATTATTAAGGACATATGAAGGAAGACAGTTTCTGCATCCAGAGAAAGAACTGATAAATAGAAATATGTATAGGGTGGGGGAGTAGGGAAGAAAAAAAATAACTTCATACTATAATTTTGTTGCATATTTGAAAGGAATAGCAAGTCATGCACACTAGATTTGCAGTTTCATGTGCAATCCTCTTTCTATTGTACTAGGTTATGGAAATGCTTGTTTTATTCCATAAATTAAAAATAAAATTATACATATTTATAGCATTAAATCAGTAGTGAAATACTTCAAAAAACTTGTGGTTTTATCAGTCTGGGTAATCCTTTCTGCTGTGGCGGGAGGAAAATGTCAGTCTAAAACATTACTAGAACCTGTAATGTAAATAAATGGACAAGGAGAGAGAAAGAGAGAGAGACAGAGAAAGAATGAGAGAGGGGGAGAGAGACAGAGATGGAGACAGAGAGAAAGAGGAGAGAGAGAGAGAGAGAGAGAGAGAGAGAGAGAGAGAGAGAGAGAGAGAGAACTATAGATATATCTTTTCAATCTTGCAACATTACTTACACAGAAGAAATAGCAATAGTAAGGACAATTACTGTATGTTCAAGTTTTAGTTCTGCAACCACTGAATTGTTTGAGTTTGGGGTACTGAAGTAAAATTTCTAGACATCAATTTCCACATGAAAAAATGGGAGGAAGGTTTAGCTAGGTGACCTCTATGGTCTCTTCTAGCTCCAATACTCTATAATGTGTCAAAATTGTTCAAAAGTAGAATAAGCAGACTTACGAGGCATTTCTCCCCATTACAGATCTTAATGGATGACTATTTGTCACGTATATTATGGTATAGATTCTTTTGGGGGACATGAGTTGGGCTAGGTGATTAAGATCACTTATAAATTCAAAATTCTGTGATTAAGTATGATAAGCAAGCAAACCATGTGAGTTTATAGAATGATGTCAAATGTTAACTCAATCTGTTGGAGAGTCCTTGAGGAACCTGTCCTCATCCTGTGTGGTACAATTTTAACAGTGAAGTGGATGAAGCCATATTTGTATTTGGAATGCTTAACAAATTTGAAAATCACACAAATTTGTTAGGGACACCTAAAATACTGAAACAGTGAGTCAAGATCCCCCCCAAAAAATCTCAGAAGAGATAGAATGATGGGCTGAATCTAATAGGCAAGATGAAATATGATAGCAATAAATACAATGTCTTTCACTTGGAAATTTTAAGATCAACTGTAAAATTATAAAGTGGAGAAAACATAATATGCAAGTCTATGTGAAGTGTCTGCAGCATAATGGAATGATTTATGGATCAGGAATTTGAGGACATGTCATAGCTTACTACCTGCTACATATAAGAATTTGGTTGAATGTTCAGGGTTTTAATTCTTTCATTTATAAACTGAGGCTCTGGAGACAGTTCTTGGGTCCTTTCTATTTGTAAATGTTATGCTTCTATGATATTTGGAATTTAGTGGGTTATGAGTTTAATGTGAATCAACAGTTAGACACAACAGCTAAAAAAACTAATGAGCTCTGCATTAAAATAATTTAATGCCAAGATTTAGGAAGGCACAATCATGGTTATGTGCTCTGGACTGGTGAGACCATATCCAAAGTGTTATGTTTAGTTCTGGTTAAAAAATGAGACCATGCTCTGAAAGTATGGATTGAAGGATATGTACTTTTAAGTTTGAAGAGAAAATTTGTAGGGAACATCATAATAGTCTTCGAATCTGTCATGAATAAGAACAATTAGTTTTATTTGACTTGGCCCTAGAAGGCTAAACTAGGAGGAATAAATAAAGGTGTTGAAGGATATTTAGGCTGGACGCAAAGAAAAACTTATCAATTAAGCTTAATCCAAAGTAATGTCAACTGCTATGGTAGTGGGCTTCCCATGGATAGACATTTTCAAGAACTTATATGACAGTTTGCTGGACATGTATTGAAAAAGAGAAAATATACGGGTTAAACTAAATACTCTCCAAGCTATCTTTCAGCTCAGATCCAGTGATCCTGTGATTCTTTTTATTTAAATGTGAACTTCTTTCTTTTCTTTCCTAGAATAAGGTGTTTTAGTTCTCCTCCCTCCAGGTAAGGAGGTGATAAATGTGCATTATTAGTCCAGCCAACTTGTGATTGATGTTGAGTCATGTCTTATTTTTCTTGACCCCATTTGGAGTTTTGGTATCAAAGATACTAGAGTAGTTTGCCATTTCCTTCTCCAGCTTATTTTACAGATGAGGAACTGAGGCAGACAGGGTTAAGTGACTTGCCCAGGATCACACAGCTAGTAAATGTCTGAGTCTGAATTTGAACTCAGGTCCTCTTGACTCCAGAGCTGGCACTCTATCCACTGTGCCACCTAGCTGCCCACCCAGTGAGAGATGCCTGCAGGGGAAAGGGTATTTATTCAATTAAAAACCATTTATTAAGGACCTACTATTTGAAAGGCACTGTGCTAGACCCTCACACTAAAAAGACAAAAACAAAGCCATCTCTGCCTTTTAGTAGCATATATTCCTCTGGTAGAAATAGCATGTGCTTGGCAAAATCAAAACTTCACACACACACATTTTATACACACACATATACTTGTATGTATATAATTTCAGGAGAGTGTCATTAACAACTGGGAGGAGGAGATCAGGAAAGAACTCATGTAGAATTGTTTCTTGAAATGATACTGGAAAGAAGAAGCTAGATATTCTAAGAGGCAGAGGTAAGAAGGATGCACATTCCAGTACATTCCATGGTAGACAGTAGATGAAAAGGCATAGAGGTGGCAGATGGAATGTCCTATATGAGGAACAGCAAATAAGCCAGTTTGGCTGGAACACAGAGTGTGAGGGGGAGTAATGTAAAATCAGTGTGGAAAGATAGGTTGGAGCCAGACTGTAAAAGGGCTTCAAATGCCAAACAAAGTGGTAGTTAGTCTTTGGTCTTTATTTTCTACCTCTCTCCCTATTCCTAGAAGATAAACTAATGTTTTGCATAATAGGAAGTTAACTAGACCTTTGTGTGAAGAAATGGCTATGATAGTGAGCTTAGTAGCTTACAAGTTAGGCCATTTCATTCCTAGGAAACACTCTTTGCTCCTCTGGAATTCCCATTTTTTCAGTACCCTGGATAGTGGCTTAGTCAGATTTAGTTCTCTGTATAGACTAGTTTTGTTCCCTGTATAGACTACTGGAAACATTAGGCTAATTATGGTTGAATCATTTGTGTAGTTAAACTATGTGGATCAATAATAGGAATAGGAGATCTCAGAGTTGTAATCTTAGTACTTCAACTTTATTTCCATGAAATATAATTTAACCACTGTGAGAAAAAAATTCCAAATGAAGTGCATGCAGCAATATGTTGAAAATATCCTGAATCTGGCTAAGTAGAGGAAATTTTTAGTATAAAAATGATTGATGTATTATTTTCAAGTGCAATAAAATGTTATTAGTATTATTATTTTAACCACAGGATCACAATAATTTGATCTGATTCAACAAATAGGATCAGGAGCTGGGTAGTACTATGTTTACTCTGATGGTCATGTGCTTCATTCTGCTGGAGGGAATTGCCAGATACTATGATTTCAGAGAGTGGATAACCCTTTTGCTTCCCAGATCAATCTCTTCCTGGATATACACATTGTATATCCTGGTGGGGGCATAGTTATATGCATCTACCCAATCAGAATTATCTCTGAGCTCCCACACATTGCCCTTGCTGCAGCCTCTTCCTGAAACCTAGTCCCATAATCTTAGACATTGCAATTGACTCTTGAGAAAAATACAGGAATGCTATGGTAGTATATATATTACTTTACTATCTGCATAGACATCAATTTAACAAGCATTTATTGAGCAATGTCTATATGCCAGGCACTATGCTAAGCCAAAATATAAAGAAAGGCAAAACATTCCTGCTTTCTTCTTTTTTTTATTTATTTATTTAATTAATTGATTGATTAATTAATTTTTAGCCTTCAAAATTAACTTCCACAAGATTTTGAGTTCTAAATTTTCTGTCCCTCTCTCCCATCCCCCACCTTTAAGATGGTGCGCATTCTAAATACCCCTTCCCCCAATCTGCCCTCCCTTCTGTCATCCCCCTTTCTCTTAACCCCTTCCCTTTCTATTTTCCTGTAGGACAGGATAGATTTCTTTACCCCATTGCCTGTATATCTTATTTTCCAGTTGCATGTAAAAACAATTTTGACATTCATCTTTTAAAACTTTGAGTTTCAAATTCTTTCCCCTCCACCCTTCCCATCCACCCTCATTGAGAAGACAAGCAATTTTATATAGGCTATGCATGTGTAGTCATGAAAAATACTTCCATAACAGTTATATTGTAAAATGCTAACTATATTTCCCTCCATTCTACCCCAGCCCCAATTTGTTCTATTTTCCCCTTTGACCCTGTCACTCCTCAAAAATGTTTGCTTCTGATTACGCCTCCTCCAATCTGCCCTCCCTTCTATCATCCCCCCTCTTTATCCTCTTCTTTTTTACTTTCCTGTAGAGTAAGATAGATTTCCGTATCCAATCTAGTGAGTATGTTATTCCCTCCTTAAGCCAAATCTGATGAGAGTAAGGCTCACTCATTCCCTTTCACCCCGCCCCTACTTCCCTCCACTGTGAAAGCTTTTTCTTGCCTCTTTTATGTGAGATAATTTACCCCATTCTACCTCTCCCTATCTCCTTCTCCCAGTACAATCCTCTCTCACCCCTTAACTTTTTTTTTAGATATCATCCCTTCTCACCCTGGGCCCTCTGTCTATATATATATATATATATATATATATATATATATTCCCTCCAACTACCCTAATACTAAGAAAGGATTTTAATAAGTCCCTTGTGATTTCTCTTTCCTGTTTACCTTTTCATGCTTCTCTTTAGTCTTGTATTTGAAACTCAAATTTTCTATTCAGCTCTGGTCTTTTCATCAAGAATGCTTGAAAGTCCTCCATTTCATTGAATATCAATTTTTCCCCCTGAAGGATTATACTCAGCTTTGCTGGGTAGGTGATTCTTGGTTTTAATCCTAGCTCCTTTGCCCTCCACAGTATCATATTCCATGCCCTCTGATCCTTGAAAGTAGAAGTTGCTCATCCGTGTTATCCTAGTTGTGTTTCTGCAGTAATTGAATTGATTTTTTCCAACTGCTTTCAATATTTTTTCCCTGACCTGGGAACTCTGGCATTTGGCTATAATATTCCTGGTAGTTTTCCTTTTGGTATCTCTTTCAGGAGTTGATCTGTAGACAGTTTTCCTTGATAATTTCTTGAAGGATGATGTCTAGGCTCTTTTTTTTATCATGGTTTTCAGGTAGTCCAATAATTTTTAAATTATCTCTCCTGGGTCTATTTTCCAGGTCAGTTGTTTTTCCAATGAGATATTTCACATTGTCTTCCATTTTTTTTTTCATTTTTTGGTTTTGTTTTATAATTTCTTAATTTCTCATAGAGTCATTAGCTTCCATTTGCTCCATGTCAATTTTTAAGGAATTATTTTCTTCACTGAGCTTTTGGACCTTTTTCCATTTGACCAGTTCTGCTTTTTATGGCATTCTTCTCCTCATTGGCTTTTTGGACTTCTTTTGCCATTTGGTTTAGTCTATTTTTAAGTTATTTTCTTCAGTATTTTTTTGAGTATCCTTTAGCAAACTGTTGATTCGTTTTTCATGATTTTTTTGCATCACTTTCATTTCTCTTCCCAGTTTTTCCTCTACTTCTCTTACTTGATCTTCAAAATCCTTTTTGAGCTCTTCCATGGCCTGAGACCAATTTGTACTTTTCTTGGAGGCTTTGGATGTAGGAGCTTTGACTTTGTTGTCTTCTTCTGGTTGTATGTTTTGATCTTCTTTGTCACCAAAGTAAGATTCTACAGTCTGAGGTTTTTTTTTTTTTTTCATGCTGCTTGCTCATGTTCCCAACCAATTTCTTGACTTTTTAACTCTTTGTTAAGTTAAGGCTCTGCTTCCAGATTGGAGGGTGTACTGTATCAAGCTTCAGGAGTTTTGTGCAGCTATTTTCAGAGGTACTTCTAGGGACCTGTAAGTTTTCAGTTCTTCCAAAGATGGCCACCCAGGACTGCAACCCAGATCTAAGCATGGACAAAGCAAGAAAATCCTTCCTAAGTACAAGCAGAGATATCTCTTGCAATCTCCCTTTGATCAGCCACTTGATCCCCCCACAGTCTGTGGGCTAAGAGCTCTGGCTGCCACCCTGCCACCTCAGTGCTGTGCCAGGGCTTGGACCTGATCATGCTCCTCTCTCACCCAGGTCCAACAGACCTTTCCTACTGACCTTCTAAGTTGTCTTTGGTGTTTGTGGGTTGAGAAGTCTGAAAACTGCCACAAATGCCAGTGATTCAGTCCCCTGAGGCCTGATCCAGGTTCCCTGGGGCCCTGTCTTTGCCTGCGTGGCCCACGCTTAACTGTGCTCTTCTCGTAGCCTGGCACAACAGACCTTTCCCTTCAACCATCCAGGTTGTCTTAGACTGGAAATTTGTTTCACTGTCTTTTTGTGGCTTCTGCTGCTCTAGAATTTGTTTAGAGTCATTTTTACAGGTATTTGGAGGAGTTTGGGGGAGAGCTCAAGCAAGTCACTGCCTTTACTCTGCCATCTTTGCTCCACCCTTCTATTTCCTGCTTTCATGGAAGTTACAGTTAAATGGTTGAGAGAACATGCAAATGAGTACGTACAAATAAGATGTACATAGGATGAATTGCAAATAATCTCAGATGGAAGTAATAAAACTACCTAATAAACCACCTACCACACAACTGCATAACCTTAGACACTCTGAGATACAGTAAACAGACTTCTCTGAATCCAGCATTTCTAGCAAAGGCACAGTTCAGTTTGTCAAACACCTCAAAGAACCTTCAAAATATCCTTGACCATTAACTCATTGCTCATGGAGTAGGGTTATAGGAAAAGGCACATGAGTTGCCTTCTCTGCCTTTCTTGCCATCCTACCTTCCATAGCCCACATCGTCGCTGATTTTCAGTCATTTTTTTTAAGTTTCTAACATCCAAAATATATGTTACCTCTCTCTCGGCACCCATCCCAATCACTTTTCTCTTCCCCTTTTTGAGTTAATGTACAAGGCCAATTTGAGACATGGACCAATTGTTACATCCTATCCAACCCTCAAATATGACCCTTTTATTACTGTGCACTCTGCTATTGAACACTCTGGACCCATAGATTTCCAAAGACCATTTCTTGGGGGAATTTAATCCATTCAGTTTTGGCATACCTATCAATATAGGTCCAAGCTGTCTAGATTGGTGAGTCAATGAGTAAAAGCTTATGAGTTCCTACCAAATCATGAGCCAACCAGATTCATATGCCTTCTATCCATCCACTCCAGGCAATTTTCCTACAATTCATTCTACCCTCAATAGATGCTTAATAGATGATTTTCATTCATTATTATCACTACTGTGGCCAAACTTAAATGAGGAACATCTATGCTAATTAATTTATATCTTTTGCCAATTAATTTTCATAGCATATTAGTTCATTGAGAGCCAGGACCCTTTTATATTTGTCTTTGTATAACCAGCACTAAGTATAATGCCAGGCAAATAGGTGAGGAATGCTTATTGAATTGAAAAAATTATTTTTCGTAATGTTAAAATGAAGTACAATTTCTGGTATAAAAGGAAAAGGTGGAAACTATTAAATCCTAGAAAATGTCAGGTCAAGGACACCCAACATAAGAAATTATACATTTCTCACTCCCAAGGTATCACCATCACTGAGGCTGGTGACTGAGCACTCAGGCAAGTGGACAGAAACTGGTATTAAGACAAATTATATTTCTTTTTATTCCCCTCTATTCTCTTCTCTTTTTCTCTCCTTTCCTCTCCTCCCTTCCCTCTGTCCACATAGAGTATCACACCCTTAACTGTAGGTGCTTTGCCCAAAGGAATGTAAATTTTGTTTCCTGAAACCTTGAAAGATATCTTGGGGTTAATGGGCTACATTTATTTCTTAAGGACCATGTCTTAAACCCAATTCACTCTGGTTCTCATTGATTTACCAATAATAGGTTTCAGACCTTAGTGGTCTGTTATTTGTGGTCTGTTATAGTGGTCATTATTTGGGGCAGGATGGCTCCAAATGAGTGTAAATAACCATTGTTTCTGTTTTGGCCAAAAACCCTGAGGTTCTTCCCTTCTCAGACTGATTTTTTTTTGACTAGGTAAAAGAGGCCATCCTTTGCCTTACTTTTTCTCTAGTATTAATCACTGAATGGGTATTGTCTCAGTCAAACTGACACCTGGAAAAGACCTTAGCTTAAAAAGGTCAAGGTCTCCCACTGTATACAGAGCCATCTTCAGTCATCCTGCTCTGTATCTTGGCACTGCACCCAGATTGCTCCAGAGGAGAAAGTGAGGCTGGTGACTTTGCACAGCCCTCCCTCACTTAGATCCAATTCACTTGCAAATCATGGCATCACCTTCTTGGTGTCATGGTCCTCTTCAAGAATGAAGGACAAACAACAGCATTTCTTTGCATATTCAGTGTTACCCAAAACTTTGTTTTAAAATAACACTGATTCATGTAATACAGTATAGCAAAATCTGCCACAGATTAAAAAGAAAGAAAATAGAAAGAAAGACCAAGTTAACTGTGAGACATTAAGCTATTCATTTTAGAATGATGTAGACTTGTGATTTCATTAGATTGAAGACATCCTAGTGTGGAAAATCTTTTCACTGAGTAAAGCAGTATATAGACTGTAACATTGCCATATATAGCACTGAAAATTGAACTACTTTCCTCATTTTTACAATCCAGTGCATAGGAGAAGATGGGCATGAAATCAAGTTATATCTATCTACATGAAAGGCTGATACCTCATACCATCACCACCACTATATCCAATATGTGACATTCCTCAAGGTAATAAAATTATTTTCCTTTAATTATTGAATTATTGTAAGGCATACACACATTGATACATGTACAGATCAACATATATATGCATATATATTTTACACATATATATATTACATATATGCATCATCAAACATATCTAGATCTTTACCTTTCTTTACCTTTATTTATATTCACATGTGTTTGTACCATCTGGAAATAGGAGAATTATACAGATGCTAATTTCATGCCTCTCTGGAATAGAATGGCTTCTGCTTGAGGCATTAAGAATCTGTCAGGATCAATGATGGGACACATTTCATGTTTAGGAATGTCATGCAAATGGCTGAGACTGGAATTTTATAAATGACTAAAATCTTTTCCCCCGCAAGAGTTCATAAAACAAAGTCAACCTCACATCATCTGTTAATCTCAACAATTTCATCTATTATCCCATCATATCCTTCAGGTATTTCTCTATGTGTTGGGTTGGGGTAAGAGTATAGAATTAAATATTTTAAGATGATTAATTACTTTAACATCCTTCCTGGGTTTACTGTCTATAATTTGGTTCATTTATTTGAATAAGCTTGTTAACTAGTTACATCTACACTTAAATTTATTAATGTTAAATACTGTGTTTTTAATTTTCAAATTCTATTATTTTAGTAGTAGTAGTAACATTTTGGGTAGACATGATCATTAATTTCATTTTTATTTATTTTTGTTTATTAATAAGCATTTATTTACTCTATGTCAAGCATTACAGCTAAATGCTGTAATGAAAAATGTAAAGAAAAAGAAAGGAAAAAAACAATAACTGGTCTTGAGATTATATTCTAATGGGGGAGATATGTAAATTAAAAAAAATAGGCACACAAAAGAGAAATTCAGAGTAGACAGAACTTTAGAAGGGAAAGACTATAGCAGCTGGAGATGGAGGAGAGGCAGGAATGGTGTACAAGGAAAGGCCTCCTTTAAAAGAGGGACTTCAATCTAAGTAGTGAAGGGAGCCAGGGATTCTAACAGAGGTTGGTGAGGAGAGACAAAATCACAGCTATAGGAGACAGTCAGTACAAATGTCTAGGGAGGGAAAATGGAGTACCCTCTGTTAGGAAAAGCAAATAGGCCAGTAGAGTGCCTGGGGGAATGGAATGTAAGAAGATCAAAATGTTAGGAAGAGACCACAGTGGCTAGATGCAACTAAATGCAAACAATAGACTCAATATTTGATCCTTGAAGTAACAGAGAACCACTGAAGTTTATTGAGTAGATGGATAACTTTGTCAAATCAGTACACTAAGAAAATCTCTTTGACAGCTAAGTAAAAGATGGATTAGAGTAAGTAAAAGATGGATGGACATAACTGAGGCATGGTCACAGTTACAAGACTATTGTCACAGTCTGGGAGAATGGTGATGATGGCCTGAATTAGGGGGAATGAATGAAGAGAAACATTTTAAAATGTTGTGAAGGTGGAGATGACAAAATATGGCCAAGGATCAACATGGAGTGAAAGAAAGTAAGGAGTCAAGGTTGGCAACAAGGTTGTGAACCTGAGTAATTCACACAATAATGATGCATTGAATTGTAATTGGAAAGATTAAAAGAAGGTGTAATTTTGAAGGAAAAGGCTCCAAGTGAAATAATTGCTCTCATTAAGACAGATCAAGAGTCAGTATGGTGTATTGGTTAGAGACCTGGTTATAGAGACAAGAAGCACTGGTTTCAAGTTCTCACTCTCATACATTCCAACTGAGTGGTATTGGACAAATCACTTATCCTCTCAGTGTCACAGGAAACTCTTTTATACTATAAATTGCAAGGGGCAGAGGAATGTGTTAGAATCTACAGTAGTAATAATGGCAAAACAAATGATGTCAACAAATGATGGAATAAAAGAAAGATCCCTGGATTTAGAGTCATAAGACTTGGCCCAGTCACTTTACTATTTATTTGACCTTAGAAAAGTCAATTAAGGTAATTGAATCCAAGTTTTATTTCCATAAAGTGCTACTGTACTTTTTAAGTCACAGAATCGATTGTAGCATCATATGACATGATGTATATAAAGAGATTTTTATTTATTTTAAAAATATTTTATTTTTTCTAATTATATGCAAAAACAATTTAAACATTTTATAAAGAAATTTTTCTTTTGGCTAAGCAATGGGGTTAAGAGACTTGCCCAGAGTCACACAGTTAGTAAGTGTCATGTGTCTGAGGCTGGATTTTAACTCACGTCCTCCTGAATCCAGGGCTGGTGTTCTATCCAGTGTACCACCTAGCTGCCCCCCTTATAAAGAATTTGAATTCCAATTTGTCTTCCTCCTCCTGTCTTCTCTTTGATATGGCAAGCAATTTGATATGTTACACATGTGCAGTTATGCAAAACATATTTCCATATGAGTCATACTGTGAAAGAAGACGCAGACCAGAAAAAAAAAGGAAAGGAGAAAAATAATCCAAAATCTAATATGCTTTGATCTGCCTTCAGACACTATCAGTTCTTTCTCTGGAAGTGAATAGTATTTTTCCATCTTAAGTCCTTTGAAAAAATCTTGGGCCTTATTTTGCTGAGAATAGTCAAGTCATTTTAGAATTGATCATCATACAATATTGCTGTTACTATGTATAATGTTCTAGTGGTTCTTCTCACTTCATTTTCCGTCAGTCCATACAAGTCTTGCCAGGTTTTTCTGAAATCTGCCTGCTCGTCATTTCTTATAGAACAATAGTATTCCATTACATTCATATATCACAACTTATTCAGCCATTCCCCAATTGATGGGCATCCCTTTAATTTCCAATTCTTTGCCACCACAGAAAGAGCTGCTACAAATATTTTTGTACATGTGGTTCCTTTCCCCTTTTTTATGATCTCTGGGATACAGACCTGTTAGTGGTATTACTGGATCAAAGAGTATGTACAGTTTTATATCCCTTTGGGCAGAGTTCCAAATTGCTCTCCAGGATGGTTGCATCAATTCACAATTCCACTAACAATCATTAGCTTTCCAATTTTCCCGCATCTTCTCCATTTATCATTTTCCTTTTCTATCATATTAGCTAATCTGATAGGTGTGAGGTGTTACCTAAGAGTTGTTTTAATTTGCATTTCTCTAATCAATAATATTTAGAGCATTTTTTCATAGGACTATAGGTAGCTTTCATTTCTTCATCAGAATATTGCCTATTGATATCCTTTGATCATTTGTCAATTAGGGAATGACTTGTATTCTTATACGTTTGACCCAGCTCTCTACAGGTTTTAAAAATGAGGCCTTTATCAGAAACACTGATTGTAAAACTTGTTTCCTAGCTTTTGACTTTCCTTACAATCTTAGTTGCCTTGGTTTTATTTGTGCAAAACCTTTTAAATTTAATGTAATCAAAATTATACATTTTGCATTTCATAATGTTCTCTATCTCTTGTTTGTCATAAATTCTTCCCTTCTCCATAGATCTGACAGGTAAACTATTCCTTGCTCTCCTAATTTACTTATGGTATCACCTTTTATGTCTAAGTCATGTATCTATTTCAACAATATCTTGGTAAAGGGTGTGAGATGTTAGTCTATGGCTAGTTTCTGCCATACTATTTTCCAGTGTTCACGGCAGTTTTTGCAAATAGTGAATTCTTTTCCCAGAAGCTGGTGTCTTTGGGTTTATCAAACAGTAGATTACTATCATCATTTAGTACTGTATCTTGTGTATCTAACCTATTCCACTGGTCCACCCCACTATTTCTTAGACAGTACCAAATAGTTTTGATGATTGCTGCCTTATAAAAGAGTTTTATATCTGGTATGGCTAGGCCACTTTCCTTTCCATTTTTCCATCTATTCCATTGATAGTCTTGACCTTTGATCTTCCAGATGAATTATGTTATTGTATTTTATAGCTCTGTAAAATATTTTTGTAACTTCAATTTATATGTCACCGAATAAAAAAATGATTTAGAGAGATTTGTCATTTTGATTATATTTGCTCAGCCTACCTATGAGCAATTGATACCCCAATGATTTAGATCTGACTTTGTTTGTGTGAAAAGTGTTTTGTAATTGTGTTCATATAGTTCCAGGGTTTGTCCTGGCAGGTACACTTCCAAATATTTTATATTGTCTACAGTTATTTTAAATGGAATTTCTCCATCTCTTGCTGCTGGCCTTTCTTAGATTATATAGAAATGCCAATGATTTGTGTGGGCTTATTTTATATCCTGCAACTTTGCTAAAGTTTTTAATTGTTTCAAATAGTTTTTCAGTTGATTCTGTAGTATTCTCCTAGTATACCATCATGCCATCTGCAAAGTTATAGTTTTGTTTCCTCCTTGACTCTTCTAATTCCTTCCATTTCTTTTTCTTCTCATTGATGAATCTAATATTTCTAATACTATATTGAATAATTTTGGGGGTAATGAACATCTTTGTTTTGCACCTGATCTTATTGAGAATACTTCTAGCTTATCCCCATTACATATATATCCTTGCTGATGGTTTTAGATTGATACTGCTTATCATTTTGAGAAAAACTCCATTCATTCCTTTGTTCGCTGTTGTTTTTAATAATAATGAGTGATATATTTTGTCAAAGGCTTTTTTTCTGTATCTTTTGAAATAATTGTATAATTTCTATTATTTTATTATTGATAGGGTCAATTATGCTGATAGTTTCCCTAATATTGGACTAGCTCTGCATTCCTAGTATAGATACCATCTGGTCATACTATATTATCCTGCTGATAAATTGCTGTAGTCTCTTTCCTAATATTTTATTTAAAATTTTTGCATCAATATTTATTAGGACAATTGTATTTTGGCTCTTTCTGGTTTAGGTATGAGCACCATATTTGTGTCATAAAAGGAATCTGATAGAACTCCTTTTCAGCTATTTTTCAAAATAGTTTATATAGCATTGGAATTAAGTGTATTACAACGTTTGGTAGAATTCACTTGTAATTTCAGAGTAAAAGCAGTGACTTGCTTGAGCTTTCCCCTAAACCCCTCCAAATACCTCTAAACAAATTCTAAAGCAGCAGAACCCACAAAAAGGCAGAGGGAAACCAATGTCCAGCCCAAGATAACCTGGATGGTTGATCAAAAAGGTATATCGCACTGGGTGGGGAGAGGAACACAATCTGGCATAGACGCGCAGGCAAAACAGGATTCAGTGAACCTGGAGCAGCCCTCAGAGGACTGAACCATGGGCAGCTGTGGCAATTTCTAGACTTCTCAACCCACAAACACCAAAGACAACTTAGATGGTCAGTAGAAAAAGTCTGTGACTGCAGTGAGAGAGAAGTTTGGTCCCAGCCTCAGTGTCCATGCATGGCCCCGGAGTGCTTCTGGCTCACAGACTGAGAGGGAATTGAGTGACTGATCAGAGGATGATTGCAGGAATTTCTTTGCTGGTGCAGGATTCTCTTGTTTTGCCCATGCTTGGATCTATGTCACAGGTCTAGGTGGCAGTCCTGGGGTGAGGAGGAGTGCTGGCATGGTGGGGCTTGTAGTGGTGGTGGAGAGGAAATACTCCTCACAGTTTCAAGACAAAAAAGAGTACTTGTGGTCACTCATAGACTAGAACCCAGGCCAAGAAAGGAGTAAGCACCTCACCCCTTATCATACCACCTTGGAAGAACTGAAAATTTACAGGTCCCTAGAAGTATCTCTGAAAACAGCTGCACAAAACCCTAGAAGTTAGGGACATTCTCCACACTGGAAGCAGACCCCTACCTTAACAAAGAGTTTATAACTCAAGTAATTGGCTGTTATCATGAGCAAACTTTGCAAAAAGAAAATAAAAACAAGTCAGACCATAGAATCTTTCTTTGGTGACAAAGAAGATCAAAACATACAACCAGAAGAATACAACAAAGTCAAAGCTCCTACATCCAAAGCCTCCAAGAAAAATATGAATCAGTTCCAGGTCATGGAAGAGTTCAAAAAGGATTTTGAGTAGCAAGTAAGATAAGTGGAGGAAAAACTGGGAAGAGAAAGGAGAGTGATGCAAGAAAATAATGAAAAACAAATCAACAGCTTGCTAAAGGAGACCCCCCCAAAAAAATAGTGAAGTAAATAGCACCTTAAAAATAACCTAACCCAAATGGCAAAAGAGGTCCAAAAAGCCAATGAGGAGAAGAATGTCTTAAAAAGCAAAATTGGTCAAATGGAAAAGGAAGTCCAAAAGCTTACTGAAGAAAATACTTCCTTGAAAATTAGAATGGAGCAATTGGAAGCTAGTGACTTTATGAGAAATCAGGACACTGTAAAACAAAACCAAAAGAATGAAAAAATAGAAAACATTGTGAAATATTTCATTGGAAAAACAACTGATCTGGAAAATAGATCTAGGATAGGGGACTTAAAAAAGTATTGGAGTATCTGAAAGCCATGATAAAAAAAAAGAGCCTAGACATCATCTTTCAAGAAATTATCAAGGAAAACTGCCCTGATATTCTAGAACAAGTGGGCAAAATAGAAATTAAAAGAATCCACTGATTACCTCCTAAAAGAGATACCCAAAACAAAACTCCTAAGAATATTGTAGCCAAATTCCAGAGTTACCAGGTCAAGGAGAAAATATTGCAAGCAGCCAGAAAGAAACAATTCAAGTATTGTGGAAACACAGTCAGGATGACACAAGATTTAGCAGTTTAGACATTAAGGGACCGCAGGGCTTGGAATGTAACATTCCAGTGGGCAAAGGAGATAGGATTACAACCAAGAATCACCTACCCTGCAAAACTGAGTACAATCTTTTGGGGGGAAAATGGACTTTCAGTGAAATAGAGGACTTTCAAGTATTCTTGATGAAAAGACCAGAGCTGAATAGAAAATTTGACTTTCAAATACAAAACTCAAGATAAACATGAAGAGGTAAACAGGAAAGAGAAATCATAAGAGACTTATTAATGTTGAACTGTTTACTTTCCTACATGGAAAGATGATATTTGTAACTCATGAGACCTTTGTCAGTATTATGGTAGTTGGAGGGGAAAAATATGTATGTATATGTAGATAGATAAATAGAATGGGAAAAAAAATTCACTTGTAAATCCATCTGGTCCTGGAGATTTTTTTCCTAGGGAGTTCATTGATGGTTTCTTCAATTTCTTTGTCTAAAATGGAGTTATTTAAAATGGAATCTATTTTCTCTTCTGTTTATCTGGGCAATTTATATTTTTGTAATTCATCCATTTCACTTATATTGTCAGATTTATTGGCATACAGTTGTACAAAATAGCTCCTAATTATTGCCTTAACTTCCTCTTCATTAGTGATGAATTCACCCTTTACACACACAAAAGTGAATTCACCAGTCCCAAACTCATCAGTTTTTGAGAATCAACCACTAAATGTGTGGATATAAGCCAATCCCTCTGTATAAACTACATGAAAATGATGAGACCTAAGTTTCAGATCAACACTTTGCAGAACCATCTCCCCATCAATTACGCTTAGTGCAATAAACTTCCTTTTTTCCGAAACCAAAAATAAGAACGTGTGTTCCTTAAATACCATTATAAACTTCATGATTTTCACCAATCAGTATACCTGTTTCCATGAAAAACAAGAATCTTCTACTTGTTTAATTTTTTTTCTTCTTTTATATCATACAATTTTTTGACATGTGCTGGACCCCCAACCTTACTGTAAAAATGACAGAAAACCCATCCAGCCACAGGTTTAATGTTTTCCATTAAATTTTCTACCTGTAGTTCCTGATCATTTGAAGCACCCAACATCCCCTTGAAGTGCTGGATATAACGGGCAGTGGCCCTGACAAAGTGAATTTCAGACCTCTGGCTCTTTGAGTAGGAGCTGTATCCATTGCTTATCAAAAGCTTGACTTGTCAGGGCATCCTGTGCTAATGGTGGCAGTTGTCCAGTGCTGGTACATCCCCTCAGGATTAAGGATGAAAACCTAACCTGAGTCACAAAAACCAAAGATGGTGAAGGTCGCAGAAGGAAGTAACCAGAACTAGCAGGGAGACTCTCCCTCCCTCCACTCCGAATGAGCAGATTTCACCAAAACAAACAAACAAACAAACAAAATACAGATACACACACACACACACACACACACACACACACACACACACACACCCAAACTGGATTTATAAAATCCATTCATCCAAGGGTGGCAGAGCAAAGGGGAGGGATGGCATGGGAAAAAAGCAAAGTGTTCAAATCAGTACAGGCACAGGGCTGGCAAAAGTTAGCAAACAGCTGCAAAAAAATCCGCAGTCACGCTGGTAGCATTTAAAATCCACATGTGGTGTCAAAAAGATTCTGGCCTACACTTACAAGATAGTAGAACTCCAGATCCCTCAGAGAACAGCAGGAATGTGCTAAGGGCCTTTGGCAGGGTGGGTCCTGCTTTCCCTGGGTGAGGGGAAAATCACCTTCAGTGCCTCCCCCTAAAGCCATACCTCCCCTTGGAAGCAAATCAGTGGACTGCAGCTGCGTTCAGTTTGGCAAGAGATGGGTGAGTTAAGGGGAGCTTTTCTGCAGAGGCTGAGCTGCCCAGGGCAAACTGCAGGTAGACCGTCTTGTGAAAAAATCTATTGCTTAGGAAGACCACCAAGGAGAAGAGGTGTAACTGGAAGAGGTATGCTTTCCCAGGGGTCTTCACTTCATTGGCGCTGATGATGAGCAAAGGGAAGAGGATAGAGAAGAGACAGCCAATAATGATGTAAGAAGACTGCACTGCTATGAGGAAGGTCTTGTAAGGGTAGACCAAATCCAAAGTAATAAGGCCAATTCCTTTCAAAGTCGGATAATCACTCGCAGATTTCAATTCCTTTGTTGAACCAGGTACTCAGAACAATAAAGTGAATAGAGAAGAGACATGTGCAGACTGACCAAATGGGCAATGAGATGGATCAGGAATAGACTGACAAACATGTCCTTGATCAGGTAAAGGGCCTGTAGTAAGAGGTAAAAAAAGCATGTCAGTGATGATCTTGTTGACACTTGTGAATACTTGAGGTTTTCTCGGAGATACCTTGAATGCCAGGTCAGCAATATCCTGAAACCCATAGAGCATTCACCACTTTACTAAGCACAAGCAGAGGGAGGACCCACACAGCACTAAAGATAGAGGTGAGGATAAACTCCAGCCAGGACCAGGCATCTCCATGCAGAAAGGGATCTCCAATAATTTGAACTGTTACTGACTGAAGACAGGGATAAATACTCAGTAAAACAAGAGGAGACTCCTGCTTTCCAGAATACTCCTGCTTTCCAAGCACAGCACTGGAAAATTCTGCTCACTTTCCTGCTTTGGCTCCTCTCTTTGAGCTCTTCTCTGTGCTAAAACACTGCTTGCCCTTCTTTGATGATGCCGCTCTTTCCTTTTCTGTTGGATCCGAGTATTCAATTTGGAGATGGTGCAGGTGCCTCAGATGGAGGCCTTGATTCCCCAGACAAGATCATGGAGAAATGTGTTGACACTGTCAGTCATCTCTACTTCTGTATCAATTCCACCACCCAAACTATCAACTACAGGGAGAAGGGAAGAGGATTCCCAAATCTCTCATGGTAAAGAGCCTGGAAACAGAGCCTGCTGGCGGCCCCACTTTACTCTCCTGGCCCCGGCTACCTCTGCTACTTCAAGCCGCCTCCCAGCTGGCACCATTCCCCAGGCCTGGGCCAGCACCTCCTGCATTGGGCATGCCCTGGCTGTATGGGTCAGGCTGGGAAGTGAGCAGGACCGGTGCCTAGCGGCTGCAGGAGAAGAAGGAAAATTTTCAATTCAATTTCAAATCAGGTGAAGGGCCTGTAGTAAGAGGTAAAAAAAGCATGTCAGTAATGATCTTGCTGACATTTGCGAATAGTTGAGGTTTCCTCTGAGATACCTCAAATGCTAGGTCAGCAACATCCTGAAACCCATAAGGCGTTCGCCACTTTACTAAGCACAAACAGAGGGAGTACCCACACAGCACAATTTCAATTCAATTTTATTCAATTTCAATTTTATTAATATCTCCTTTGATTTTCAGAATTTCTAATTTGACTATTTAATTGGAGATTTTTAATTTGTTCTCTGTCTAGCTTTTTTAGTTGCATGCCCAATTCACTGATCTTCTCTTTATTTTATTCATGTAAACATTTAGAGGTATAAAATTTTGCCTAAGAATTGCTTTGGCTGCATCCTATAAGTCTAGGTATATTGTTTCATTATTGTGTTTCTCTTTGATGAAATTATTGTTTCTATGATTTTTTGTTTGACCCACTTATTCTTTAGGATTACATTATTTAGTTTCCAATTTAGTTTCAGTCTATCTCTCCATGACCCTTCATTACACAGATTTTTTTTTATTGCATCATGATCTGAAAAGGATGCATTTAATATTTCTGCCTTCTGTAATAGGTGATTTTTGCCTCTTCATGTGATGTAATTTATTCTACTCTGTCTCCCCCTTTCCTCTTCTCCCAGTACAATCCCCCTTTTCACCTCTTAACCTTTTTTATATCATCACATCAAAGTCAACCTACACTCACACCCTCTTTCTATGTATCCTCCTTCTAACTGTCCTAATAGAGATACAGTTCTCAAGAGTTAGAAGTATCATCTTCCTTTGTAGGGTTATAAACAGTTTAATCTTATTTAATAACTTTTTTTCTCTCCTGTTTACCTTTTTATGCTTCTCCTGAGTCTTGTATTTGAAGATTTATTTTTTTTTTCTGTTTAGCTCTGGTCTTTATATTAGGAAAGTTTGAAAATCCCCTATTTCATTGAATGACCCTCTTTCCCCCCAAAAGATTATACTCAATTTTCCTGGGTAATTGATTCTTGGTTGTAATCCAAGCTCCTTTTCCTTCTGGAATATCACATTCCAAGTCCTATGATGCTTTAAGGTAGAAGCTGCTAAATCTTGTGTTATCCTGGCTGTGACTCCACAATACTTTGTTTCTTTCTGGCTGCTTGTATATTTTCTCATTGACCTGATAATTCTGGAATTTGGTTATACTATTCCTTTGAGTTTTCATTTTGGGATCTCATTCCTGAGATGATCAGTGTATTCTTTCAATAACTATTGATAATTTGATAATTTGATAATTTCTTGAAAGATGCTTTCCAGGCTTTTTTTTTTTAATCATGGCTTTCAGGTAGTCCAATAATTCTTAAATTATAACTCTTGGATCTATTTTCTAGGTCAGTTTTTTTTTTCTAATGAAGTAGTTTACATTTGCTTCTTTTTTTCATTCTTTTGACTGTGTGATGGATTATTGATGTCTCATAAAGTCATTAGCTTCCACTTGCCCAATTCTAATGTTTAAAGAATTATTTTCTTCAGTTAGCTTTTGTACCTCCTTTTCCATTTGGCCAATTCTACTTAAAGGAGTTGTTTTCTTCAGTAGATTTTTTTTTCCATTTGGTCCATTCTATTTTTTAAGGAGTTGCTTTCTTCAGTCAATTTTTGTGCTTCCTTTTCCAAAATGTTGACTCTTTTTTATAATTCTCCTCCATAACTCTCATTTATTTTCCCAATTTTTTCTTCTACTTCTTTCACTTGATTTTTAAAATCCTTTTTGAGCTCTTCTAAGAGGACGTTTTTGTCTTGAGACTAATTCACATTCCCCTTTGAGGCTTCTCACATAGGCATTTTGACACTGTAGTCCTCTACCGAGTTTGTGTTTTCAACTTCCCTTTCACCATAGTAGCTTCCTATGGTCAGGGCTCTTTTTTATTTTTTTGCTCATTTTTTAAAATGTTGAGCTCTGCTCCTGGGACACATGGGGCACTGTCCCATGATTCTTG
Organism: Vombatus ursinus; assembly: GCF_900497805.2. Classification (NCBI taxonomy): domain Eukaryota; kingdom Metazoa; phylum Chordata; class Mammalia; order Diprotodontia; family Vombatidae; genus Vombatus; species Vombatus ursinus. Next base: position 5,489,846 of record NW_020951391.1, on the reverse strand, counting down.
TGCTGGGGGCCAGGAGCCTGTTCACTTACTTTCTGTGCTGGGGCCTGAGGTATATGTGGCTTGTCTATTGTGCTGAGGTGGCCCAGACTAGTCACGCCATTTGTGCCAGGGTTCTGGGGCTGCTAATTCGCTTTCTGTGTTGGGGCTGGAGTCTTCACAGATGGCCTTCTGTGATACTAGCCTACTGAGCCAGGACCAAGAGTCCTCAGTTGCTAATCTGTGATTTGGCTATGAGCCTCCCACTGGCTTGCCCTAACACTGTCTGCACTGGACTGTACTCCCATTTTGCTCAAGTGAGACAGACCTTTCCTGAAATCCTCCTAAATTATCTTAAGACTGACAATTGCTTCACTACATCTTTTGTGGGTTCTGTCACTCCAGAATTCATTTATAGGTTTGATTTAACATTGTTTCTGAGGGAAACTGGGGAGAGCTTAGGCAACTTCCTGACTTCTCTACCCCATCCTTGCTGATGATTTTAAATAAATGCCACTTATCATTTTAAGGAAAGCTCCAGTTATTCCTTTGCTTTCTGGTGTTTTTAATAGAATTAAGTGTTGTATTTGTCAAAAGCTTTTTTGTATCTATTGAGATAATCATCTGATTTTTGTTGGTTTTGTTACTGATATGGTCAATTATGCTGATAGTTTCCATATAAAGAGTTTTTAAATGGTAAAGTGCTCTGTTATCACCATATTTATCAATAAGCATTTACAAAGCCCCTATTTTGTTTCAGGTACTCTGCTACTAGAGATAGAAGGACAAAAACGTAGTCCTCACTCTCAAAGAGCTCACGTTATAATGGAGGAAAAAACATGCTAACAACTCTATACAAGTTATATACACTATAAATAGGAGGCTGATAGTAATAATAGCTAACATTTGTACCAAACCCTACTATGTAACAGACACTGGCTAACCATCATATGAGGTATAATCTAGTTTGTACTTCACAAAAACTCAGGAGTTAGATGCTAGTGTTTTCCCCATTTTACAGTTCAGGAAACTAAGGTCAAGGGATATTAATTGACTTTCCCACACTCATTCAGGCAGTAAATTATCTGAGGCTGTATTTGAACTGAGGTTTTCCTGATTACAAACCAAGTATTAACTGCCCATATATACAATAACAATGATAAGTGCTTCTACTTTTGTAAAGCATTTTTCCTACAAAGAAAATATGAAGGGGTCAATGTAAAAAAAAATTATAAATCTTATAAGTATTAATATCTTATTTTGCCAATGAAGAAACTGTACTCAGAGGTAAAATGAATTCTCTGAGGTCAGCCATTCAATACGTATTTATTAAGCATTTATTATGTACCAGTCACTTTTCTAAGTGCTGAGGATACAAAAAGAAGCCAACAAACTACAAAAACATCTCTGCCCTCAAAAAGCTCATAATCAAATGGGGAAGCATCTTTGAACATGTAGCAAAACTCATGCACATATCATAGAATGGAAGGTATAATGATTGATATTAATGGGAAATCGTAACCTTGGTCAATGAATTTGACTGTTTTTGTTTTATATTTTGACAATGATTTCAATATAATTGTTTTATTTTGGAATTCTATTTTATACTCTTAAAAGCCTATATCTGAGAAGACATCAGTATGCTTGGTCAGATATCCAAAGTGTTCCATGACATCAAAAGGTTAAAAACCCCTTATAAAGCACTTTTAGGATTTTTTTTGATGCAATATCTACTTTATTTCATTTACTCTTCACAGCTTCCAGGTGAGAGAGTTATCGTAAGTGTTATTACCTTTGACACTCTTTTTATAGATGAAGAAATGAATGCACAGAAATGGACCAATTTGTTAATGTTCACATAACTAGTATTAGAGACAATATTTGAATCCAAGTTTCTCCTGACTGAATGTCCAATACACTTTTTAATACACCACATTGTGCCTCATAGAATGGCCAAGATAGAAGGACTTCAAGAAGCCATTTCCTCCAATGCCTACTAATTTATGAATTCTCTCTCCAGCACCCCCAAAATATGGTCATCCAGCTGCCTTTAGAATACTATCAGTGACAAGGAATCCATTATCTATAAAAGGAATGTGTTCATTTATCTGCATTATACACACACACACACACATGCATATATATTATATATATATATTTGTATATATATACATATTTATACATATTATAGACATGTGTAATATATAAAACAGATCATAAACACATGCATAATCAATCAATTAGCATTTATTAAATGCCTCCTATGTGGCAAGCATTGTGCTAAACACTGCAGATATAAAGAAAGGCAAAAAATAATGCCTGTGCTCAAGGAATTCACAGTTTAATGGGGGAGACAACATGCAAACAACTCCATACAAACATGAAATGTATAAGATACATTGGACCATTCTCAAAGGGAAGGCACTAAGGACTGGAAATGTTTATTGCAGAAGGTAGGAAGTTAGATGAGACTTGAAGGTAGCCAGATAAACTAAGAGATAGGGATGAGGAGGGAAAGTGTTAGCGGGACAGGAGATGGCCAGTGGAAATGCTCAGAATAGGGAAATGGAATGTTATGTATAAGGAAAAGCAAGGAGGCAAGTGTAACTTGACCACAGAGGGGAGTAAGGCATTAAGAAGACAAGAAAGGTGGTAAGAAACCAGATTATTAAGGGTTTTAAAAGCTAGATAATTGTATCTTTAACCCTGAAGGATAGTTAGCCAATGGAAGTTTTTGTTTTGTTTTGTTTTGTTTTGTAGAGGTGATAGGGTAGGTCATATGTTTTAGGAAGATCACTTTTGTAGTTGAATGGAGGATGAATTGGAGGAGAAAGAGATTTGAGGCAGGGAAATAAAACCCAGCAGGCTACTGTAATGGTCCAACAGTGATATGATGGGACTTTCACCAGGCTAGTGGCAGTATCAGAGAAAAGAAGGGGACACATAGTACAGATGATATTTAGATAGAACTGAGCCTGACAACTAATTGGATGTGGGGAGTGAGAGTGAGAAGTTGAGGATAATACCTAGATTATGAGGCTGGATGACTGGGAAATGGTGGTAGCCTCCACAGTAATAGGGAAGTTAGAAGTGGGGAGGACTTAGAGGGGAAAGATGAGTTCAGTTTTAGAGAAGTTGAGTTTAAGATGTCAGTTGCAGGACAGAAATTAGGGCTAGACAAATAGTTATGAGTAATCTGCATAGAGAAGGCAATTAAAATCATGCGTATGAGTATATATATATATATATATATATATATACATATATATCCAATTGTAGAGGTTTAACTACAGAACAAAAATTCCTTCAAGTCCCCTAGAAACAAGCAAATTTGCAAGTAATTACATCCAGTTAGGATGGTTAGTGGTGGCTTTAAGGATACTCTATTGTGTCTCAAAATGATCTAAAAGTTACAAACATTAGACAAAAGACACCCATCCCTAAATGCCAGAAATTATAGTTACTGTAGGACATGCGTATTTTCTCTGAGAACCTTTATGATATAACTGCTAGAGTCAGGCTTTTCACAGATACCTACAGTTATCCCTCAGTTTACACTGCTAAGTCTTTTAGCAGGAGAATCTGGTTTCAGTATTTACGAAGTGTGGCAGGCAACTGTTTACCTTAGGGCCATGAAAGCAAATCCAGATGCATTTGATCCAATGTACCACAGCAGCTCTGTTGCCCATGGAAACAAAGGCTTCTTTTGAGGGAGCTCACTCAGCAAAGGCTAGAACAACAGATAATCCCATCAATATCAACCATTGCCCTATTCACAGGTGGTTCCAGTAATGCGATAGTGAAGAGAAATGGAGAAATACTGGGTTTTAATATTACAAAATGATTTATAACCCTTTCTAGTGCTGAGACCTCCAGTTTTGTCATACATTTTTATGTCAGGAACACTTCCTAACTTTTAAGTACATTGATAGAAAGAAAGAAAAAAAGAGAAAGAAAGGAAGAAAGAAAAAATGGAAATGATTAAAGTGTTGTGCCCCACCCCCCACATCTCACCCCCTCCCTTCTCTGGAAAGGGAAAAAGTAAATAGTGACTAATTTCATGCCTGATTTATTGGTTGGTGTACTTCGTATTTGGAGAGGACCAAAATGATATCTTTCTATCATGGTCAATGTACAGTTTGTCTGATTTGCTGATCAGTCCAATATGAACTCAGAAGGCTCTACCACAAGTCAGTCACAAATAATCCATATGAACATTTGGAATGGAGTTGTCTGTAAAATTACACAACTCAGATTTCTTTTGAGCTGCTGCAATTTTGCTTTGCTCATATAGCATAATACCTTCTTTGATGTGGTCATGCCATGGTGGGTGGTCCTATGCCAGTGTTTCCCATGTTTCACAATAGATTTCATAGTTCTTCAGAGAGGCTTTGAGAGTATACTTGTATTGCTTCTTCTCACCATCATGAGCTTGTTTGCCATGTGTGCGTTCTCTGTAAAATAGTCTTTTAGGCTAATGACAATTCAAATGGAAGTGGTTCAATTTTCTGGCATGGTGCTCATATACTGTCCAGGATTCACAATTATACAGCAATGAGGTCAGCATGATGGCTCTGTAAATTTTCAGTTTGGTAGGCAGCCTAACACCTCTTCTCTCTCACACTTTCCTTTAGAGTCTCCCAAATATTGAGCTAGCTCTAAAAATGCATGCAACAACCTCATCATCTATGTGTACATCCCTGGAAGGTATACTACCAAGGTAAGTTAACTTATCCTCAGCATTTAAATTTCATGTTTTATATGATGGAGAATGACTTTCTCTTTGAGCCATTAAGAATGATACACAATAACTGGATAAATGTTGTAATGGGTGGGCAGTGTTGTTTGATTATACAATAATTCACAAAACTCATACCAGACTTCATTATGATTAACCCTCCTGAGAGTTAGCAGACCTACCTTTCCCTAATAATTTTTTTTAGTTGATGCTTGAACAAAATTATAGTACAAACACCAAGACCTCATCAGGTGCTAAAATTTTGAACAAGCCTATAAGTGGCACAAAGGGAAAATTACATGATCATTTCTCTACTTTTTTTTTGGTTTGCTCTTTAATATTATTTGCTGAGATAGACAGACAGACAGATAGATCAATAGATAGATAGGTAAACAGATTATCCTAAAGCTACAAAATTATAAAATTACATGATTAGAAGAGACTTCAAAAGTCATGTAATCCATTCTCTCTCTGATAATAAATCTTATCTAAAAACATTCCAGACAAGAGGCCATATGGCTTCTACTTGAAAACTGCTAATGAAAGAAAACTCACTCTTTGGCAGCCAATTCCATTACTGAATAGTTTTAATTGTTAGGAAGTATTTTCTTTTATATAGATATTAAATCTGCTTCTCTATAAATATAATTCCATTTTATAAAATTATCTTTGACTCCAATTATATCACTTTCTCAAGTAAGAGTTAGTAGGGGACTTCCAGAAGTCAAGATGACAGAACACGCAATAAATTGCTGTAGCTCTCCCACATCTACCTCCAAACAACCATAAAATAGCACCTCATAACAAATCCTAGAAATACCTCATAACAAATCCTAGCCAGCAGAAAGACTAGGTGGAGTGGTCTTTTTAGCCCAGGAGACTGGGAGGATTGGCAAGAAAAGTCCATCTCACTTGGGTAAAAGGAGATCTTATTCAGCATAGAAAGCATCCCAGCAAGCCAGTAGTAAGCCCCACCGCAGCAAACCAGTCAGAAATTCTGAGTCCTAGTGTGGTAGAACAGGGAAAAGCCAACACCTGGAGCCCCCATGTGCTTTAGCATAGCCAGGGGAATCAACAAACTCTAGTTCCTGAGAATCACTATATGCTTCAGTGTAGTCTGGGCCAAACAGACCTCCAGTGACCTTCACATGCTTCAGCACAACCCAGGAAAAAAGGCATCGTCCAGCAGCCAGGCTTCCACATGCTTCAGCACAGCCCTGGGGAAACAGTAACCCTATAATGGCCAGACCTCTACATGCTTCAGTGTAGCTCCAGGAAAATACAGAAACACCCCACCTGGCCTCAGCACATGCCAGACAACACCACCAGGACCCCAGTTCAGCACCAGATAAGCTGCCAAACCCCTTCAGCCTCCAGCAGCACCAGTCACCCCTTACCCCACACCCTCAACACAGTACCAGACAGAAAGGTTCCCCATGGGCCTCAGGGCAATATCATTGGAGTAACAGATAAACAGTCAGAGCCTTCAGCCACTGGCCCAAGAAGCCTGAGACAGTTTCCCTCCCACCCAGGAGCAGAGATCAAATTTAAGAGGAAAGAAAAAGGCCAAAAAAGAAGATGATCAAAAACAACCAAAAAAAAGAATCTGACCATTAAAGTTAATATGGTGACAAGGAAAACCAAGACACAAACTCAGAAGGAGGACAGCAATGTTAAAACACCTGTTGGCAAAGCCCCAAGCAAAAACTGGAAGTGGTTTCAAGACCAGAACAAATTCATGGAAGAGTTCAGAAAGGAGCTTAAAATCATGTGAGACGTAAAAGAAAAATTGGGAAAAGAAATGAGAGTGATGCAATAAAGTTATGAAAAAAAGCTGACAGCTTGGAAAAGTGCTTAAAAACTAAAAATGGTCAAATGGAAAAGGAGATACAAAATCCACTGAAGAAAACAACTCCTTAAAGAGTAAAATTGGCCAAATAGAAAAGAAAGTGCAAAAGTTAATTGAGTAAAACAATACTTTAAAAGTTAGAATTGGCAAGTGAAAGCTAATGATGCTATGAGACATCAAGAATCAAGCAAACAAATTCAAAAGAATGGAAAAAATGGAAGACAATATAAAATACCACATGGGAAAAGCAACTAACCTGGAAAATAGATCCAGGAGAGACAAAATCAGAATCATTGGACTATCTGAAAGTCAAAATCAAAAGGAGGACCTGGACAACATCTTTCAAAAAATTATCTAAGAAAACTATCCTGATATTCTGGAACTAGATGACAAAATAGGCATTGAAAGAATTCACCAATCATGTCAGGCAAAAGATCCCAAAATGAAAACTCCAAAGAACATTATAGCCAAATTTCAGAACTATCAGATCAAGGAAAAAATACTACAAGTGACTAGAAAGAAACAATTCAAATGTTGGAGAGTCAAAATCACGATTACACAGGACTTGGAAGCTGCAACATCAAATGATCAGAGGTCATGGAATATGATATTCCAGAAGGTGAAGGAGATAGGACTACAACCAAGAATCACTTACCCAGCAAAATTAAGCATAATACCTCAAGGGGAAAAATGGTCATTCAATGAAATAGAACGATTTCAAGCTTTCATAAGACATAAGTCATAGAAGACTAGAGCTAAACCAAAAATTTGATGTCCAAAATCAAGACCCAAGAGAAGCATAAACAGGGAAAAAGGGAAAAGAAAACATAAGGAATTCAATAGAACTAAAGTATTTACACCCTGCATGGGAAGATAACACTTGTAATTCTTAAAATTGTATCACTAATAGTACACTAATAGAAAGAATACATAGACAGAGGGTATGGGTATAAGGTGAATTGGAAGGAACAACATAAAAAATTAAGGGATGAGAAAAAGGAATACAATGGGTTCAGAAATAAGGGAGAGGCAGAATGGGGTAAATTATTTCACATGAAAAGACATGAAAGACCTATTACTGTAGAGGGGAAGATGGGAAGGTGGGCAATGAGCATAACTTGAATCTTAATCTCATCAGTATTGGCTCAAAAATGGAATCATATACACAATTACACAATACAAACTGTTCCCTAGTTGATAAATGATCAAAAGATGGAGAAATCAAGGCTATCTGTAGGCATATGAAGAAGTGCTCTAAATTACTTTTGATTAAAGAAATGCAAATTAAAACAACTCTGAGATATGACCACACCTATCAAATTGACTAATGTGACAAAAAAAGGAAAATGATAAATGTTGGAGAGGATGTGGGAAAATTGGGACACTGGTGCATTATTGATGGAGTTGTGAACTAATCCAACCATTCTGGAGAGCAATTTGGAACTATGCCCAAAGGACAATCAAACTGTGCAGACTCTGTGATCCAGCAATACAAGTACTAGGTCTGTATCCCAAGGAGATAATTAAAAAAGGGAAAATTACCTACATGTACAAAAGTATTTATAGCAGCTCTTCTCATTGTGGCAAAGAATTGGAAATTGAGGGGATATCCATCAATTGGGGAACAGCTGAACAATCTGTGGTATATGAATGTAATGGAATGCAACTGTGCAATAAGAAATGATGAACAGGTAGATTTCAGAAAAACCTGGAAAAACTTGTACAAACTGATGCAAAAGGAAATGAGCAGAACCAGGAAAATATTGTACACAGTATTAGCAACATTGTGTGATGAACAACCATGAATGACTCAGCTCTTCTCAGCAAGACAATGATCTAAGACAAGCACAAAGGACTCACTAAGGAAAATGCTATCCATATACAGATAAAGAACTTATGGACTCTGAATGCAGACTGAAGCATATTTTTTTTCATTTACTTTGTTTTTTCCTGTGCATTTTCCCCTTTTAATTTGTTTCTTCTTTCACAACTGTGACTAATGTGGATTTTGATTTTTACATTATAGCACATGTATAAATTATATCAAACTGCCTACTATTTTCAGAAGAGGGGAGGGGAGGGAGGGAAGGAGGGAAAAAATTTGGAATTCAAAGTCTTGTAAAAATGAAGACTAAAATGTTTCTTGACATGTAACTGGGGGAAAATAAAATACTATTAAACTTTGAAAAAAAAAGAGTTAGTAGGCACCACAGGGATCCCCAAACCACTTTCCAGATCGAGATAGACCTAGAGTGATTTGACCAATGTCACAGAGCTAATAGATGGTACAGCAGAAATTTTCACATAGGTTTTCTCATGTAAAGTCTCTTATTTTGTCCACTACACTACATTACCTCATAATGATTTTCTCTTATTTTCTAGTAATCATGCATCACTCTCTGCTGCAACAAATATGCTTTCACTGGTACAGAAAGTAGAATGGAAACCAAAATTTTAGATAACTTCATGTATTATGCGACATGCATTTACCCACATTTTTCATCTGCTTAATATCAAGAAAGAACATAGATATTTTAAAATATCACTTTACTTAGCAAAGTGGAGCATTTGAACCTCTGCAACTGTCATCCCAAATATGGAAATATTTGACATAAATTGAAGAAGAAGTAACTTAAGAGAGATGTCAGAAAAGACAAAATGTGACTTTTCAATCTAACTAAAGGTGACTAAAGCCATTTGAATGATTTATTGAGAAAGGTGACAGTGGGCAGTGGTAGTTGAAAGAAAAGTAAATGACTTTAGCAAAAAAATAATCTTGTCAAGAAAATCAAGGCTTTTTTTAGTGTTATTATTAAAATATACAAGGGAAAAGGGAAAATTTCTTTGCTCAAAATAGGAACATTTACAAAATGAAAAATTAGGAATTAAATCATCAATAAAGTACTTTACCATGTGAGTTACACTTTATACTTTGAGGCTTTAGTAATAGATATTGCTTTTGTTGGCCTATTTTTGTAAAAATAAGAATTTTTCTACATTATATTATACTTCCCCCTGGTTAAGTGTGCTTTTTATATTGGTGCCACTAAAATTATTTTCTGAGCATTAGATAATGATATTGTGAATTTAAATTGTATCATGGTTAAATGGGCAAATAAGAATGTGATGTGTAAAGGAAATATCACTTAATAAAAAATTAAAAATATAAATATGAAATACTTTAAAATATTTTAAATATAAAATATAAATATAAAAATTAACAATTTATTATTTAGTTGTATTTTTAGTCATGTCTGACTCTTCATGAACTCTGGTTTTCTTGGCAAAGATGGTGGAGTAATTTGCCATTTCCTTCTGCAGTTCATTTTAAAAATGAAGAAACAGTGACAAACAGGGTTCAGTAACTTGCCCAGGGTTACACAGTAAGTAAGGGTCAAAGGCCAGATCTGAACCCAGGGCTCATATTTTATCCCCTGAGCCACCTAGCTGCCCATAATTAATACTAATATTTCATAAATATTTAAGAAAATAATTTTAATACATATTGCCATACCAAATGTTCCTAACTTCTAAACAATGTAGAAATGAAAACTTCTTTATCAAAAGATATAGAAGAAGAAATTAAAATTTCATGGAAATAGGATGAAGTATATTTCCTTCCCATCATCCTATCTGCTACTGCTTTCATGAAGTTAGTATAAGTGAAAATGGCTGTCCCTCATTGCAGGAATGCTCTCTTTTTGAATCTCTACCTCCTGGATTTCCTGGCTTCCTTAAAGTCCCAGCCAAGCTTCACCTTCTACAGAAAGCCTTTACCTATTCCTCTTAATTCTAGTGCCTTCCCTGTTAATTATTTCTTGTTTTCCTATATATAGTTAATTTGTACATATTTCATTTGTTACCCATTGGATTGTGAGCTCCTTGAGGGCAAGTACACATAACAAAATGAACAACTTGCAATTACTTGAGCCAAGTTCCTGGCACATATTAGGCACTTAATAAATCTTTATTGACTGACTGATTGACTAAACCTACAGAATTTGAGCTTATTTTCCATTATTTTTATTAAATTACAAAAAGCAGTCATCTTAATCACTTACATGATAGTAAAGAAAACATAAAACAAAGTGTGTGCTGATGCTTGTGTACTGCTTTCTTTAAAGATCAGCAGTGAATTCAGGAAATGAATTAAAGCAGTTATTTAAGAAGTTAGAGAAAAAATTCTGATTCAATCAGGGATTTACTTAAAGTAATACTATCCATGGAAAAGCACATGAAACAATTCTTCATAGAATGGAATGATATCAATTCAATCATATCAAAATATCTTGAAGACTCAATACATTTAAAGTTTTTAATGTATATCAAGGAAAAATTGGAGACTGAAGTCTTGGAGCTTAAATTCAGAAGTCAAATTACACCAAGTGAATGCTTACAGGAACCTCAGACTCCTCCAGGCAAGGCAGATCAAGCATAAAACTAACAAGGAAAATGCTATGACTGTACATGTCAAGAGGCACACTTAAATCAAAGGTTAATGGGAGGAATATGTTTACTACAATGAACATATCACCAGTCTTAATGTACAGTTTTGTAACTGAAATGTACAACTACTGATTTAGAAAATATCATAAAAAACTACATGATATAAAAAAGAAAGGAGGGAAGGAGAGAGAGAGAGAGACAGGGGCAGGGAGAAAGAGACAGAGACACAGACAGAGACAGACAGAGACACAGAGACAAATTGCATTAAGGTAGCTACAAAAAGATTTAGCTTCCTCACCAAAAAGGAGAAAAGATGATTAACAAGTATTCTTAAAGTGCATGAGAGGTTAAAAACTTATAGAAATATTTTGGAACAAATACACATGACTTTACCAAGCAATTAAGGATGACATAAGGTAAATGCTACTGAATTTAAAGAACACAGTTGAAAGCATAACCAAAAAAGTACACATGAATGGAGCATGTGAACTCATTCAACAATATTCAAATAAGGAAGTATTGAACTAAATCATGTGAACTTGTTTACAGGAAAGAAGGGATTAGGAATGGAATTCAGGGTCGAGTCATTACTACCAGAAATTATAGAGATATTATCCTTAAAGAACCAGGCTTTACTGATCAAAGAAGCTCATGCAGGGAAATAGTAGAAACTGCATGACACATCAGTATAGTTTACAAAATTTTAACATCCATAAAATACCAACAAGATACATATTTGTAGCAAGAATTGCATATCTGGAGATCATTACATTCATAAACTAACAGAATAAAAATCTCACATTATAAATGCAGACCTCAAAATATCCTTAACAACTCAACAAATAAACTGCATTGGAACTGAAACATTATCACAAATAAAACTGTTGCCCACACTTCTCCTGTGTCATGGGAACAAAAAGATAGCAGAAGAGAATCTTCCTCTCAGTCATTACTAACTCTTCACCACCACCACCCCAAAAAAGGAATTGATTCAGGTAATGTACATTGCATCTGAATCCACAGGATAAAAAGAGAGAAAAAACTATACAAAGGTAAAATCCCTAAGAATTCATCCTGGAAAATGAAAATCCTTAAAGTATTCATTCACTATTTCTCCCCCACAAGCCAACATGCTCCTGTCAGGGATGCACAAATTAACCTTTTAGGCTGCTTATTATTGTAGATTGTGCCTGGGAACCTACACATATTCCCTCTTGAGGCAAAGATTTTCCAGGACCTGTCACTCCCAACTAATTCCACAAGTTACAAGAATTGATTCTTTCCAGCTACATGAATAGTAGTGGGGCTGGGGAATCATTCTATCTTCTACCTGGGATGCCTTTAGGATAGGTAACCCAAAGACTGTGGTGTTATCTGCAGAACATGCTCCTTACTCTCCTCTAACTCTTAAAAATAATTGTGGTAATAATTCATCCAAGCCAGAGTAGGAAAAGAGTGGAGACAAGGGAAAAATAGCTGCAGGGAAATAGCCTTAATGGCTATTTTTATTTTGGGCCTGAAGGAATCGAGATTTAATCCTCAAATGCCACCTGTCTTGTTTCACCACAGGTTACTAAGGACAGAAACACAGGTTACTAAATACCTCAATGTGGGAAAAGGATGCGGCATATTTGTTGCCTATCTGTAAAGATGCAGGTATACTCAAGAGCATAGGGAAAGGAGATGGAAAGTATGTAATGGGGAGAATGTGGGTATAGGGGGCACTAAAACACCAAAGATTTGGAAGGAAGAAAACTAAACAGAAACACAGAGTATATGCAGATAAATCAACAGACAATCCTAAAACTAGAAAGAAGGATAAGTAATAAACCCTCAAAGAGATAACAAAGTACTCTCAACAAATATTACAAGGCAAATATAATGCCTGATGAATCATAGAATCTCATGAAATCACAAGAGAGCATAAGACAAGAAGTTTTTAAAGAATGATTTAAAAGAGAAATGAAATTCACAAGTGAATAAACTAGTAATGAATATATGTCAGAATAAATGTAATTGTGAATGCTGAAGCTTAAAAAAATCTCAATTAGAAGATTAGAGGAAAAATTAATCCATGATGTAGAGTTTCATCAATGAAGCAAAGAGAAGTTAAAAAATTTGTAATGCAAAAGTAATGAAAATTTGGCTGAGGAAGGAGAGAGTATTAATTTAAGAGGTAGCATGGCACAGTTGAAATAGCACAAGTTTTAGAGTTACAGAGGACTTGGGTTCAATCCCAACATGGATACTCACTACCTTTGTGACCTTAGACAAATCATTTAACTTCTGTGGGTCTAAGTTAACTCATCTACAAAACAAGGGCATTGTACTAAATGTCCTGAGTTCCCTTCTAGTTCTATGACCCTATGAGCCTTCTTCCTAAAACGGGGGTGGGGAACCTGCAACCTCAAGGCCAAATGTGGCCTTCTAGGTCCTTAAGTGTGGCCTTCTGACTAAGTTCAAGTTTTACAGATCAAATTATTTTATTAAGGGGATTTGTTCTGTGAAGTTTGGATTCAGTCAAAGGACTGCACTTGAGGATCTAGAGGGCCACATGTGACCTCCAGGCTGCAGGTTCCCCACCCCTGTCCAAAAAGAATAAGACAAAACTTAACAACAGTAACAACAGCTAAATGTCCTAAGTTAGGAAATTTACAATAGAACTATCCAAAATTTTCGAATACAGGAAACAAAGCACTAGTAAAAATAAATAAACAGATGAATAAATTTTTAAAAATGAATAAATGGATAAATAAGTAAATATACCTACCTGCTAATCACCTCTGGGGAAAATTATAACAAATAAAAGACCATATATCAGACGGGATAGCTAGATGATGCAGTGGATAGAGCACCAATCCTAGAATCAGGAAGATTCATCTTCTTAAGTTCCACTCTGCCCTCTGATACTTACTAGCTTTGTGATCCTGGGCAAGTCACTGAATCCTGTCTGCCTCATATTCCTCATCTGTAAAAAAACCTGGAGAAGGAAATGGCAAATCATTCCAGTATCTTTGTCAAGAAAACCCCAAATGGAGTCACAAAGAACCAGACACAACTAAAACAACCAACCAACAAAAATGCATCAGATGAAGCAACATAGTAATGATATATCATAATTTAAATGATAAATTTATACAGACATGTCAAAGATAAAGATGAAATAAATATTAATAACATAAGATTATTACTACATCTGTCAGAAACTCCAGAAAGATTGAAATAGTATATACTTAAAAGGAAAGGAGTTCAAGCCACATACCCAATAATATGCCCTGTAAACTTGAACCTAGTCATCAGAAAAAAAAATTAAGAAGAGGAAGAAGAGTAGACATAAAGAAAAAGAAACTTTTAAAGTATCCAAAAATACAGGTAAAAGTAAATTCATTCTTTTTTTTGTGAGGCAATTGGGGTTAAGTGACTTGTCCAGAGTCACACTGCTAGTGAGTGTTATGTGTCTGAGGTCAGATTTGAACTCAGGTCCTCCTGACTCCAGGGCCAGTGTTCTATCCACTGCGCTACCTAGTTGCCCCTAAAAGCAAATTATTTGATTTACAAACAAGTCTCTTTCTCTCTCTGTTTCTGACTCTGTCTCTGTGTCTCTGTCTCTGTCTCTTTGTCTCTTTCTTTCTCTCACACAATGACACAGACACACACATATGCAGACACATACACATACATGGAAAACTAAGAAGTGCAATTATTAAGGAAATAATAAATTATAACAAATTAATCCAGGTTTGGATGTTGACCTTTTTAAAGTAGAAAACAAAGAGAAACAATGACCCAAGTGATTAAATAATAAGGATCATAAAGAGATTTTTAAAATTATACAAGGGAAGATATATTTAATATACGTTAAAATCTAAGAAATCAGAGCAGGAAATGCAAAAAGTAGCATTCTCTTAACCTCATATTCTCCCTCCAGATGAATCAACAAATTTTGTGAGACTAAACTACAGAATGAAAAGATGAATAAAGGGAGAGTGGGGAGGTACAATACAGAGGAAAATGGATGATATAACCTTATTAAGTCCATGGGTAAACAGCAAAGAAATTATTACCCATATAATATCTCAGTGAGAAGAAAGGAGAAAGGGAAGAGAGTCAAAAGGAGAAATTTAAACTGGTGCAATGAAAGAGTGGTCTCAACACAAAAAGGAAAATTGCTCCCAATGAAGAACACTGATATTAAGGAAAAAATGTATGGCCTATGATGGGAAATAGGGATCACATGAATGATTTAATCTTAGGATTGAGCTGTTGCACTGGGAGATCACCTTCTCTGAGATAGTGTTGGGCCTCCACAGATAGCATCCTGTCTAAAGAGGATGGATATATGAGCTCCTTGGGTCTGCAAGGACCATGAAAGGAATAAGGGGAGGGACTGAGAGATAATATGTTTATCATAAAGAGATATTAAGGTAGAACATGATCACATGATTTGTGGACACACTTTCTATCCACACTGCTTACTCATTAATTGACACTTCTTAGAGTGAAGCATAACAGAAATAAATAGAATGGGACAAAGCAATAAGAGAGGGACTGATTAGAAAAGGGTTTTCAAATCTGTTATTTTATAAATTTAAACTCCATGTGGAAAACAAAGAACAAATAAATAAAGAATAAAGAAGGGTATAAAGCATAAATTAGACAATAAGATTTCATAAAAGATAGGAAGGAATGATGACTAATTAAAATATTAAGCAAAGATTTTATTATTAAAAATGTAGCAGAAAAAATTAACTAACAAACAAAACACATTGGAGAGGGGGGTACCACTTAACTGAGAGAAGAATGAGTAAAACAGCTTTTTCATCAAGAATACTTAAAAGTCCTCTATTTCACTGAATATCCATTGTTCCTCCTGAAGGATTATACTCAGTTTTGCTGAGTAGGTGATTCTTGGTTGTAATCCTATCTCCTTTGACCTCCTGAATATTATATTCCAAGCTCTCTGATCCTTTAATGTAGAAGCTGCTAAATCTTGTGCTATCCTGTTTGTGTTTCCACAGTACTTGAATTGTTTCTTTCTAGCTGCTTGCAATATTTTCTCCTTGACCTGAGAACTCCAGAATTTGGCTATAATATTCCTAGGAGTTTTCCTTTGGGGATCTCTTTCAGGAGGTGATCAATAGATTCTTTAAATTTCTATTTTGCCCTCTCATTCTAAAATATCAGGGCAGTTTTCCTTGATAACTTCTTGAAAGATGATATCTAGGCTCTTTTTTTTTGATCATGGCTTTCAGATAGTCTAATAATTTTATAATTATCTCTCCCGGATCTATTTTCCAGGTAAGTTGTTTTTCCAATGAGATATTTTACATTGTCTTCTTTTTTTTTCATTTTTTTTTTGGTTTTGTTTTACAATTTCTTGATTTCTCATAAAGTCATTAGCTGCCATTTGCTCCATTTTATTTTATTTTATTTGTGAGGCAATTGGAGTTAAATGACTTGCCCAGAATCACACAGCTAGTGAGTGTTATGTATCTGAGGCTGAATTTGAACTCAGGT
Organism: Vombatus ursinus; assembly: GCF_900497805.2. Classification (NCBI taxonomy): domain Eukaryota; kingdom Metazoa; phylum Chordata; class Mammalia; order Diprotodontia; family Vombatidae; genus Vombatus; species Vombatus ursinus. The sequence continues at coordinate 5,473,320 of NW_020951391.1, read as the reverse complement.
CCTCCTGACTCCAGGGCTGGAGCTCTATCCACTACACCACCTAGCTGCCCCCTCCATTCTAATTTTTAAGGAAGTATTCTTTTCAGTGAACTTTCAGATTTTCTTTCCATTTGGTCAATTCTGCTTTTTAAGGCATTCTTCTCCTCATTGGTTTTTGGACCTCTTTTACCATTTGGGTTAGGCTACTTTTTAAGGTGTTATTTTCTTCAGCATTTCTTTGGGTCTCCTTTAGCAAGCTGTTGACTTGTTTTTCATGATTTTCTTGCATCACTCTCATTTCTTTTCCCAGTTTTTCCTCTACTTCTCTTGCTTGCCTCTCAAAATTTTTTGAGCTCTTCCATTGCCTGAGACTGATTCATATTTTTCTTGGAGGCTTTGGATATAGGAGCTTTGACTTTGTTATTTTCTTATGGTTGTATGTTTTGATCTTCTTTGTCACCAAAGTAAGATTCTATGGTCTGACATTTTTGCATTTCTTGCTCATGTTCCCAGTCAATTACTTGAGTTATAAACTCTTTGTTAAGGTAGGACTGTTCTTCCAGTGTGGAGAATGTGCTGTCCCAAGCTTCAGGGGTTTTGTGCAGCCATTTTCAGAGATACTTCTAGGGACCTGTATATTTCTTCCAAAATGGTATGATCAAGGGTGAGTTGTTACTCCTTTCCTAGTCTGTGGTCTGATCTATGAGTGACTACAAGCAATCTTTTCTGCCTTCAAACTGTGAAGAGTATTCCCTCTCTGCTCCCACCACAAGCTACATACACCAGCACTCATCCTTGCCCCCGGACTGCCACCTAGGACTGTGACTCAGATCCAAGCACAGGCAAAGCAAGAGAGTACTGTTTCAGCAACAACAAAGAGATCCCAGTAATTCCCCTCTGATCAGCCACATGATCTCCCCTCCATCTGTGGGTGGAGAGATCCTGAAGCAACTGCAGTTGTGGGGCTGTGCTGCGACTGGGGCCAGTACTGAACTCCTCTCACTGTGGTCTGATAGACCTTTCATACTGATCTTCTATGTTGTCTTTGGTATTTGTGAGTTGAGAAATCTGGAAACTGCCACTGCTCCCCTTGATTCAGTCTCCTCAGGCCTGCTCCAGGTTCACTGAGGCCTGGTCTTTGCCAGTGTGACCCACGCTTAACTGTGCTCCTCACCTAGCTCAGTGCAATAGACTTTTCCAATCGACCATCCAGGTTGTCTTGGGCTGGAAATTTGTTTCACTGTTTTTTTGTGGGTTCTGCTGCTCTAGAATTTGTTTAGAACCATTTTTACAAGTATTTGGAGAGATTTGGGGAAGAGCTCAAGCAAGTCACTGCTTTTACTCTACCATCTTGGCTCCACCCCCTCTGAGCTTGAAAAAAATTAATTAAAAAAAAAAAGAAAGATAAATTATTTAATTAAGCCCCAAAGTTAGGATGTTGATAATTTGAAGTGATAGGTGAGTGGGGAAAGAGAATCTATGGGAATGGGGTTACATTAAAGTAGTTTAAGGAAAACTAATCCTAGAGAGGGAAGAGAAAGAATTGAAAGGATTAAATTAAAATAGGAAGTTTTGTTTAATCTGAAAACAATTATAGACATATGAGGGAAAACATAAGTCTAACTTTTTCAACTTTAAATGTGAATGGACTAAACAATCCTAAGAAATGTCAATTGCAAAATGAATAATAAAACCAATCCCCACAATCTGATCCTTATAAGAAATATATATAAAAAGCAAAGATATTCATACATTCTATTTAAGTTTTAGTAATAAAAAATATTTAGTAAAAAAAAGAAATTTATACATTAAGAATTGGAAGTAGGAACAAAATTTTATCTTTATTAGGTAAATCTATAAAAGTAGGAATTGCAAGCGTATGATCTCGAAAAAATTGGAAATCAAAATCCATAATATCAAGAGGGATGAACAAGTAACTTCCATTATGAATTTTTCTTTAAATTTGAAATGCTTCAAAAGTTTGCATGTTTCCTTGTCCAGGGGCCATCTAAATTTTCTCTTCATTGTTGCAAGGTTACTATATGTGCTAGATGACACTCTATTATGCTTACAGAACTATAGACAATAAATCAGGTTGTGCAAACTACATGTCCCCTCAAGGCTCTGCATTGGGTCTTTTCACTTGCTGTCCTTCATGCCTAATATGCTCTCTGGCTTCACTTCTTCCATACTAGCTTCCCTGAATTCCTTTAAGAACAGATTAAATCCCACTTTTTGGTAAAAGTCCTTTCCACTACTAGAACCTTTCCTTTTGTACTGTATCCCACTTAAGCTTTATATATCTTGAATGGACATGATTATTTGTTTTTTCCCACTTTGGAATGTAAACTCCTTGATGGCAGGGACTATATATGTACATTTTTGGTTTTCCAACACTTAGTACAATAACTGGCACATAATGAGCTCGTAATAAATGCTTATAGACTAATCAAACCAATAGCAATATTAATCATTTTGAACCACTGGTATAACATCTGAATTCAATAATAAAAAACTAGATCAATCATTGAAAGACACAGGTACAGGGGTGTGCTGGAGTTAGTCAAACTATCTCAGAAAAACTGATGGCTAACTTTTTGGTGTGAGCATTTACACCTCAGAAACTATCAAATGTACAAATCAGGGCTTAATTTATTGTTTTATTGAGTGTCTAGCCATAAAAAAGTGATGAAGAAAATGTTATTAATGTAGATTAAGCTTGTGTATGTGTGTGTAAGACAAAAAGTGTCTATCTAAAATCAAATCAGGCAATATATTCAATGAAAGAAAATTAGAAAATTTTGCAACAAAAATAGGAGTAAAACAATGATATCCCCCTTTCCTTCTGTTATTTGAACTTTTTTTTATAGAAATGCTAGCAATAACAACACACTAATTGAAAAAAAGTAAAGGCATAAAAATAGGAAAAGAGAAGAGAAAATTATCACAATTTACAAACCACATCATCATTTACTAGGAATAATGATAATATAATAATAATATCCCTTATATAGCTTTACAGCTTATAAATGTCATATTTGTTATCTCATTTTATCCTCATAAAAATGCTAAGGTAGGTACTATTATTATTCTCATTTTACAAATGTGAAAAAGGTTTAGTGACTTGTCCAGGGTCACACAATTAATACTTGTCTTTGGTAAGATTCAAACTAAGATTTTCCTGAAACCAAGCTCCTCACTCTATGCACTGTACTAACCGAGGTTTCTCTTAAAAAAAATTCTAGGGGGCAGCTAGGAGGTGCAGTGGATACAGCCCTGACCCTGAAGTCAGGAAGACCTGAGTTCAAATCTAGCCTCAGACCAAACACTTGACATTTACTAGTTGTGTGACCCTGGGGAAGTCACTTAACCCCAATTGCCTAAAACAAGCAAACAAATAAACAAAAAAAAAATCTAAAGAATTAGCAAAGAAACTAATTTAAAAAGTAATAGATCTGCTCAAATGTAAACCTACAAAATGAACCCATAATAGTGCAAACAATTTCCATATATCAGTAACAAAATCCAGGAAGCTGTAAAGGAAAGGGAAGATCCATTCAAAATTACTACAAAATGCATAAAATGCCTGGGAGTGAATCTACCAAGACATGCTGAACAATGTTATAGATACAGTTATTCATTAAAATTGGGGGTCTGGGGCTATTTTAGAAACTGGAGAGATCTTGAGTACTCATGTTTAGGCCATGCCAATATAACAAAAATGATAATATGAGCAAAATTAATGTACAGATTTTCTAAAAGAACAATAAAACTACCAAAGGGATATTTTATAGAATCATATAAAACAATTTTAAAAACTCACTTAGAGGAACAAAAATTTTTCAAAGAAAAAATCAGAAAAGAGAGGAATAAAGAATAGCATTTCTATAACAGCTCTTTTTTTTTTCTTCTCTCTGTCTCTGTCACAAATTAAGCACATGGTGATAATCTTACTTAAATGCTTAGATAGATCAGTGATCTTTGAATAGCGAATAAGCTCTACACATCCTGTCCTTATTTTCTGGGTCTGTCCCTAGTTCTTTTGTGTACATGTGTCTGTTTCTCTGTATGTATGCATTTATGTATGTATGTATTTATGCATGCATGTATGTATGTATCAAGACATCCTCTATTTCTTTTAATATGTCAGGGAAATTAAGGCATTGTGGCACAGCCAGAGCACAGTCTGAAAGATCTGAGTTCAAATCTTGTTGCTAAAACAAACTGGCTGTGTGAACATAGATGTCACTTAACATCTCTGAGAACCAGGAAGCTTCCTAAGATTCATCTACTAAGTTAGAAATCATTCTCCATATGTATCAGGAGAGGGGATTCCCTCACAGACAAATTCACAGGTGGTCCTTGACATATTGATTAATGTAGCACTTAGACTTGTCCATCTGTTCTCTCTTCATTCTAAATACATGATTATCCCATCTACTTTTACAGTCATTCATGCTCTTGATAATGACTTTTTTTCACAACTTCTTGCCTTAAAATAACTGCCAACAATATGAAACAATATATATGTATGTAGGTGGTAAATGTGGTATATGTGTTTGTAACACATACACACAAATATGCACATATCTACATAAGTTCAATTCATTTGTTTTCAGTTCTGCTCAATTCTTCATGACCCCATTTGGGGTTTTCTTGACAAAGATATTAGAATAGTTTGATGAACTGAGTCAAATGGGGTCAAATGACTTGCCCAAGGTCACACAGCTAGTAAGCATCTGAAGTCAGATTTGAACCCGGGAAGATGGATCTTCCTGCTTCTGTACCACTTACTTGTCATATAGATATAGGTATAGATATACATGTATATGCATACACATATACAAATGTATGCATACATACATTAATGGATCAAAACAAAACTATCTAGCTTTCCAACCATCTGTCACATTCTTGGTAAACTATTTTTTCTACATTATTCCATTATGGATAGTTAGACTCATTATACCATTATATGATCACTAATCTAGGTATATTCAAGTACTCACTAAATGTCCTTTATATACATTAGGGTCAATGTGGTACAGAGGACTGACAATTAGCCTCAAAGCTAGAAAGACAAGTTCAAACCCTTTCTCTGACATATATTAAATGTATGATTCTAGGCAAGTAACAACTCTTCATTGTTTTAGGTATCTCTCTATGTTGAAATGGGCAGCTAGATGATGCAGTGGGTAAAATGCCAGGATTGGAGTCAGGAAGACTCCTCTGTATGAGTTCAAATCTGGCCTCAGACACTTACTATGTGACCCTGGACAAGTCACTTAACTTTATTTCCTTCAGTTTCCTCATTTATAAAATGAGCTAGAGAAAGAAATGACAAACCCTCCAGTATCTTTGCCAAGAAAATCCCAAAAGAGCTCATGAAGAATCAACAAGACTGAAATGATTAAACAACAACTGGGTAGAAAAGAAGGTGCTGATTTGCAGTAGTAGAGGGGGATTCCTAATCTCTGTGTGTCTCTCTCAACAAATGTAATAAAAGTCTAGTCCCTCTATACATACTGTGACCTTAGACAATATTTAACCTCTTATGACCCAAACCCCAGGACTTCCCTGCAACCAAAAGGTTGCTGATATGCACTGAGAGAGGAAATTTCTACAAGTTGGATTCTCCATGCCAGTTGAATGAACTCGAGACTCCAAACAATAACATACACCAGGCCTGATGCTAGATTTTTAAGATAAAATAGTGAAATGATATTTAGTCCCTTGCTGGAAGAAATATAATCCAATAGGGGAAGCATATTTATGTTCTGTTGAAAGAAGCTACAAGAGAAATACATTTTCCCTGAGCTATTGTTTTGGACAGCCAGGCATCTTTTTCTTGACACCTCAGAATGAAAAATCTAGGAGGATGAGGGTCAGAATAGCTGCTTATAGTAATTTTCTTCATGAGAAGTCAGCTGGTATGAATCTCCTTAGAAGCAACGTCCTACAGCTCTTAATTAGAATGGTAGCATTAAAATTGTTGACTCCTCAAGAGATGGCTGGGATTTCTCAGCATAGCAAAGTAGTAGTAGGGAAAGGGGAAGGAAGGAGTGAAGAGACTGAAACCATATTTAATTTATTCTAGGAACTGAACTAAGAAAAAGGAGGAAGGAGATAAGAGAGAAGTTTCAATTCCTCTTAATCATCTTTCCTTCTCTAATCTCTACCTGAATATGTACTTAGCCCCTTACTAGGTTCAAAAAAGCATAGAATAATAGAATAAAAATTGGAAGGGACTTCAGAGGTCATCATCTATATCATCCTATCCTCAAAGCAGGAATATAATCAAAAGGAGGTTTTCCAGGCACCACTTAAGTGAAATTCAGTGGTTCATCATATGACTCCATTGAAAGGGAAGTTCATATAGTGTATTACAAGATAGCTTGATTTAAATACATTTGATTGTGATACAAATTTGTTGTTTCATTTTCTAACTTTGACAATAAAATCAACTATACTTCACAGCTTGGTTTAAGGAAATCAAAGAACTGAGTAAATTATAAAAAAAATTAATATAACAAAACCACCAAACTAAATGATGATGATGAAGAAAGGTCACCAAAACACCCCCTCCCTGCCTCCCCCCACCCTCTTTTATCTACAGTACAAACTCTTTCTTTCAGTAAAATGAGGATGTATTTTAAAACCAATAGTAAAAGATGATTGGAGACTGGGAAAGGATTCGAAAGAACTCTTCAAATTCATGGGGCAGCTAGGTGGCCAATAGATAAGAGTGCTGTCTCTGGAGTCAGGACCTGAGTCCAAATTCAGCCTCCTACACTTACTAGCTATGTGACTCTGGGCAAGTAGCTTAACTCTGTTTGCCTTAATTTCCTCATCTGTAAAATGAGCTAGAGAAGGAAATGGCAAACCACTCCAGTATCCTAGCCAAGAAAACCTCATATGCAGTCATGAAGAGTCAGACAAGACTGAAAAAAGTCTGAACAACTATATATTCATGAGCTAAAACTTAAAACATCTGAGCTGATTTGCATAAAATGAATGGCATTTCAAAATATATACATCTGTTCCCATTTTTTAAGTATTAGATACATGTCTATAAGGGAAGGCAGGTTCTAGAGAACATTAAATATATTCCCTTAAAACTTACTGCTAATTTATGGAACTTCCCTCATTCAGAATCCTGAACTTCGCTCACAGATTGGGCTGACCTTTGTGCTCATTCTGGAAATGAGCAAAGAGTGAATAACATGGGAATGACCGATTGTTGCAACTATCTCTTTACAGATTTAAGGTAAACACTCTGTCTCTCTTTTCTGTACTCCTTTAGTCATTATAATAGAATAAAATTAACCAAGGCTAGGTTGTATTTTATTGAAGAAACTGTGATTTAAAAATCTCCAAAGCACAGAAATATTCCATTTCCTACCTAATTTCTTCCCAGATATCTGATAATATTATTTTGAATAATAATATAATTATAGAATACACTCATCATGGATTATTTTTCATCAGGTCTGATTGCCCAGTTTATTAATCCTATTCCTGTTTTGCTTCTGAGCAAAATATAAATGCCTTAGTAATTTTTACTATTTCAAGGCCATTACACATTAAAGGATGCAATCATAAGAATTATTTTGCTTTACTTCAGAGCAAAATAAACACATAAGCCTATATTTTACCCTGGAAAAAGGCCTGTTTCTAGACTTAAGATGAAAAACCAACATTTTATTACATCACGATATATACCTATGTGTATACAAATTTGTATGTATATTTGTATACATATAAACATTTGTATATATCTATGTGTATGCATGTATATATATATAGACATACACATACAAATATTTTCTTTCCTCCTTCCTTCCTTCCTTCCTTCCTTCTTTCCTACCTTCCTTTTTTCCTCCCCTCTTTCTTGCTTTCTTTTGTGCTTCTTCCACAATATAGGAGATTTAGGTCAGAAAGGCACAGTGACTTACCAGTTAAGTGGTGGGATTTCCCTTCATCTTAATAATGATAGAGGACTACCTGGTGGAATATTCCATATGGTGTCAGATGTAGTCACTTTATTGTTTGTTTTTGGCTTAACTTTTGTTATTGTTGTTATTATTGTCATTATTATAAGGATGGGTTTAATAAATCAGAAGCAAAAGGCATCAATATAACTTAACAAAATAAATTTATTTTTTGTTTCACTTTTTTTGGATTGATGCCTTTTGGGTTTTTTTTTATCACATTTACTTCTGAATATATTCCTCTCCTCTCCTGCTTCTCTACTGGGTAAACTTTCCTTTGAAATAAAGAAAAAAGAAAAACTCAGCAATACAATGTCTGACAGCATATATGATATTCTATACCCATGGTCCCCTAGGTCTGCAAAGAAGGGAGAGAGGAACATTTTCTCAACCCTTTTTCTATGGTCAAGGATTATCATTATAATTGTATAGCATTAAATCCTTAAATACAAATTTTAATGTTAAATTTGAGGTCAGAAAATATATGACATTCTTAATGTTGTAGTGGCTACTTTATGCCCTAAAACCTTCCTCTAATTATGGGAGCAAAGGATGAGAGAGGGAGGGATCCTCAGGGGAAAGGGATAGAAGCCCATTCAGATTAAGTTGTTATGTAAAGGATATTTTTGAACTAAAGAATGCTGAGGTGAATTTACTCAGTTGCTAATTGCCTCTTAGTGAGCTCATGAGGTAGGCGAGGTAGGGAGGGGAGGGGAAAGTTGTTTTATGTGTGCTTCTCAATCCATCCATGGGGGCCTGTCCCACACTTCACCCTTATAGGGAATGCAATTCTGAAGTGATTTCTCTTTCCTTGTCCTATTCATAGTTGCATTTCTAAACATGGTAACCATCAGTTTAATGTCAATGTGTCCAGTATCTTCACCCTCAGAATAAAGATAATAGTGCTGACCACCTATGATGCTTTGAAAATATTACAAGGACTGTTCAAGTAGGGGGTATTACCCCTTTGATGACTAATCATATAACAGTGGTAGGGGTCCCAGTCCTGGAAGCTGGGGTCCTATCTGAGGATTGGCTGTCCTCATTGTCCCTCAGTATAGCAATCTTCCCAGATGACTTCTTTTCCCATTTTAACATCAGGCGGTTGAAACAGGCTTATGCCAGTTCTTCTGTTCTGATGGCTGAGCTGAAAGGACAGGAAATCATTACAGTGAAAATATTTCTAGCAAAGGTCACTTTAATAGAAAATTACATCAATCACCTTGAAGAAGAAAAAAAAGTACATTTCAATTGATGTCATTTGTCCATGGGATCGCATCAGCTTCACTTTCTAACCTGAGTTTCTCAAAAGTTAGTCTAACTCTTCATGAAAGCACATTAAAAATTAACTCTGCCATCAGCAGTGATTTGAATCTTTGGAGAGGCAGGAAGGAGATACTTATTAGCTAATTCCTGTCAAAAGCTAAATGGTTACCCATTAAGTGGGGTGATAGTGCATTTTTTTGTTTCTTTGTGTGCATATCATCCCGGACATCTCTCTGAATAAGAGAGATAAGTGCTTACTTTTAAGCATGTTTTCCTTCCACTAGTTTTTGTGAGATAGTTTGAGACATGTTGATGAAGAGAACATTTCTTCCTTTAATACAAATCTTGTGAGATAAAATGACCCAACAGAACCAGCAACATAGAATGGAAAGGACTAATCCATACCTGTACAAGAACAGCCTCTGTACTATAGTGCAAAAATGGTCATTCAGTCTTTTACTTGACTATCTCCACAGAAGAGGGCCCTTCACCTTTTGACAGAGCCTATAATGATCAGCTCAAGCATCACTATGTCAGAACTTTACTGATGTTCCAAGCTGCTTATACTGTCCCCTAATTATCTTGTATTTATTTGTTTGTATTTGATACATATCTTGCATACAAAAAATATGTACCTGTTGCTTCCTTTAATGTATGCTTCCTAAAATCTGGGACTGTTTTTTTTTGCTTTTCTGTCTCCAATGCCAACTCAGCACCTGATGCTCTTAGCCACTTAATAAATACTTGTTTATTACTTGATTCCACTTTTGGATAGCTTTATGTTGTTTTGCTTTGTTTTGTTTTCCTGACATCAATCTGTATTTGCATTATTTCTAGTTTTGCCCTTTAGGGAAAATAGAATAAATCTAATCCATATCTCTGAGAACAATCCTTTAAACACTTGAAGAAAGTTATTTTCTCCCTTTGTCTTCTTTCTTCTCCATGCTAAGCATCCCAAATTCCTTCAACAGATCTTTACATAGACTGAATTTGAAGCCTTTCACCATCTTTATGCACCAGTCTAATCTAATTTAACAAGCACCTACTATAGGCATGGCACTCTTGATCCTGCTAGGCCACAGAGACAAAACAAAACAAAGAAAATAACAACAAAAATCATCCAGGCCTTAAAGTAGTTAACATTCTGTATTACAATATTAGAACAGGTTTTTAAAAGGGTGCTGGACTAAATTGGAGGTTTCTTCATCATTTATGAATGGAAGTGGGCTTTTTTCCATAAATTATAAAAGACAATTTGTATTTACTGATTTTTTTTTAAATTTAGGCTCTTTAATGCTGATGATCATATATGATTCAAGAGCAAAGATCATATCTCCTTTAACCATGTATCTGTCTCAGGGATTAGCACAATGCTTTGCTCGTAGTAGTCACTAATTAAAAATTTATCAACTATCTTTGACAGACTGTACTACACTGGTACTAGAAAATACTCTACCATCTCATGTCTTTGCTTAGTGGTATGGTAGAATTAACACAAAATTGAAAAAGAATTGGAAATATAGAAGAGGAATAATGTGTCTACTCTATCATGTCTTTCTACATATGTCCATGAATCACTTAACCTAAAGTTGGCAGCCAAAAGTAAAAGTAAAATCATGAGAGGCTGAGAGTTGGGATGTTTGAGACTATTTATGAAATGTGTTCTAACAATTACTTGGAATTTTGATTATATTTTGTAACATTTGTGAACCATGGGCAGTATTTTAACAACTTAACATTGGAAGGATGAAGAGTATGCCTGATGAGTATGCCCATAGGTGGAGGAGATCAGCCAATGACAGGAGAAAAGACTTTGAATTTGCCTTATATGCATGGGAAGGAATAACAGAACCAAGAAATAAAAAGACAAGTTCTGCACAAGCTGCTTAAAACCTGGGAGAAGGAAAGTTAGTATGAAATACTCAACTAAAAAAAATATGAATAAAAATTGTGTGTCACAAAATGTCACCCTTTCTTTTTCAGTTCTTAGGGAGGGAGCAATATTTCTTATGATCTAGATCTTTGGATTTGAACAAAGAAAGATCTGGGCCTTCCCAAGGTAAGTGATATACAGACAAACAGGTAGAGAGATGATATAGAGAGATGACAGATGGAGATACAGGTATACAGATAATGATAGTCACCTAGAAAGAGAGAGATGGATAAATGATATATGATCAAGATAGATGGACGGTAGATAGATAGACAAATAAAACATTGATTAACATGAGAATACAAATGCAAATAAGAAAGTCACTGCCTTTCAGGAGATTACATTCTCATAGACCAGACATAAAGGGATAGGAAAAGGAGAAGGGGAAAGTCCACCTACAAGGTGGAGATGGCCTGAAAGTAAAGTGAGTAAAGGCCTAGTTCCAAGGAAGAAAAGGCTAGAGTTCACCTATAAGAATCCAGGATAGTTCCAGAGGAAGCATCCAAGTTTCCAAAGGACAGGAGTTGGAGATAAAATCTAGAGATGCTGAAGAAGTGGAAGTGAGGTCAGTATTTCATTTATTCATCCATTCATTCATTCTTTTGGTTGTTCAATAAATATTTATTTAGCACCAATTATTTTCAAATTATGGTGTTGGTAGGTGTTGGGGTGGATGCTGTTAAGAACTTGCTTGCTTAGTCATCTTTGACGAAACAGTGCTATCAATATTATCACCTGACACTAGATTACATACTATCTGTTTGGACTAAGTGGGAGGTGGAGTTAAGGATGATGATTTGCCTCTCCCCAGTCAGCTACCATCAGAATAATCATGGTTCCATTAAATAATATTGACTATGCAGGATTAAGGGGAGGTTTTCTGTTCTTAATAGGGCAAGACTCCTTTGATCCAAAACTGCCACCTCTCTCACTGTGTCCACTGTATTTAAGATCTGTCAGAGCTTGTAATGAGTTACCTCCAACCTTCAAGACATTAAAATTAGATTAGGCAGGCTTAGATCCTAGCAAGAAAGAAAGAAATAATCAATAAAGTGGAAATAAAATTTAAAAATCCACAAAGTAGAAAAGGTCAGTTTTCATAACAACTTTTTTTTTTTTAGTTTGAGTATTTTATATTTTGGAAAGTATTCCTCTATTTCTTTTTGTCCTGAGTTTTGTTAGCATTTAACTATATTATTATATTCTGATTACTATTTTTATTTCTTTTATATTCTTTTGCAGCCCCATTTAGCAGATTCCATGTGTCTTTTGACTCATTTCTCCAGCAATTTGTTCAGTTCCATATTTTTGCTTTTGCTTATCTTTCTGTTAACCTTATCTAAAACTGAGAGAAGAATATTGAAGAATATTGATAATGTTGTGTTATTCTCTTTGTCTTTCTGTAGCTCAGTATATGTCTCCTTTATGAATTTAGGAAGCTGTAGTATTGGGAGTGTGTATGTTTTTTTTTTCTTTTTTTTAACTAATATTGGTATATTGTCTATGTTTTCTTTTAAGCATAATATGCTTTCCTTGTTTATCCTTTTTTTGAATGCTTACTTTTACTTTGTAAACTAGCATGATTGCAATTCTTGCTTTTTTGTATTCATTTGATGCATAGTGGTTTTTTTTTCTATCACCTCAGTTTTATTTTGTGCATACCTGTTTTTAAAATTTGTTTTTGGAAGCAACCAATGTTTTCTTTTCTTATCCAATATAATTCCCTTTTGTCTTGTTTTGCTGGAGTATTCACATTTAAAATTATGGAGTTAGGTTTATATTTTACTCCTTTTTTCTCTAATATTTTTAAGTTACTTTTTCCCTTTTCTGCTATAAACACAATAATATTTTCCTTCAGTTACTTTGGCTTATTTGTTCTTATGGTGGTCCTATTGCCACTATTTTCTTCTTATCCCTGAGACTCCTCTTCCCTTCCTTACCCTTCTTATTTGAGGGTTTTGCTTCTTAGTTCTATTTTCTTTCATGCTTTTATCTGGTAATTTAATTCTCCCTCCCTCCCATTTTTTCCTTTCAATAAATTCCTCATTCATCTCCTCCCCTTCAATTAATAATTGAAATATGCCTCCTTCCAGAGAAGTTTTCTCTCATTCCCTGCACTGTCTATCCTCTTTCTTTCTAGATGCTCATTCTCTGATTCCTGGCTCCTATAATTATCTGGTTCCTCTATATTTTCAATATTCCTCATGGAAGAAAGAGTAACCAAGACGTCCAAGGTATCCATTCTGGACTCCAAACAGTTTTCTGCCACTGAATTATGTAACTTGCTCCTTTTATTCTCTTTTTCCACTGCTTCACAACCAGAAGAGTCCTCATTTTTGGAAGTGACGAAGAGGACACTGACTCATCCCACTATCTTCCTGATTATGCTGCTTATCAATGATTTATACCCTCCCCCTGTCCCCTATTTTCCTCTAAATCTCCTCCCTGAGTCTATGCCTTCCCATCCCCCCAACTGCCCATTATCCTTAATAATTCCTATTCCACTTTTCCTGGGTTAGGACAATTGGTCTTTTCAAGCACCTAATCCCCTAGGATCACATCCAGTACACTGCCCCCATCTCTCTTCACATAACATATATCTTCACCCATAAGAACATTCAGCAATAGAATCCCTTCCCACCACCAAAACAAACCCTTCCTCCTTGGCCCCTCTCCTTTTCAATCTCTCTCACCTCCTCAACCACTCTCCTGAAGGGTCACTTTCCCCTCATTGCTAGCCATCAATTTGATGCAGAAATATCACACACTCCCCTATATTCTCCTTTTTCCCTCCTCCCATTTCCTATGCTCTCACATTTATAATGGAGTCCCACAAAATCATTGATACACCTGTAGGCAGGGTGTGTCCAGGTTCAGTACATAATTCCCCAGGTCTGCCTTTTCACTGTTACCTCCATCTAATTTCTTCCTTCACCAGTCTCCTTGTATGCATTTAGAAAGAAGTCTCTTACTGGTTGGTCTGTCTGCTATCATTCTATTACTGTTGCTTTCTTTGACTGTTCTATTTGTTCACCCTTCCTGTATTTTTGTTGTCTGGAATGTGCAAGAAGCAAATAATCTCTTCAGATGTAATTTTCTAAGAATGTTTCAAACACTTCTTTATTCTTGAGTATGTACATATATATATATATTTTTATTTATGGTTAAGCTCAGATTTGCCAAATAGGTCACCCCGGGAGGCATGCAGAGCTTCCTTGCTCTTCTGAATATGTTATTGAATTCCTTGCTACATTTTCTGTTGGGTACAGAATAGTCTTGTATTATTCAAATTTCCTTTCCTTTGTATTTGAAGCTTTTTCTCCTGATCACTGCAGAATGTGTTTCTGAATTGAATTGTGAAATGTAACCACTACGTGTCTTGGAGCTTGCAGCATTTTAAGTTTTTTTGTTTGTTTTTGTTTTTGTTTTATTTTGTTTGTTTTATGGAGGGGAATCTATGAATTCTTTCAATTGGTATTTCATTTTTCGTGTTCAGAAGTCCTGGGTAGTTTTAATATATTAGAGCATATTTTCTTTTAATGTTATTGTTTTATTTTTCCTTATCTTCTTCTAGATAGTCCTTCATTTTTGTATATTTGCATTCCCAATCTATTGTTCAGTCTTTTGTATCTTTGGTGAAAGTTGTCATCATAGCTTCAATATTTTCTTTCTGACTGTTATTTTTGCTGTTTAGGTCATAAATTCTACTTGTACAATTCTCATTCCTGAGGAACAGCATGTTGTGTTCTATGTTCTCAGATACCGTAGAACTCTCTGTTTCATCAAGTGTTGGATAGTTTCCCTTTGTTTTGCAGTATTTATTTTCTAGTATTTATCCCTGAACTAATTTACTAGATCTGGAGGCCATATTTCTTCCTGCTGTTACTATTTTCCCTACTGTTTTATTTACTTATGTTCAAAGTCTTTAAGTTTTCTTTTCTGATATCTTTGGTAACTTTAGTCTCTTCCACACCCTGCTTCCCTTTCTTTTTTCTTCCCCCTATTGCTCACTTTTTGATTCCCTCCCCTCTGATGGTGGTTTTCCTTGGCACTTGATCTCAAAGAACCTCAGCTACTTTCAAAATTGGGTAATTCAAAGTTCACTAGTCTAGGTCCCTGCCCTAACTGATTTTTGGTGGTGATAGAACTGAGACCAGGTGGATACTGAGATCTGTCCCTCAGGCTTAGTGAAATGCCACACAGATCCTCTTCTGATACACACATGACATCCTGTTCCAGTGTCCTATCCCACTCCCTCCATGCCTCAGTTCTCTGGTCTGTAACAAGCAGTTCAGAGAGTTGCCATTCTGTTGCTATGGGGTTGATTTCTGTCCTTTGGGTCTCTGAGACTTGGGGTAGAGTGGGACAGAGTGTGGGGTTGAGTTCTATTTCAAATTCAAACATGTGTGCTGGCCCTCTGCTTCTATTGTGCTCTTTTCCAAAGACCTTTTGCTGCACAAAATGATGCCATTGCTGTGCTGCCATCCATAGTCTTGAAGCTGGGACCTCCACAGCACTGAAAAGGTGAAAGTGGAAGCGGCATGTGGGGTTGAGTTTTGTTGTAGGCTTAGGTATGAGATCCTTGGACTGGCTAGTGTAGTTGCTGCTGGTAGCATGGTGGGTAGTGGGGGAGGGGGTGGCGAGTGAGCTCAGAGTAGGCATGAGATCATATTTTTTAAACTTTTTTTGTATTCTAGGTATCTTTGATATGAGAGACAGTTGAAGTTGTGTTATCTTTTGTGCAGAATTTCTAATTTTGAGAAATTTGAGAGGTTGTGGGGATCAGAGAATATGTCTATTCTTACATTTTATTAGTCATGTGATCCAGAAGTCAGACATAATTTTTAATCTTCTTCCTTACTCCCCAATTAAGCAATTATAATAAAAAAGAAAGTCTTCATAACAAATATGCATAGTCAAGCAAAACAAAATCTCACATTAGCCATGTCTAAAAATGTGTGACTCAATTTGCATTTTAATTCTGTTACACTTCTCAAAGGAGGTAGGTGGTATGCTTCATTTTCTGTCCTGTGGAATCATGGTTTGTGATTACACTGAATGGCATTCTAAAACATTAAAGTTGTTTTTCCTTACAATGTTGTCTAGCATAACTATTATTCTCTCAGTGACTTTTGAGTCTACTTCACTCCCTTTTCCAAAAAGCTCCCAAGTCATCAATTTTACTTTCACAATATCTCTAATATTCATTTCCTTTTCTCCATTATATTTATATGAGTGTATATATATATACATATATATGTGTGTGTATACACATATATATATACATATATGTGTGTATATACACATACATATATACAAAAAATACGTGTGTATACTTTGTGTGTGTGTGTATAAACAAACCAGATACAACAGAAGTTCAAGTTCTCGAACAAGTCACTTTCTTATTATTTCAATTTATTGAAATGTTTGTGCTTTTTGATGATTAAGTTCACAAGGGAATAAAAGAGAAAATCATTTGTACTATATATAAATATGTTGTTTTTATTTAGTTGTTTTCACTTGTGTCTGACTCTTTGTGACCCCATTTGGAGTTTTCTTGATAATGGTACTGGAGTGGTTTGCCATTTTCCTCTCCAGATCATTTTACAGATGAGGAAACTGAGACTAACAGGGTTAAATGACTTGCCTTAGGTCACACAGTGTCTGAGGTCACATTTAAATTCAGGATGATGAGCATTCCTGACTCTAGGCCCAGCACTCTATGTGCTGCTCCACCTAGTCACTCATAAATATGTTATCTATCTATCTATTTACCTATCCATCCACACACATATGTGTTTATATATATATATATATATATATATATATATGTATGTATACAATATTCCTTGAAGTTTTAACAACACAGGTAACCTTATTTGATGACACTATTATCATTAATTTTGGGCAAATAATAAAACACAAAGAAGTATACTTACCAAATGTATTTACTATTATCGTGAAAGATTTCTGCAGATCATAGTTAGAGAGGGTATCCCTAAAGTTGGTGAGGTCCATTAAATGCACCCATTTGTGGATGACATTGTACTGATTGAATCAAACCCTGGGATATTAAAAAGGTTCCTGGATGAAATACATAATGACTTTAAAAGTTTTGGTGTAATTTTTCACATAGGAAAATACTGTATGTACACACAGGCAGTAAATATGGAAAATGAGTTGTGCTTAGAATTGAATAGAAGGAGGAAAGAGCAAACTGGATTGCCTTTCGAAAATTACAAATTTATTTGAATGAATCCAATTTTTCCCCTGAAACAAAGGCCTTTCTTTTTGATATCAATATTTGTCTGTTGCTGTCATAAGAAAGGTTGTGAGTCATGGAACACTATAGTCAGAAGAAATGAAATTGAGGATTGCCCAAACGGCAATACAGATTTTCATGTTGGGCATGAGCAGACTGTATAATAATATGAGTTGTGAAGCAGAAATATAGTAAAAAAATATATCAAAGAAATAGCATATATTTTAGATATGTATATATACACATACATATACATACAAAAACACATAGACATATATGCATATATTTAACCAGTTCATGAGTTGTGAAGTAGAAATACAGAACAGAAATACAAGTACAGTACAGAAATATGACAATATCAAAGAAATAGCATATATATACACATAAATATGTATATATATATATGTGTATGTGTATGTATACCTATACATGTATACACATGTATGTGCACACATGTATACACATATGTGTATGCATATATACACACACATATGTATACATATATACACATATATGTGTATGCATGTGTGTGCGCACATACAAACATATACATACTTATGTGCATATATATGTGTGTGTGCATATAAACACCAATTACGTGTATATACGTATGTGTATATACATACCAGTAGTGTTTGTATGTAATATTTCTCTCTCTCTCTCTCTCTCTCTATCTATCTATCTATCTATATATATATGTATATGTATATGTCACATGGAGAGAGTAAGAGATAACTGTTAAACATCCCATAGGCTCCTTTAACATCCCTATGATATAAAGAGAAAGGGAGGAGAATTCTATGTTAAATCCTTCTTCAAGAGGCTTTACCCCCCTCCTCTCCTTCTCAATGCTCGTTCCTTTCCTATGACATTACATCCTATTTTCTCCATCTACATACATAGTTCATGCATATATATGTATGTATGTATATGTGTGTGTTTGTGTATCTGGTATGTACATAGTTATTTGCATATTGTACAATTGAAATGTGAGCTTCTTAAGGGCAGAGACTGTGTTTTTGCCTTCCCTTGTGACTGTAAACCTCAAAATAGTCCTTGTCAAGTTGTAGACTTTTAATACATGCTTGTTGACTGAGCATATGTAAGTCTTTCAAGAAATGCTTGTTGAAAAACACTGAGTACATGAATACAGTAGTATTCAATAGGCAAGAATGGATTGCTTGAGTTCATCATAAAAAGAAGAGCTAAATGTAAGTGATTCCAGTTCAATTTGGAAATTTGGGTATTTATGAATTTTTTTGACTTTCTCCCTCCCCATCAACTGGGAACTTAACTTTTTCAGATGGACCTTTTGCCCCTTTTTACTTCCCTTCTGATTAGATAGCCTTTATTTATTGGCCTTGTTTATTTTGTCTCTAAAGGAAAGTAGGGCTAGATAATTTCAGAGCCCATCTTGAGTTGAAGGCTTGTTTGTAATTGAATTCCTGCAATTTAAAAACTCCATGGGGTGAAAGGAAGGAGGAAGATGAAATAAGTCAGTGTAGGAATTATCCAGAAATATTTTATCTCCTGATGGGGGCTTAACCTAAGAGAATCTATGCTTAGGTCAACCTAAAACTAGTCTCCTGGAATGAAGATGAATCTCAAAACCATAAGAAGAAAAATCTTCCATTAAATGGACCTTCGTGGTTCTCCATCTGTCCATATCTGGAAACACCCCACCCCCCAATATTAAAGATGAAAACAGATCACAGGCTATATCATGGAACTTGAACAAATTGTGACTATTCCCATACAGAGTAAGTTGAAGAATAACAGTCAAACATTTCAATTCTCAGGGGGTTATGTTTTGCTGAAATGTGTAATGTCATTCTGTGCTGATATTTACATTAGTGAGATGCTATTAGCACAGTAATTTGTTTAAACAATCATTATGCCAAATTTTCTCAAATTCACAAAGTAACACTTTTAACAACAGTATGGAAAATTGTTTTCAAAATAACACCCCCATGAGAAACATATGTGCCTAATGCACTACAAGGACAGACAATTTTCCTACAATTTCAGATAGAAGTTGAATCATTTGACAATGTCCACCTATTTCAACGATGCCCTGGCATACTGTTAAAAAAAAATACAGTTATATTAAATCACTAAGGAGACTATAGAGTGTCACAGTATTGAGCATACTTTTTTTTGCATGCTTTCTTCTTTTTTCTTTTCCTTTTTTTTCCCTTTAGGATGAAACAAAGAAAGAAATATACTTGCATATACACCAAAATTGGAGAAGAAACAATCTATTTCCCATAGAATTTTTCTTTGCTTATGAAATTAATATAACTGTACAAATTGCACCTTATTCTCTTTACCCAAGCCAATAATATACACTTTGAGGTCACTTTATAGATAGGACCTCATTCATTTTACTCTGAATGAACCCACTGGCACTGGAATGAGATCATAAGCTGTCAAAAGCATCCTTGAAGGCTGGGATGTTTATTAAACTTTATTTATAAACCTGAGAGGCAATACAGTATAGCAGGTAGATCCCAGATCTGGAAGCCAAGTAAACTTAAGTTCAAGTCATGCCTCAAGCTATTTGATCTTGGGCAAGTTACTTAGCCTCTCACTGCTCTAGTCAACTCTCCAAGACTTCAAATTGCAAAAAACACCAGACTGCATTGATAGAGTTTCTTCAACAGAATTTCACTATATCAATGAAATTACAGTTTCAATCCTTAGGTGCTTGTACCTAATTGGATTTATGAAGCTAGAATATGAGCTCCTCAATGGCAGGACCCACATTTTTGCTATATTTTGTATCTCCAGCCTTAGCACTCTGGCTGACATATTAAAAGGTACTTAGTAAATAGTAGTTCACTGGTTAAAAGGCAGGTGGGGGTCATAGGCCAATTTTCATGGTTCCATGACTAAATTTGCACCCCCCTTTTCCCTCTTCTTTTCATTTGTTCTTCTAAGGCTCAAAAATCTGACTGAAACCTCTTACCATCTATGATTAAGTATGCTTTTCTGTAGACAATAAAGATGAATTGGTTTCCACAAAAATGGCCACAGTATCACTGACAATTTTTATGAGTTCTCAGGAGATACATAAGCCTGCATTAGTTGCCCTACGCATTAGTAAATGACTTAATTTTGAGATGTATTTGTTTTGTTTTGTTTTTCTGTATTTGTTTTACCAAATAATTCATTTTAGAACAATTTTTAGATCAATGCTGTGGACAGCATGTATTCTTGACAATACTTTCAAAATCATTAGAATTAAGTGTCTATTCATGTAGCTATTCTTAGAAAATGGGTTTATCCTCACCTGAAAGTTATTATACTTCCACTTGTGCTAAAAAAAATAGCTTAAAGTAGACATATAAAACTTTGGGATCATCTTTTATTTACTACTAATAGTACCATATCCCCTCCATCCTCAAAAAATCACTACAAAGTCAATATTTTAAGGATTTGTAGTTCCATCACAAGTTGGACTTCAATATTTCAAAGATTTGTCATTTCATCATTGGGTTCCTCCTATACCTATGAAGACCACTAATTCCAACTTGGTCGATGATCCTCCAAAGTTGCTGTGGACACAAATTCATCATCCTATATCCAAATTTGTAATGAGTGTTTCTGAACTTATTGATGCTGATCCTTAAAAAAATAATTATACAGTCTATTACTGAAATTTTCAGCTCAGGGAAGACATTTCAGATGTTGTGCTCCACTTCCATATAGCTTGTGGAATGAAAGGTCACATCTATACCATGACTGAAAAATTATAATCCAACATTAATGAGCGTGTACTTATTTCATGCTGTTGTTCATCAATGTGGAACGCTCCTAGTAGGGAAACTTCCTCTACCAATGTAGATCAAAACTTGGCTGGAACAAAATCTTTGAAAATTACTTGGAGCATGTAAGGTTTGTTATTTGTCTATGGTCAAACAACCAGTATGAGTCAAAGAAAAGATTTGAATCCAAATCTTCCTGATTCCCAGACCAGGGAATCTATCTATCTAATATGTGTGCTAACACTCTAATCATCATAATTATCATGATAATCTTCTGACTATATCCTACAAATGTCAATCACTGACCAACCCTGTATTTCTTTTTCCATTCATTGATGAGTTTTCACAATTTGGATCTAATATTTCACCTTTTGTGACCAATGGTGTACATTTAGAAGATAATAGACTTATTAAGAATTCAGTCTGTGGTCACAGTTTAAAACTGACTCACAGCAAGCCACAGTCCACAACTCTGGTCTAGTTAGATCTTTACACTAAACAATATAGCTAAGACATTGCTTCTAAGGAATGTTAAATGATAATCAATTCACCAATAAACATATCTTAAGTGAATTCTACATGCAAAGCACTCTACTTTGAGCTGAGATTAAATAGATAAAAGAAAAACTCTGGCCCTCAAATAGGTTACATTTTATTTGGAAGCAGGGAAGCTAAAATATGTACACAGGTATATAAATAATATGAATTGAATATGAAAAGGATAGAGCAACAATAACTATGGAGATTAGTAAGATATCTTGTAGGAACTGTGACATGAGGTTTGAAAGAAACTAATTTTGAGAGGTAAAAGTGTGAGAAGACAGTACATTCCAGTCATGGGGTGACCATGACCCTTTCAAAGGCACAGAAGTTAGAAAGAAAGGGGAAGGAAACAAGAATGCATCAATCATCTACTCTGTGCCAGATACTATGTTAAACACTTTACAGATGTTATCTAATTTGATCCAGGAGATGAAATGTAATAGGATGAGGTGTAGGCTAATTTGATTAGAACAGAAAGTGTATATAAGTACCAGAAATGTGTTTTCTTTGGTATTGGGAATATTCTGGATAAGGAAACTTCCTCTTTCAATTCAGGTCAACACCTTCTCTATAATTTACAGTTTTATAAATTTGCCTAAAGATTTTAGATGTTAAAAGACTTGTCCAAGGTCAAACAGCCAGTG
This sequence comes from Vombatus ursinus, assembly GCF_900497805.2. NCBI lineage: Eukaryota > Metazoa > Chordata > Mammalia > Diprotodontia > Vombatidae > Vombatus > Vombatus ursinus. The sequence continues at coordinate 5,450,935 of NW_020951391.1, read as the reverse complement.
TGTGTTAAAGGCAGGACTCCATATCTAGTGCTGTTTACTTGAAGCATGTTTTCATGGTGACTGACCAGTCATGTTTCTGGACTTAGAATCAAGAAAACTGGGTTTGAATCTCACATTTGATACTTAATAGCTATATAAACATGAGCAAGTCACTTAACCCTTCTCAGCCTCATTTTCCTTACCTGTAAAATGGGGATAATAATAGTCTCAGTTACCTCATGAGGTAATAATACCTGTAATTCTTCACATATCTATTGGTATGTTAGAAACAAGTAGGTTGCATAGTCCAGTGGTGGATTTGAGTAAGGAAGACCTAAATCCAAATCTCACCTCAGACACCAGTCATGTGGCATTGAGGAAGATACTTAATTTCTCTTAATCTCATTGTTCTCAAATAGACATAATAATAGCACCTCCGTCACAGGAATGTTGTGAGAGTTATATCAGATAACACTTTGCAAACCATATATAGATATTGATAGATATACACACATACATATATACATATGTTTACTACATGCATGCATGATCTTATTTTATCTTATCAATAGTACACTATACATGCATGTATAGTGTACTATTGATAAGATAAAATAAGATCATGTAAAATGTTTTGCAAACTTTAAAATGTCAGTACAGTCATCTATATAAGATGACTATACTGACATTTCATACATATATAGATGACTATACTGACATTTTATATATGTGTGTGTGTATATGTGTGTATATATATCTATATATATATCTATATATATCTCCACAAGAAAGCATCATATTATTTAGGTATTCAATAGAAGCAAAACAGACTTTTCAACTAATTGGAGCATTTAGTGAACCTCTCAGTAGAGAAGTGCTCTTCTATTTGAACATGTACATGGTATCCTACATAACACTGGTGAAGAAATTTGATTACTTCTCCTGCTTTGATGCCTCATTTAACACTGCAACTAAGCAGATCATTGAATAAAGTCATGTCTTTGGTCTCATCTGTCCCAAATGCATGAGAATCACATGTTTTTCATGGGAAGAAATGTTTGTAGAGTTCATTTTCCTCTACCAAATAAAAGGTAGCTGTGTGTTTTAACCATTGAAAGAATGGAGAGCTGTTGAAGGAATTTCAGATATTTAGCTTAGCAACTTAGAATGTGATATGAAAGCTCTCCTCAACAACTTAATAGACACAGTGGGAGTTTATATGCTCTACATCTTTCAGACAATGATTTGATTGTCATGATGTCTTCCTCAGTGGGATTTGAAACAATTCACAGACACCTATTCTGATCCAAAGTAAGGACTTAGGAGTCCAAATCTCTACGGATCCAAGAATTGTGTGTGTGTGGCAGAGACTCTTGCAAAGCACTCAGTCTGAAAATAATCCAGTACCCCCCGTTCCTAGATGTACTGGGGAAAATTAATAAGTATTGCATAATTTGGCCTTTGCATGAGACTCAGGGAAGGTCATATTTTGCTCCTATCACTCCTGGAATAATTGCTTATAAATATAAATATATATATACATATAATACACACATAATACATACACACATATACACATATATTATATATACATACATATAATGATGACATATATGTTGTATATCATATACACACATATGCATGTGTGTGTGTGAAACATTCAGTCATAGTCTAAGCCAGAACTTCTTTCTCAATGACCAGGAGGCAAGAGTTGCCTCCATATAAGATATATGATTGTGCATTTAACGAGTTCTGTCCTGTTGTATTTGCTTATTGATCAATCTAGGAGCATTGACTTTATGAGATTTCTTGAAAAATAATTTTAAAAAAAGAAAATAGTTCATGCAGTTTGTCACCTCCTGTAACAGAGCTCTAGTGATATGTGTGATGAAGAAAAGAGGAAATAAAAGGGGAAAAAAGAAGAGGAGCAACAGCAATGAATAAACTCCCCTTAATAGAGGTTTTGAATGTCATGACCATCTTGAATCACCTCCCCCATCTACCCAACCTTTGATGTATGACCTAACGGTTTTCTTGACAGGAATGGTAATATTTCCCAAATTAGAAATCCTGGGGGCACACAATCTGGTATACATGGACATGCACACTACTTGGTTCCAGTGATTGGAAGATGATCCATAGACACTACATGAATATTGCTTTTGCAATTTTAGCTGTACAAGGCTCTTATTTTAGTCCGTGCAACCACAGGGCTTTATTTGTTTGTTTTGTTTCTTTGTACTGGCTCTGTGATTTCACTGAGGCAGAGAGAGTCCAGTGAGGAATGTCCTCTACCAAAGGAAGACAGAAATGTCCCCTGAAATTTATAGTATTAGAGAGTTGCCTGGGTTACGAAGAGGTTAAATGAAATGCTCAACATCACACACCCAATATGTACAGGCATGCAGATGAAGGAATTCCGGTTCTTAGTGGCATCAAGGCTAATTTTCCATCCAGTACTCCATCCTGACTCTCTGAACTCCAGCTCTCCAAAGTCTCATGAACTAATGTACATTTCTTCATGTTTTAAGAATGAAAAGCTAGTGCCAAAAGGAACACAGTCAGTGTTCCTTGAACTAATGTCATATGAATGAAGATCTGTGGAAGGAACTGAAGATGTTGCTTGGAAACTTAGGAGCAGACACAAAATCTGTTTTCAACTATTTGATAGGTTATCATATGAAAAAGAACTAGACTTCTTCCTTTTGACTCCATCATGCACAACAGGGAAAAATGAGTAGAAGTTGCCAAGTAGTAAATTTAGGTTTTATGTAAAGATGTCTTTCCCACAGTTAGTGGTTGACCAAAACAATAATAGGCTTCTTTGACAAGTGTTGGACCTCTCCCTACCACCACATTAGATATCCTCATGCCAGAAGAGATAACCATTTCTCAAGTATGTTTCGGAAAGGATTTCTTTTGGGGTAGGGCTTGGAATAGGTGATCCTGAAGTTCCTTACTATTATGAATCCAGTATTTTTTTTTATCTTCACTGACCTCACAGATAACAATCTACCTCAATGTTGTTCTATTCCATTCCTGGGACATAGCTCAGCAACCCCAATTAATCCAAGAAAAATTATACCACCTATCTCAAAACTTTGCATTGATCATCAGAAGAATGAAAAGTACTAAGGCCCATGGAAATCATGTACAATGGAGACCTACCCAGTCAACATTACCATTGAAATTATTTTCTCACATTCTCGTCACTCTGATCCTATATACACTGACCATATGAGTACTTCTCACCCAGATTCAAGGGTGGGTGGGTGGGGGTCAATGCAGAAAAGAACTATGTTGCAGAGATGTTTTAGTTTGCAGCCAAATTAGCTTCTGAAACCTGATAGTACAATCTTGAAGGAGTCCAAAATGGCCATAAAGACTGAAATCTGCTTTGAATTGCACAATAACTCAATGCCAGATTTGTTATAGCTTTAGCTTCATTGTTACCTCCATTCATAAGAATGTAGGATCAGAACTGGATCTTATTTTTAATGTATTGAACTCATTGTCCTTATTTTTCAGATGACAAAATTGAAATTCAAAGAGGTTAAATAACTTGGCCAGTCACATGGCTTGTAGGTAACTAAGGCAAGAATCTAACCTGGTTCTTCTTCAATCTACAGCCCTCTATCAGCTCCATCACACTACTGCCTCTATACTGTTGCAAGAAAAAGAATTTGGGCCCTCAGATCTTGTGGCAAATTAATTTAACAATTCCATTCCATTCTAAAACCACAATAAACTATCAAATTAGTAGTCATTCAACCTCTTCTATACCTAGAAGGATCTGATGCAGACTCATGAAGTTTGGGACACTATCAAATCTCAGTTGTTTATCTGAGGAGGCATGATTCCTGTTCACAATGAAGAATGAAACTAATGGCTCTTGTACCTATCCTCCACAAGTATATCCCTTCTTTGTGAAATTTGCTTTGCTATGTTATGCTTCTTTCATAAGACCCTCCTATACAACATATTTGGAGGCAAGAAGGAGGAAGTAGCTGTATATAATTATTAATTATGTATAATTTTCTAGGACATTTGGTAAATGAACCATGATATATAATTTGCCAGCATGGCTACTATTTTGAAGTATGTTTTTTAGCCAGTGGCTCTGTCAAGTGATTGATAGGCTTATTATAACCTTTGATGATACCCCTTCTATTATTCTGTCCAGGAAAATGTAAGCTTCTTTTTTATTAACTTATTTTAATTTATCAACAATCATTTCCATAAGTTTTGAGTTTTAAATTTTTCTCCCTCCCCATCTCCCTCCCCAAGATGGCATGCAATCTGATGTAAGCTATACATATACATTCCTGTTAAACGAATTTTCACATTAGTGATGTTGTAAGGAAGAATTGGAACCGATAGGAGGAACCACAAGAAAGAGAAAACAAAATAAAATAAGAAAAAGATAGCAAGTAGTAGTATGCTTCAATCTGCATTCAATCTCCATAGTTCTTTCTTTCGATGTGACAGAATTTTCCATCATGAGACCTTTGGAGATGTCTTAGATCCTCGCATTGCTGAGAAGGGCTAAGTCTATCAACGTTAGTCATCGCACAGCATGACTGTTACTGTGTACAACGTTCTCCTGATTCAACTCACTTCACTCAGCATCAGTCCATACAAGTCTGTCCAGGTTTTTCTGAAGTCTACTTGCTCATCAGAAAATGTAAAGCTTCTTGAGGGCAGGGGCTGTTTCAGATTTGTATATGTATCCCCTGCATCTAGCACAGTGCCTGGCAAATGAAGTCCCTTGTTAAATTGTTGATTTTCTCTTGCCAGTGGCAATTGTGATTTTATGAGAGACCTGATCCTGTCTCAGGAATATAATGACATTTTGGTGATTATCACTCTAATCAAGAAAATTATCTTCTCTTTTCCTGTGTTGGACATACTATTATTCTCACTTAGAAATTTACCAGCTACACATTTTTTTTCTTTCAAATAGTGTGTCCATTCCATTTCAAGTCTGTGAAGATTTCATAGACTTCTAGGTAAAGATTAAGTTCCACAGGGCATATCTCCTTCAGTCCCTTGGGTAATCAGGGTACACAAAGGAATCCTGGGGAAACAGTGTGGTACAGTGTAAGAGAGGACTTTCATTAGTGCTCTTCTACTAAGTTACAGCCACAGGTTTAGACAGTTCTAGGGCCAAAAGTCATGGTGTTCCTACAGTTTTACCAAAATAGTAGGATGAGAATGGGGTCAATAGTATGCTTGTTAGGTAATTCATGTTTCCACATGTGGAAGAAAATAAGGGGCTAATGTTCACCATAATAATGACAAACTAGATTTTCAAAGACAAAAATTGAATTGGAAAAGCTATTGAAAAATCACTTTTTCTCTAACCCCTGGCATAAAACTCCTACTCCAGCTCCTAACTTCTTGGTCCTATCTAACTGCTTTGGATTTGGGACTCCCTGGACATTTTAGTTCTTGACCCAAATTGCCCTTTAGTTGATATTCTTCTTTTGGATTCTATCCTTTTTCCCTTCCAAAAGGAGTTTTCCCTTCAGACCCTACGATTGCTCTAATCACCTGTATGAATTTTGACCTTCCCATGGGAGCAGGGAGAACAGTCTAACATTGGATTTCAAGTGATTTTAGTCTCATCTTTTTCAATAACTCTTCTAACAATCTAGGTCAGCACAGTCACACATACACTCTTAATTACTAGCAATCTGTGTACAGAAAAACACACACACACATACACCAGTCAATGTTTTGTTTTTGTTCACTTTGGGTCCATATGTATGATTTCATGTATGGGGAACTCTTGATTTGGAAACTTCCTCCACTGATGTATATCTGATACTTTCCCATAACTTAATATCTTAGAGAGTTCTTTGGAGAGTTCTTAATATCTTAGAGAGTTCTTAATCACTAAGAGATTAAGTGATTTGACCATGGTCACACCATTAATATGTGTCAGAGGCAATCTTCTTCACTCTAAGATTGGTTCTACATATCTATTATGCTGCTTTGACTCTCATGCACTCAATACCATACAACAAATAATCAATAAAACTCAACAAGCACTTATGAATAAAATGCTTGCTATATGTCAGATACTGTGCTTAGTGGTGGGGATACAAGGAAGGGCAAAAACATGGCCCTTGCCCTCAAGGAACTTACATTGTAAAGAAGGAAATAATATACATATAAATAGATACATAAAATACATATAAACTACAAGGTATAGAGCATATAAGTATAAATATCCATGACAATAAGTACATGATTATTAATAATAATAATAATAATAATTTAAACAGGTTTTTTTTGCAATAAAAGAACTTACCTGGAAAAAGGTTCAGTAGGCTAATAGTGACGACGACGATGATGATGATAATGATGATGATAACAGAATCCACATAGCACTTTGAGATTGGCAAAACACTTTAGAATTATGTCATTTTATCCTCTAAACAATCTTAGGAGGTAGCTATTATTATCCCCATTTTACAGATGATCTAAGCCATCATCATTATGCTTTGAGTCTTACGGATTCACAGACATGTTTCTGTCATGTTATAATGGATTGCCCTTAGGCATATGGAATCGTTTGGATCTACTTATTTCATGCAGTTGCCAGCAGTTATTAGAACCACAACTGTCATTGATCAGACTCTAAAAGGCTTAGTGTTGCCTTCGCTGCATTTTCCTACCACGAGTTACTAAATGTAACAGTGATAATCAGTCTTCAATGTTGAATGCATTATAGAGAAAACATCAAAAAATCCAAAGGTGAACTGGAAGGCTCAGTTTGTGAAGGAGTTATATTATTCTCATCTCTGTGATTTGTGTTATTTTGTGAGTGTGTTTTAAATCAGAGTGGGAAGAGAACAACAAAACAATGATACGCGCTTTTCATGCAAGAGAGAAGCTTGAGTGTGGAGTTAAAGCTGAACTCTTTATTTAGATCGTACATTATCTAGCTACCTCAGCTGACTGTAAAATCAACTGGAAGCTTTTCAGCATTTAATTAAGTAGGACAAAGGAAAGCACCAATAATAACAGAGCAAAACTGCCAGAGAAAAATTACAAATACAAAAGGAGAAATCATCCCTAATTAACCCCAATCATAGCCCATAGTAGAGACTCCAAACTGAGAGGGGAGCGCATGCAAATTATATTAAATCTACTTGTCTTGAATGGTCTCCCCGGGTTTATTTTAAATACAAATCCATGAGAACAGTAGCACATTCACAAGGGAAACAAACATTCTACTCAGCAAAGTCACTAAACCTTACTAAGAAACAGGAGCTTTACATTTGGTTTGGGCTTTATCATTTGGTTTTTAGCTTTTAAATTTCCCACCAAGGGGTAGATTCACAATAACTTGTTGTTGCTATTATTCACCAATTTATTAGGCACCTATTTGGTGCCCAGCATTGTGCTATGTCTTGGGAATACAGCAACAATAAATGAAGGCTCTAGTCCCTAAGGAGCTTCTACTCTAGTGAGGTCAATCGTATACACAGAGAAGTCAGTATTGAGCATTTAGAATGTAAATGTAATTTAAGGAGGGGGACCTTAGATACTGAGTGGGGGGACCCAAAAAACCTCACATAGAAGGTGACATTTGAACTAAGCTTTAAAGGAGTTTTGGGATTCTAAGAGGTAGAAGTGAAAAAGAAGTGTATTATGGGGGGGGGTAGTGTGCGCAGAGAGTCAAGGGGATAGGAGATGGAATGCCATGCATGAAGATACAGCTAGATGGCTTGGCTCAGTAGATAGTCAGAAAGAAAAGTCAGAAAGTCATGAGCTCAAGTTCTGACTCAAACACTCATTAGGTATGTGATCCTGGGAAAGTCACTTAACCTCTCTTCACCACCTGTAAAATGGGGATAACAATAGGGTCTAACACATGAGTTAACATATGTAAAGTTCTTCACAAATCTAAAAATACTTCATAAATGCTGATGATGATGATGTTGAAGTTGATGGTGATTAAGGCACTGAGGAATAACAAGTAGGCCAATTTGATTGGATTGAAGGGTTTTGAATGCCAAATAGAGGAGTTGACACTTTATCCTAAAGGTAATAGGGGACCACTGGAGCTTTTTGAGCAGAATAGCATAATTATTATTATGTTTACTGATATTATTCACTTCAATAAAGATTCAGTAACACCTACTCTGTGAAGAACACTGTGCTCGTGTTCATGGAGATTCAGCACTTAGAACACAGTTCTTCCTCTCCAGGAACTTACAATCTAATAGACAGTTATGACATAAAGATAACTAAAATAAAAAAAATTGAAAGCACATTGTTGTTATTTAGAAAGTCAGTAATTATCCATATTCCTAATTAGTGCAAATGATAAATGAAAAAAGAAGAAAAAGAAAACTATATCACTTCCTAAATTAACTACTTTGGATTTCTGTATGAAGAGTTGTGAACACAGAAGCCATATCCTAAATAAGACCTTTCCTAATTTCTTAGTATTTTGTGCTCTTTCTCCTGAAATTACTTGGTATTTATTTGCTTGGCACTTACTTATCTGTGTACATATTGAATCCCTCCAGTAAAATGTCAGCTCCTCGAGAGCAGGAAGTTTCATTTTTGAATCTGCATGCACAACCCCTTCCACATACTAAACCTTTTTTTCAATCAACTTTATTTAGTGAGATTGCATAGACATAGCTATTGTGGAAATTCTCAAATATTAGTATAAGCTATATGAGCTATGTGCTCCATTTATAAAAGAAATATGTAATGTTACCTTAAATATCTCTCACAACACCCTTTCAGCAAAGAGTAAAGAAAAGAGTGTTTCGACCCTGATCACTACATACACCCCCAGACAAGCTTAAATCACAGTTTGATATGAGCTCCCACCCCCAAACCTTTGTAAACAACACAATTTGAGATTATTTTAGGCACCACGGCACCTGGCGCTACATCAGTTGAGTTTTAACTTCTTTAAGAAGCTGATTTGATATGACAGTCATTCACTAACCTATGCCACATAACTTTTCCTAATAAATTAAGAATGTGAGCAAGCCAGGCTGAGAAATTCACTTCTGTCCAATAACATCAGCTTTTGATGTTTTTTTGAAGTGTGATAGATGACAAGGCGAAAAATTGGTTCCACCATTCAGATTTCCCTCCTCCTTCTAGTTGTCAAGGCCTGTTTCTTCCCACTTTCTCCATTGCTTTGCTCTATGTCCTTATTGTAAGAGAGAGTTTTCAGAAAGAATATTTATATATATAATTTTTAAAAAAGTTAAGGCCTCTGTATACATGTCCCAAACAAGACTGAAGGAGTCAAGGTAATTTTCTCCCTATCTTTCTCCCTAGTATTTTTCTTTTTCTTTTTTTTTCTAGTTGAGAGTTCTTGAGGTTGCCTCCACAAAGCTCCATCCCCTATGGACTTTCACAGTTTAAATAGTATCTTTCCTTCTACTAACCATTACCTCACAGGTTTTTTGCCTCTCTAGAATTTCTTATCTCCACTGACTTCCCCATCACCCTACAGCTATACTTTCTACATACCTTCTGATTTCAAACCATCTACAGAATTATAGCAGAACCTATGCCCCACCAAACAGACTCTTCCTAAATTGATAAAAATTTTACCCAAAGATTGTTTTCAGCTAGTAACCTTTTCCTCTTTTTATCATTTGCCTTCTACCCATCAGATCCAGAGCCCTCTGGCTTGAATTTCTTCCTCTAAAATATGCCACTTCATCTTAATAATGACTGTCATCTCATTGAACCACTGCTACCTTGATCATTTTCCTTCACTGTTCCTTTTGAATAGTCCATTCATTCTTTTTTAAATCCTATTTTTATGATCTCCATATCATTGTACTAGCTCAACATCAAACCAACTCCTTTGACTATTAACTGCAAGTTAACTTTTCCCTGTTCATCATCTCTCTCTTTGCCCTACCTCTGACACTCAGTTATTCAACTTAACTGTTTCCTCCCATCCATCTATCTTTGACATATTTCTTTCCATATGAACTAACATCTATAAATGGATCAGTAGACCATTCACTCTACTCATTCTAACATCAATTCTGCTAATAATAGATTCACACTCATACACACATCTGTGTGTATATATCATTTTGCATATCATAATCACTCTCTGATACTCATCCCTAAAAAAATAAAATCATACACTTCATAGTCTATTATATGAACCCCTGTTTCTAATGTGCAGTATCAGCTTATACACTATCAAATCTGTCTTTCTACCTGGTAGACCTGTTCCATACCAGATTTATATCTATCTGCCTATAGATACAAAATGCTTACCTTAAACAAGCCTCTGAGCTTATTATGTTAACTAGTGTATCCAATTTCCTAATCCCCCTGAGGAATCCCTTTTACTTATTTTTTCTTTCTTACTTTCTTTTCTTATCTATTCTACCCTCACCTTACTCAGAGGTCAGCCAACAAAAAAGTACATATTTTCACTTCAGTCTATCTTTCCATGGCCCTGTATTACATATAATTTTCACTGCATCATGAACTGAAAAGGATGTATTCAATATTTCTGCCTTTCTGCATTGGATTGTGAGGTTTTTATGCCCTGTCACATGGTCAATTTTTGTGTATGTGTCATGTACTACCAAGAAAAAAAGTATATTCCTTTCTAACCCCATTCAGTTTTCTCCAGGTCTATCATACCTAACTTTTCTAATATTCTATTCATTTTCTTAACTTCTTTCTTGTTCATTTTGTTGTTAGATTTATCTAGTTCAGAGAGGGGGAGGTTGAGGCCCATCACTAGTATAGTTCTGTTTTCTATTTCTTCCTGTAACTCCATGAACTTCTCCTCTAAGAATGTGGATGTTACACCATTTGGTGCATATATGTTTAGTAATGATACTACTTCATTGTCTATGGTGCCTTTTAGCAGTATGTAATTTCCTTACTTATCTCCTTTGATAAAATCTATTTTTGCTTTTGCTTTGTCTGAGATCAGGATTGGCACCCCTGCTTTTTTTTTTACTTCGGCTGAAGCATAATATATTCTGCTCCAGCCTTTTACCTTTACCCTGTATGTGTCACTCTTTTTCAAATGTGTTTCCTGTAAACAACATATTGTTGGATTATGGTTTTTAATCCATTCCGCTATCTGCTTCCGTTCTATGGGAGAGTTCATACCATTCACATTCACAGTTATGATTGCTCTCTGTGTCTTTCTCTCCATCCTCCCCCCCCATTTATGCTTTCCTTTCTCCTTTCTCCTTTTCCCTCCTCACTAGTGTTTTGCTTTTGACTACCACCTCCCTTAGTCCCTCCTCCCTTCTATTAGCCCACTCCCTTATTTTCCCCTTTACCCTTACTACTTCTTCCCTCCCTTCTATCCCCCCTCCCTTTTCTTTCCCCTTTTCTCTCCTATTGCTTATAGGGCAAATTAGATTTCTACACCTAACTAATTATGTTATTCCCTTCTCGAGCCAAATCTGATGAGAGTAAGGTTCAAACAAGTCTCATCTAATCACTTCTTTCCCTCTGCCATAATAGGTTTTTGTGCCTTTTCCTGTAATGTAATTTATACTGGTCTGCCTCTTCCTTTCCTTTTCTCTCAGTACATTTTCTTAGATCAAATTAATCCATTTACTTGGATCCATTTGACCATTTAACTTGATTAGATATTTTTTGTCATTATATCAAAGCCAACTTATATCCACCCCCTTTATGTATACCCCTTGAACATGGTGTAATAACAATGCAATTCTCAAGAGTTACAAGTGTCATCTTCCCTTGCAGGGATGTAAACAGTTTGCCCTTATTAATAACATGTTGTATTTTTCTGTCCCGTTTACCTTTTTATGTCTCTCTTGAGTCTTGTATTTGAAGATCAAATTTTCTGTTGAGCTCTGGTATTTTTATTAGGAAGGTTTGGAAGTTTCCTATTTCATTGAATATGCATCTCCTCTCCTGAAAGATCATGCTCATTTTCTCTGGGTAATTGATTCTTGGTTGTAATTCAAGCTCCTTTGCCTTACAGAATATCATATTCCATGCCCTACAGTCTTTTAATGCAAGGTCCTGTATAATCCTGAGTGTGGTTCCATAATATTTAAATTGTTTCTTTCTGGCTGCTTGCAGTATTTTCTCTTTGACCTGGCAATTTTGGAATTATATTCCTTGGTGTTTTCAGTTTGGGATCTCTTTCAGGAGGTGATCAGTGGATTCTTTCTATGGCTATTTAACCTCTGGTTCTATGACATCAGGACAGTTTTCCTTTATGATTTCCTGAAAGACACTGTCTAGGCTCTTTATGTCATCATGATTTTCAGGGTGACCAATAATTTTTAAATTGTGTCTCCTGGATCTATTTTCCAGGTCAGTTGTTTCATCAATGAGGTATTTTATGTCTTCCTCTATTTTTTCATTCTTTTGTTTCTGGTTGACTGATTCTTGCTCTCTCATAGAGTCATTAGGTTCCATTTGCCCAATTCTAATTTTTAACAAATTGTTTTCTTCTATTAGATTTTGTACCTCCTTCTCCATTTGGCCAATTGTATTTTTAGGGACTTGTTTTCTTCAGTGTGCTTTTTTTTCAATTGGCCAATTGTATTTTTTAAGGACTTGTTTTCTACAGTTAATTTTTGTCCTTCTTCCAGGCTATTGACTCTTGCATACCTCTCATTTTTTCTTCTACCTCTCTCATTTGACTTTTAAAATCCTTCTTGAGCTCTTCTAAGAAGACTTTTTGGTCTTCAGAATAGTTCATTTTTCCTTTTGAAATTCAAGACGTGGGTTTGTTGACAATGTTGTCCTCTTTAGAATTTCTGCCTTGTTCTTCACTATTCTCATAATATGAATCTATGGTACGTTTCTTTTTGCTCATGTTGTTTGCTTATTTCCTGTCCTTTAAAGAGATTGAGCTCTTCTGTTGGGGAGCAGAGGGCACTGACACAAGCTTCTTGTATGTGAAGCGTAGGGCCTGGTCACTGACTTTGTGGGCTGGGATCTCTGATGTTGGCAATTGGAGGCTGTAGGGTTCTGGCAGTTTACCTGGTATTAGGCTGGAAGCAGCAAGGCTGGTACTCTAGGGCAACTCTAGGTTGCTTGTTTTTCCTTTCCTTTCCTTTTGCTTTCTGCAGCTCCTTTCAGATGAATGTTGCAGGGTGTTTATCTGCCTGGGGCTCTTTGTAGTGCTGCCTCCCTTAGTTTTGCTGAGGTACTGGGAGACTTGGTTACTGTAGAATGCCAAAGCACCTGGTGGTTTTCCAAGCTGGTTTCCACTGGTTCCCCAGCCCTCACTGAGGCACTTGGGGGTCCAGGTGTTGGTGTTTGCCTACTCCAACACCAGGGTTTCAGGATCTCCTCCTGGTATGCTGAGGTGGGGCTTTCCACTAGCTTGCTGGGATGCCTCCTGTTTCGTACTGCTTCCCTTCCCCTAGGTCAAGAAGGGCCTTTCCTGTTAATTTCTCAAACTACCTGGGCTACAGGACTGCTGCACCCTGTCTTTCTTCTGGTTCAGAAGTTCCAGGGTTTTTCCTTGGGTGATATTTTCTGGGTTTTCAGAGGTTAATACAGGAGTGTAAGAGAGACTTACCTCTTACTCCACCATCTTGGCTCCCCAATATTTACACTTAAAGGGACTAAATTACTAGGTATAAACCCAATCATTGTTAACTAGTTAGACTAACCTTATTTCCCTTTTTTGATGAAGTTGTTAAATTGATAGTTAAATTGATAGATAAAAGGAATGCTACAGATATTATTTACTTTTAACAAAGTGTTTCAATGGTTTTTCATAACATTTCATGGAATAGGTAGAGATATATAGTTTGTAGATATTATATAGACATATGGTATATATATATATATATATATATATATATATATATATATATGTTATGCTTTAGTAGATTCAGATTTCGTTCTACACTCAGGTTCAAAGGGTAGTCATTGTTTCATGTCAACCTAGAAAGTGATATCCAGTGGTGTGCATCAGAGATCAGTGCTTGATCCTGTGGTTTTTAATTATTATTAACTGTTTAGATGGTACAAATGTTGAAGAAATAGCTAAAAGACTGGATAATAGAGTTAGGATCCAAAAACACCTTGACAGTCTAGAGCACTGGGCTTAACTGAAATTCAATAGGGCTAAATGCCAACTCTTTTTTATGTTTTTTTTAATTTTATTATTATTTTTTATTTTAAATTTTTTTTTATTAATAAATTTATTTATTTTTGGTTTTCAACATTTACATCCACAAGATTTTGAGTTCCAAATTTTCACCCCATCTTGCCCCTCCCCCCACTCCAAGATGGCATGCATTCTGAATACCCCTTCCCCTAGTCTGCTTTCCCTTCTATCTCTCCCCCCCCTTCCCCTTCTGTTTTCCTGTAGGGCAGGATAGATTTCTGTACCCCGTTTCATGTATTTCTTATTTTCCAGTTGCGTGTGAAAACATTTTTTTTAAACATGTGTTTTTAAAACTTTGGGATCCAAATTTTCTCCCTTCTTCCCTCCCCACCCACTTTCATTGAAAAGGCAAGCAACTCAATATAGGCTAAACATGTACAGTTATGCAAAGCACTTCCATAGTAGACATGCTGTGAAAAACTAACTCTATTTCCCTTAATCCTATCCCGCCCCCCCATTTATTCTATTCTTTCTTTTGACCCTGTCCCTCCTCAGAAGTATTTGCTTCTGATTACCCCCTTTCCCAATCTGCCCTCCTCTCTGTCATCCCCCTACTCTCTTGTCCCCTTCCCCTTCTATTTTCCTGTAGGGTAAGACATATTTCCATACCCAATTGAGTGTGTATGTTATTCCCCTCTTAAGTCAAATCCTATGAGAATAAGATTCACTCATTCCCTCTCACCTTCCCCCATTTACCCTTCACTGTAAGAGCCTTTTCTTTTCTGTTTTTTTTTGTGAGATAATTTACCCCATTCTACCTTTCCCTTTCTCCTTCTCCTGGTATAATCCTCTCTCACCCCTTAATTTTATTCTCCAGATACAACCCCTTCATCTTCATCTCACCCTGTGCCCTCTATCTATCTATCTAGCTAGCTAGCTAGCTAGCTAGCTAGCTAGCTACATATACATAGATATAATTTTTTCCCTCCAACTACCCTAATACTGACAAAGGTCTCATGAGTTACAAATATTATCTTTCCATGCAGGAATGTAAACAGTTCAACCTTAATAAGTCTCTTATGATTTCTCTTTCATGTTTACCTCTTCATGTTCCACTTGAGTCTTGTATTGGAAAGTCAAATTTTCTATTCAGCTCTGGTCTTTTCATCAAGAATGCTTGAAAGTCCTCTATTTCACTGAATGACCATTTTTTTCCCCTGAAGAATTATACTCAGTTTTTCTGGGTAGGTGATTATTGGTTTTAATCCTACCTCCTTTGCCCTCCAGAATATTATATTACATGCCCTGTGGTCCCTTAATGTAGAAGCAGCTAAATCTTGTGTTATCCTGATTGTGTTTCCACAATACTTGAATTGTTTCTTTCTGGCTGCTTGTAATATTTTCTCCTTGACCTGGGAACTCTGGCATTTGGCTACAATATTCCTAGGAGTTTTCCTTTGGGGATCTCTTTCAGGAGGAGATTGGTGGATTCCTTCAATTTCTATTTTGCCCTCTGGTTCTAAAATGTCAGGGCAGTTTTCCTTGATCATTTCTTGAAAGATGATGTCTAGGCTCTTTTTTTTGATCATGGCTTTCAGATAGACCAATAATTTTTACATTCTCTCTCCTGGATCTATTTTCCAGGTCACTTGTTTTTCCAATGAGATATTTCACATTGTTTTCTAATTTTTCATTCTTTTGGATTTGTTTTATAGTGTCTTGATTTCTCATCAAGTCACTAGCTTCCAATTGCTCTATTCTAATTTTTAAGGAAGTATTTTCTTCAGTGATCTTTTGGACTTCCTTTTCCATTTGTCCAATTTTGCTCTTTAGGGCATCCTTCTCTTCATTGGCTTTTTGGACCTCTTTTGCTATTTGGGTTAGGCTATTTTTTCAGATGTTATTTTCTTCAGTATTTTTTTGGGTCTCCTTTAGCAAGCTGTTAACTTGTTTTTCATGATTTTCTTGCATCACTCTCATTTCTCTTCCCAGTTTTTCCTCTACTTCTCTTACTTGCTTCTCAAAATCCCTTTTGAGTTCTTTCAAGTCTGGGACTGATTCATATTTTTCTTGGAAGTTTTGGATGTAGGAGCTTTGACTTTGTTTTCTTCTTCTGGTTGTATGTTTTGATCTTCTTTGTCACCAAAGTAAGATAATATAGTCTGACTCTTTTTTCACTGCTTACTCATGATCCCAACCAATTACTTGTGTTTAAACTCTTTGTTAAGGTAAGAGTCTGTTTCCAATGTGGAGAATGTACTGTCCTAAGCTTTGGGGGTTTGTACAGCTGTTTTCAGAGATAATTCTAGGGACCTGAAAATTTTCAGTTCTTCCAAGGTGCTATGATAAGGGGTGAGCTGTTTCCTCTCCACTGCCACAACACGCTCCACCATGCCAGCATTTCTCCTCACCCCAGGACCACCCCTCAGAAATGTGACCCAGATCCAAGCATGGGCAAAGTAAGAGCTTCCTGCCTCAGTTCTGTCAAAGAGATCCTTGCAATCCCCCTCTGATCAGCCTTTTGATTCCCCCTCAGTCTGTGGGCTGGAAGCTCAGGAGGCAGCCGCAGCCCACACTTGGGACTTGTGGCTGAGACCTAGCTTCTTCTCTCACCACAGTCACAGACTTTTCCCACTAACTTTCTAAGTTGTCTTTGGCATTTCATGGGTTGAGAAGTCTGGAAACTGCCACCGCTGCCTGTGATTTAGTCCTCTCAGGCCTGCTCCAGGGTTGCTACGGCCTATACGCCAATGCCGAACTGCGCTCCTCTCCCCACCTGGAGCGATGCATCTTTCTAATCAACCATCCAGGTTGTCTTGTGCTAGAAATTTGTTTTACTCTGTTTTTTTGTGGGTTCTGCTGCTTTAGAATTTGTGTAGAGCCATTTTTATAGGTATTTAGAGGAGTTTGAGGGAGAGCTCAGACAAGTCACTGCTTTCCCTCTGCCATCTTGGCTCTGCCCCCAACTCTTAAACTCATATTACAAAAACCTACTTTCCAACTTCACAACTGTCTAAAATGGTTTATAGAGAAGTTTGAAGAAAATAATATATTTTTTGGACTCCAAACTCAATATGAGTTAATAGTGTAATATGGTAGCCAAAAAGACTTAAGTGACCTTTATCTCTATTAAAAAATACATAGCTTTCAAGAAAAAGGAGAGGATAATCTCATAGTTCTCTGGCCAGGTCAGACAACATCTGGGAGTCTTATGTGTAGTTCTATTCACCACAGTTTAGAAAGGAGAATGAGAAGATAGAGAATGTTCAGAAGAGAGTAACTAAAGGTTTTAGAGTTCATGGGATATAAAGAAAAGTTGAAGGAAATATGCATTCAGTCTTATGATAATCCTTCAGGGAGACAGCCATGATATATGTCTTTAAATATTTGAAATGATACTATGTGGAAGAGGAATTAGACATGTTCTTCTTGGATGGGGAGAGAACACAGAAAATGAACAAGGGAAGTAGTGTAATCGAGAATGATGAATGGCACACAAAGTTGTGGAGACTGTAAGCCACAAGGCATAGTTAGGAAAGGGTGAATAGACAAGTGTAGTGGGAGTTGAGTTTCTAAAGAAACTATAGATCCTCTTTCTCTCTCTCTCTCTCTCTTTCTCTCTCTCTCTCTCTCTCCATATATATATATATATATATATGTTTACATGGAAAATGGATGAAGTGGAAAGCTAAGGAGTTTAGATTTTATGCAATTGGTAATTGAAAGATTTTGAGTAGAAGGTTGACACAGTGAAAGTGGTGTCATAGGAAAAAAAGTATACATTTAGAGGCCTCATTTTGAAGATATTAAAACCTCATGCTCTCAGTAATTACTATTATGGTATACTTAGTATCAGAGATTCTGTTTTCTATGTTATTTGAAATAAATAAGGGTGTGATGTTATGAGGCAATACTTTTTACATTGTCCTGTAAGGTATGTTACTTACTCTAAAACCTTCCTTTCATTTTTGTATTTCTAGAGAATGCCATAATGTAAGTTAATTCCTAACTGTTTGATTAACAGTAACATGCCTCCTCCAGATCTTAGAAAGTGATTTTGTTTGTCCCTGTGTATTTTTCCAATCTTATCCATCTTTCTTCCATCAGATACTATTCTCAGACTTTTTAATCAGCTATCTGACTTATGTTGGGCCAATTTCCACATTATACAGTAATCTCACAATCCATTTTAGTAATTGAATCACAGACTGTGATATGATTTGTAGAAGTCAGATCAGATGGCATTATGAACCTTCAATATATTTCTAAAATTCAATAATGTATCAGAAACAAACACATATGAGAAAATATCAAATCCCATGGCCTATGTACTCTCTAATCATAACCCTGATGCCAAGTACCAATTCCCCATAATATATTTCTTTGGGCTAACCATGAGCCACTCATATACCCTCACCTTCTAACCCTCCATTTTTCATTTATGATTCCCTGACCATTTCTTTATCAAATCCTTGCAAAACTATCAATATCCCTGAACTTTGACCTTCACTGTCTATCTACCATCTCTATATACTCTGATAATATTTCCTCAGTGTTATACATTTGGTCAAGACTAGACAACTTGATATATTCCAGGCCTCCTGAAAATGGCGCTTCAGAGCCTACTCTTCCACCTGACAAAGGAAAACCAGATCCTTCCAGTTCAGCTCTATAGCTGAATACTAGCAAACCCCCATCCCCCCAACTCTTTCTCTTAGTACATGTCCCATGGACTGTCTGGACAAGTTAAAATGGTCCTTAGAGACAATTATTAGCTTCTCAATTCAGTTAGGCCCATACATACATGGAACAATAGCCTATTAAATTCCCCAGAGAAAACCTGAAGATATGATTCCCAATCAAATAAGTGACCAGCTAGATATCCATTAGATTACATACACATTCAATAACTATGAGAATTTTATCTTCAGGATCAAATGAGATTTGAGAACTTGTAGCTGAAAGGGACAGACAGTTAATAGACAGATTCTCCAACCATGGAAAAGTTATCAGAGCTCCATACTCATAGATTGTCTGAAGTCTTTCCAAACTACTAATCAAGTTACAATATGGAAACACTTCCAGAAATGCCTCATTGACCCCATATGAGATGAGGTCTCTGAGGTTGAGGTGACCTTATTTATCACAATCCAGATCGAGGATGGACTAAAGTTTTAACCAAGATCTCTACCAACAAAATTGGCTCCCCGCACATCCACCAGTTAATCCATTCAAAAACCATCAAGGCAACTGTAACTTTACCACCAGGACTCACTCCTTATATGAATAATAACCAATATAGGTCTGTAACAAAAATCACACTAGCAGCAAAGACCAACCATAAATCTCAGGTCTTAACTATCCCACATTGCATCATTCCAACTACAGTTACATTTCTAGTAAACAAATCCTTCCATATCTCCTCCACACCCCAAATTAATAACACTCTTACTATTAAACAAGAAAATTGAGCATCTTTTTCTGGAAATAGCTGCCCAAAGCCTTAGTATTACCTTTATCTTGACAAGTTGTAGGGTATTATTCCTATATGCCTACCTAACTTTCTAAGTCTATAGTAATAGTAATAATAACAAATATTTATATAGCACTTTAATGTTTGCAAAATGCTTGGCATATGCTATTTTATTTGATCTTCATAACATCACGACAGGAAGGAGATGCGATTGTTTTACCTATTTCGCAGATGACAAAACTGAGGCAGATAGAGGTTAACCAATTTCCCAAGGGTCACACAACTAGTTAGTCTTTGGATAAGATTAGTACTCAGGTCTTCCTGACTCTAAGCCCAGTGACCTAACTGTCTATGGAAGTAGAGTATCATTGATTTGTTGTTTATTCAGTGGTCATCTGTGTTTTGTTTTCCATGCATGTGTGTGTACGTGTGTGTGTATGTGTGTATTTTTGTTATTTTTTTCTGTCCAAACCTGTGATTTCTTTGGTGTATGGAATTCCTGTTAAGGGAACACCCCATACCAATGCAGGCTGGTAACTGTTTTACAACTTATCATGGAGTTGCCTAGAGAACTGAGAGGGTATGGGATTTTCCCACTGTCTTTTTGACTTGGAAATTGGCTGTCTTTCAACTATCACATTGCTTTTTCATTCATTAAACATCTACAATGAGCCAGGAATGCATAGAGATATAAATCTACTTGTGACATGTTGTCTTTCCTCATGGACCTCTCTAACAATTTAGTACAGGAGATATGACAAACATAAATGTACAATAATATACAATTCATATATCTTAAGATAAATAAGAAATATGAGATGTGAAAAATGATATTCAAGATTGGAAGGATGAAAAATAGCTTCTTGACTAGAGTGTATGAGTGTAGAATTCCTCGGGGAGGATATCTAGTCTGGGCCTTGAAGGACAGATAAGATATCAAAAGGGAGAGCTAGGAGAAGGATGATCAACAATCAATCAGTAATGTTGATTTGTTTTACTTGACAATACACATCTGATATAAGAGAAAGCTTCTATGGGATAGGATGAATTAATTGGAGATGAAAAAAATTGAAAAAGACCATCAATAAAATATTTGAAAAGTACACAGAAGAAAAAGACTTCTGAAAGAGAGACAAAGACATAGAACAAATTTGTTACTATTAAATTTAATCTATACTTGAAAAACAAATTTATGTACATGACCAGAAGCTTATGCCATACTCTTTATTATTCTTTTTATATTAAAGTATTGATGATGATCAAGTTCCTAGTAAAAACTAAAAATTTAAAAGGCAAATATGATGACCAATACACATTTATTATTCACCTACCATGTACTGGGAACTATACAAGATGCCAAAGATTCAATGACAAATGAAAGATCATGTTTAAAGTTAATTGCTGTTAGAAGAGACAACATGTAAACATGCACATATATAAGAACAATAAGTACAAGATAACTTGCTTGAAAGGAACTGCCATAGGGGAGATGAGGAAAACCTCAAAGAAGATTTGGCACTTAAACTGAACTTTGAAAGAACCAGAAGAATTGTAGAGGCAAAAGGGAAGAGAGAGAGATAACATTTCAGGGATGGGGAATAGCCTTTGCAGAGGAGAAATAGATTATCTTTCTACAGAAACAAAGTCAAATGATCACCATCTTGACTTCCATGCCCCCATACTTTAATTGAGATAGCTCAGGATACTAAATCCTCAGAGATAATAGAGTCTCCCAGACCACCAGGCCTTGCTTTCAGCCCAACTCCACCTTATTTATCATCACCCACAAGAGCTGATGGTCTATTGCCACCAACTGGTAGGTAAACACAGAAGCCTTATGCTCTAGACCTCTTGTGCTGCTTCTAGCCCAGCCGCATATCCATCATCTATGGAGTCAACTCTGATGGAGAAGTGGTCAGGCATCCCCATTAACTGTCAACCAATTGCTACCCTCAGGTAAACAAGCCATCTTTGTTGAAGCATCAAGGCACATTAAGGGAAAGAGAGAAGGCAGCGTGTATTAGGCAGGTCAGATCACCAGAACCATCTTGATCACCATCTCTCTTTGGACCCTGATGGATATAGCCCAAGGCCCTGCTGCTTAACCTTAACAACCATGTTACTTTTTCAACTGACTTGCAGCTGAAATCTTCCCTAAATTCCCCCATTGGAATGTGAGCTGCTTGAGTGTAAGAACTGACTTACTTTTCTATTTATATCTATAGAGTATTGCACAGCACTTGACACATAATAGGCACTTAATTAATTCATCAGAAATAAGAAGGCAAATTTGGCTGGTACAAATAATGCAGGAAGGGGGTAAAGTTATACAAAGTGTGGAAAGGCAGTTAGTCATTAAGTGTTTATTAAGTATTTACTATTCCATATACTGTGTTAAGAGCTGGTGATACAAAGAATGGCATCATTTCCCACCTGGCTAATCTCCTGGGTTTCATGATCTCCAGAAACTCATTCTGCAAGATGAAATCAATTCTGTAATTCACATCTCCTGAAATCATTTCTCACCCCAGTTTTAGGACTTCATTACACCTCTGAGCCAGGTACCCAACCACACTCTCCACTTTTCAACTTATTTTTTATGTTGTCTTCCCACATTAGTTTATGAAGTCCTTGAGGGCCAGGACTGTCTTATGACTTTCTTTGTATCCTTAGCTCTTAGTACAGGCCCTGGCACACACATTAGCAGGTGTTTAATGTTTATTGACTCTAACTCTGAAAAACAAAAACACGGTCCCTGCCCCATAATGAAAATTAATCTGGCAGTGATTTGAAAAATCAGATTGAAAAATAGAAAGATAGGAAAAAGGGCAAAAATGGAGAACTACAATGAAAAGTAGGGTAAAAAGTTGTAAAAATAAAACTTGAAATTTAAAAGGAAAATGCAGTTGAAGATTTAAAATCATCTGTCCTTCCCTTCTTTCCAGGGATAGGGAACTATAAATGTGGAACATGTAAGCTACTATTGGTCTCTATTGATATTTTGATTATTTTGCTGACCCAATTTCCTTTTCTTTTTCTTTTCTGGGTTTTGTTATAAGGCATGATTGTGGATTTAGGTGGGGAAGGAATCTATTGAGAAATGGAGAGAATGTAAAAATAAAAAGTACCAATGAAATTTAAATAGACTAAGACAATGTCCCTGCTCTCTTTGAAGAGTTAGGGGACTAGGATATGAAATATAGAATACACTATCCAAGTGGATATGTTTGGTTTTACTGATATGACTTTGTTCCCTTTCTTTTTAATTATTTGTCCAAAAATATGGATCTCTAGGTAAAAGATAAGGAATGATATATTTATAAATGAAAGTAATGTAAAAATAAAAGATATCAATGAAAGAAAAATTTTTAATAATTAAAGAAATTTGAATCAGAAACCAAAGTAACATATTAGGAAATAATTTTAAAAATTTCTTATAACTATAAGGTAACCTGTAAATCAAATATATTTCAAGATGAGAGTTTTAAATAATAAATGATGACAGTAAAACAAATTTCCTAGCACAGGAAGGAAAAAACAAAAACAAAACAATTTCTTAAATGCATCATGACTTTTCAGGTAGAATTTAAAATAGTAGATAAAGGGAAGGTTGAGTATTTAAAGCTAAACTTTGTGAAAACAAATTTGCCATGCTGTTTTATTTTTCTTAGTTCTATCAGTTGGACTCTAGCATAAGCAGAGAGTTTAGGAAATGGGAAGTCAGACAACAGAAGGCTTTGTAGTTCATGACTAGGAGTTGGGAGATAATTGGGAGCCTCCATAGGCCACAGAAAATTCAGACATGATCTGAATGATGTTTGAGGAAATGGATTCTGACTGCAATTCTATCAGCTCAATCAGAGGTGGGGGAGTTAGAAAATAATTAAATTGAACCCAGATGTGAAAAGTAGATGGTGGGATGCAATAGGGGGTAGTGGAAGTAGAGTCAATGTTAGGTCAAATTTAACATGTTTATTAATGATGTAGAAGAGGGATTAAACCTGTTAATGAAGTTTACAGATGGTACTAGATGTAGACATGTTGCTAACTCTAATGAGGAAGGAGAAAGAATGTGAATAGACATAAGGGCTAAGCATATGCGTTGAAATGAAAAGGCAATTCAGGAGAACAAATTTCTGGTAGCTGATTCTAGGTTTTTAAAACCTTTCCAAGTTCAGCACTCAGGTAGTAATCTTAAGTCTTAAGTCCCAATTTTCATTCTTTGAATCTTTTCTCCATGAACAACCAGCATGAATCACACGGTATATAATGTAGCTGTGAAACAGGACAATGTAAAAGTAAAAAATGAGTAGCAGAAATAATGTATATTAAACAGTCAATATTACCAACAACTGTGAACCAAGGTAGATGTTATTTTAACTCTCAGGGAATAAAGATTCAAATCCAACCCAGTCATGGAACTGTACTCTGTCAGTCCATTATGTCATGAGGAGCCAGGAATAGTGAGATAACAGTATATTCTTCAGCTGGCCAAAGAAATTGTTATATTTCATTTGTGTTGCTATTATTTCTCATTGGTAGACCAGTGAGTTTCATGATTCCATAGTTTCACTTCCAAGAATAAAAGAGGTAGAGTCACCTAGAGCTGTTAGAGTAAAATAAATGACTCAAAACTGGAAGGAATAAGGAGAGCTCAGTGGTCTGCTACACTCTTATAGCTGTAATGATCATCAGCAGGAAAGATGGGTAAAATATCAGTATCTGAAAATATATAGAGATGTGGTGTAACACAGTAATGGGCGGGAGAATTGCTTGACTCAGTAGCCACTTTTTTGCATCCAATCATCTTTGTTTACTTATTTCCCCTTCAATTTCACTGTTCTTACATCTTTGATATCTCAGTATATGCATCTGAAATGTGCTTACTCTGAATAACTTAGAAAAAGGGGTCCTGACTAAACAATTACTATGTCCACATATACTTTATTCACAAGAAATAGGATAGGTAAAAGGGGATAGAGGATAGCATTGTATATTAAGAAGGTACACTTAATATGAAGAAATGAATGAATCAGTGTAGAAGCATGGTAGAGTATATTTGGGTGAAGGTCAAAGGAGGAAGAAACAGAAATGAATACATCTTGGTAGTACCCACAGACCACTTGCATACAAAGAAAGTAATACATGAGGAGTCTGGAAAACAGATCACAAGTCACACATGGAAGCATGATATAATAGTGGTAGGGGACTTTAATTGCCTAGACATCTGCTGAAGCTTTCTTTCAGATACAAGCAAAGCAGTTAATAACTTTCTAACTTGTCTTAATGATAATGCCCTTCTCCAAAGATGAAGTAACCAAAAGAGCAAATTCTATTCCAGATCTGATTTTCATTAGCAGGGAGGAAGTACTTGATGGTGAGGAAATGATGGGAAGGGGCTCCCTCAATTATAGAAGCTGTGATAGAGAGGAAATATGTGCACAGTTTGACACATACCTTCAATTATTGAAAAGCATATTTCAAATAGTTCATACAATACAGCTACATATATACATTATGCACATACATACATATATATGTGCATGTATTTCATATGACTATAGGTGAATTAGTGTATGTACATACATGATAAAAGTTCCTTAGTATATTTTTTGTACAACCACAGTTATCTTTAGGCAAATTCCTTCTTTTCATTTTAATTACAAGCATTTCTCTTTGTGCCTTAAGAATTTCAATCTTTCTTTTTTCCACTTAATAGTATTTGTTCCAATTACATGTAAAGATAATTTTCAACATTGTCTTTTATAAGATTTTGAGTTTCAAATTTTCCCCCTCCCTCCCTTCCCTTCCTCCTCTCTACCCTCCTCTTTCCCCAAGATGGCAAGCAATCTGCTATATGTGCAATCATATTAAATATTTCCACATTAGTCATGTTGTGAAAAAAGAGTCAGAATAAAAGGGAAAAACCATGAGAAAGAAAAAAATAAGAAAATACTATGCTTCAAACATCATTCAGACTAGATAGTGCTATCTCTGGATATGGATAGCATTTTCAGTCATGAGTCTTTTGGAATTATCTTGGATCATTGTATTGTTGAGAAAAGCTAAGTTTATCAAAGTTGATAATCATACAATGTTGCTTTTACTGTGTATATTGTTCTCCTGGTTCTGTTTACTTTATTCAGCTACAATTCATGTAAGTGTTTCCAGGTTTTTCTGAAACCCACCTATTCATCAGTTCTTATGAAACAATAGTGTTCCATTACATTCATATGCCACAACTTGTTCAGGTGTCCCCCAATTGATGGGCATCCCCTCAATTTCTAATTCTTTGCCACAACACAAAGAGCTGCTATGAATATTTTTGTACATGTGGGTCCTTTTCCCTTTTTTATGATCTCTTGGGATACAGGCCTAGAAGTGGTATTGCTCGATCAAAGGGTACACCTAGTTTAGTTGACCTTTGGCATAGTTCCAAATTGTTCTCCAGAATGGTTGAATCAGTTCACAATTCCACCAACAATGTATTAGTGTTGCAATTTTCCCACATCTTCTCCAACATTTATCATTTTCTTTTTTTGTCATATTAGCCAATCCAATAGGTGTGAGGTGGTGCCTAAGAGTTTTTAAATTTGCATTTCTCTAATCAATAGTGATTTAGATTTTTTTTCATATGACTATAGATAGATTTAATTTCTTCATCTGAAAACTTCCTGTTCATATTCTTTGACCATTCGCCAATTAGGGAATGACTTATATTCTTACACATTTCTCCACATTATTTTCCAGTTTTTCAGCAGTTTTTGTCAAATAGTGAGTTTTTATCGAAGAAACTAGAATTTGGGGGTTTATCAAATGGTAGATTGAAATAGTCATTGATTACTATGTCTTGTGTACCTAACCTATTTCACTGATTCACCACTCTATTTCTTAGCCAGTACCAAACAGTTTTGATGATTGCTAATTTATAATACAGTTTTAGATGTGGTATGGCTTGACTACCTTCCCTTGCATTTCTTTTAATTAATTCCCATGATATTCTTGTCCTTTAATTCTTCCAGGTGAATTTTGTTATTATTTTTTCTAGCTCTACAAATTATTTTTGGTAGTTTGGTATGGTACTGAATAAGTAAATTAATTTGGGTAGAATTGTCATTTGTATTATATTAGCTTGGCCTACCCATGAGCAACTACTATTTTTCCAATTGTTTAGATCTGACTTTATTTGTGTGAAAAGTGTTTTGTAATTGTGCTCACATAGGTCCTGGGTTTGTTTTGGCAGGTAGACTTCCAAAAGTTTTATATCATCTACAGTTATTTTAAGTGGAATTTTTCTTTCTATTTCTTGCTGCTGGGCTTACTTATCTACTTATGTGGGTTTATTTTATATTCTGGAACTTTGCTAAAGTTGCTAATTATTTTAAGTAGTTTTTAAGCTGATTCTCTAGGATTCTCTAAGTATAAGATCATATCATCTGCAAGGAGTAACAGCTTCATTTCATCATTGCCTATTCTAATTACTTCAATTTATTTTATCCCTTTTTAATTTCTAAAGCTAACATTTCTAGTATAATACTAAGTAACAGTGGTGATAATGGACATCCCTATTTTATCCCTGACCTTGGAAATGCTTCTGGCTTATCCCCATTACATATAATTCTTGCTGATGGTTTTAGATAGATGCTACTTATCATTTTAAAGAGGACTCCATTTATTCCTGTGCTCTCTAGTGTTTTTAATAGAAATCAGTATTGTATTTTGTCAAAAGCTTTTTCTGCATCTATTGAGATAATCACATGATTTCTGCTAATTTTGTTATTGATATGGTGAATTATGCTGTTTTCCTAATATTGAGCCAGCCCTTCATCCCTGGTATAAATCCTACCTTGTATATTAGCATAGTGATGAATTTCTGTAGTCTCTCTAAAAATATTTTATTTAAAATTTTTGCATCAATATTCATTAAGAAAATTGGTGTATAATTGTCTTTCTCTCTTTTGGCTCTTCCTGGTTTAGGTATCAGCAACTTATATGTATTATAAAAAGAATTTGGTAGGATTCCTTCTCAGTTTTGCCAAATAGTTTATATAGAATTGGAATTAATTGCTCTTTAAATGTTTAGTAGAATTCCCTTGCAAATCCATCTGGCCCTGGAGATTTTTTTCTTAGGGAGTTCATTGATGGCTTGTTCAATTTCTTTTTCCTGAAATAGGGTTATTTAAGTATTTTATTTCCTCTTCTGTTAATCTGAGCAATTTATATTTTTGCAAATATTCATCCATTTCACTTAGATTGTCAGATTAATTAGCATATAGTTGGGAAAAATACTTCCTATTTATTGTTTTAATTTCCTCTTCATTAGTAGTGAATTCACCCTTTTCATTTTTGGTACTGGTAATCTGGTTTTCTCCTTTATTCTTTTTTTAAATCAAATTAACCAAAGGTTTATCTATTTTTTTCATAAAAAACACCTCTTAGTTTTATTTATTAGTTCAATAGTTTTCTTAACTTCATTAATCTCTCCTTTGGTTTTCAAAATATCTAATTTTGTGTTTAGTTAGGGACTTTAATTTATTCTCTTTCTAGCTTTTTTACTTGCATGCCCAATTCATTGATTTCTTCTTTCTCTATCTTATTCATGTAAGCATTTAGAGATATAAAATTTCCCCTACAAATTGTTTTCCCTGCATGCCATAACTTATGGTATGTTGTCTCATTATTATCATTCTCTTTTATATAGTTATTGATAGTTTCTATGATTTGTTGTTTGACCCACTCGTTCTTAAGGATTACATTATTTAGTTTCCAATTTATTTTCAGTCTATCTTTCCATGACCCATTTTTACCCAGATTTTTTTTATTGCATCATAATCTGAAAAGGAAGCATTTAATATTTCTGCCTATGTGCATTGGGTTGTGAGGTTTTTATGCCCTAGTAAATGGTCAATTTTTGGTAGGTGCCATGTACTACTGAGAAACGGTATATTCCTTTCTATTCCCATTTAATTTTCTCCAGAGGTCTTCCATATCTAACTTTTCTAAAATTCTATTTACTTCCTTAACTTCTTTCTTGTTTATTTTGTGGCTAGATATATCTAGTTCTGAGAGGGGGAGGTTGAGAGCCCCCTCTAGTATAGTTTTGTTGTCTATTACTTTCTGTAACTAACTTCTCCTCTAAGAATATGAATGCTGAAAAAGCAGGGACTTGTTTGAGCTCTCCCCCAAACTCCTGAAAATATTTTTTAAAAATGAGTCTAAACAAATTCTAGAGCTGCAGAACCCACAAAAAGACAGAGTAAAACAAATTTCCAGGCCAAGACAAACTGGATGGTGGACAGGAAAGGTATGTTGTGCTGGGCTGGGACAGGAGTTCAGTTCAGCATAGGCCATGCTCAACAAACCTGGAGCAGGCCTCAAGGGAGTGAATCAAAGAGAGCTGTGGCAGTTTCCAGACTTCTCAACCCACAAACAACAAAGATAACTTAGAAGGTCAGTGGGAAAAGTTTGTTGGACCTGGGTGAGAGAGGAACAGTCCAGCCCTGTTCCTAGCACAGCCCTGGGGCAACAGCCACAGCAGCAGTGGTTGCTTCCAGAGCTCTTGGCCCACAGACAGTGGGGGTATGTAGTGGCTGATCAGAGAGGGATTGCAAGGATTCCTTTGCTGGTGCTGAGGCAAGATTATCTTGCTTTGACTGTGTTTGGATCTGGGCCCCTGTCCTGGGTGGCAGTCCTGGGGCAAGGAGGAGCACTGGCATAGCAGAGCTTGTGGCAGTAGTGGAGAGGGAACACTCCTCTCAGTTCCAGGGCATAAAAGAGAGCTTGTGGTCACTCATAGACCAGAGCATATGCCAGGAGAGGAGTAATGGCTCTCCTTAGATCATACTGAAACTTACATGTCCCTAGAAGTATCTCAAAAACAGCTGCACAAAACCCCTGAAGCTTGGGACAATACATTCTCCACACTGGAAGCAGAGCCTACCTTAACAAAGAGTTAAAAAGTGAAGTAACTGGCTTGGAAGATGAGCAAACAGAGGGAAAAAAACTCAGACTATAAAATCTTACTTTGCTGACACAGAAGATTAAAACATACAACTAGAAGACAACAAAGTCAAAGCTCCTACATTCAAAGCCCTCAAGAAAAATATGAATTGATCTCAGGCCATGGAAGATCTCAAATAGGATTTTGAAAATCAAGTAAGAGAAGTAAAGGAAAAATTGGGAAATGAGAGTGATACAAGAAAATAATGAAAAATGAGTCAACAGCTTCCTAAAGGAGAACTCAAAAAAAAAAATCATGAAGAAAATAACACCTTAAAAATAGACTAAACCAAATGGCAAAAGAGGTCCAAAAATCCAATGAGGAGAAGAATCCCTTTTAAAGCAGAATTGGCCAAATGGAAAAGGAGGTCCAAAAGTTCACTGAAGAAAAAAATTCTTTAAATGTAGAATGGAGCAAATGGAAGCTAATGACTCTTTGAGAAATCAAGAAATAATAAAACAAAATAAAAAGAATGAAAAAAAGACAATGTGAAATATCTCATTGGAAAAACAACTGACCTGGAAAATAGATCCAGGAGAGATAATTTAAAAATTATTGGACTACCTGAAAACCATGATCAAAGGAAGAGTCTAGATATCATCTTTCAAGAAATTATCAAAGAAAACTACCATGATATTCTAGAACCAAAGGGTAAAAATAGAAATTGAAAGAATCCACCAATCACCTCCTAAAAGATATCCCAAAAGGAAAACTCCCAGGAATATTAGAGACAAATTCCAGAGTTCCTAGGTCAAGGAGAAAATATTGTGAGCAACCAGAAAGAAACAATTCAAGGACTGTGGAAACACAATGAGGATAACACAAGATTTAGCAGCTTCTACCTTAAGGGATTGGAGAGCTTGGAATATGATATTCTGGAGGTCACAGGAGCTAGGATTAAAACCAAGAATCACCTACCCAGCCAAACTGAGTGTAATCCTTCAGGGGAAAAGTGGATATGCAATGATGTAGAGGAATTTAATGAATTCTTGAGAAGCCAGAGCTAAACATAAAAATTGACTTTCAAACACAAGACTCAAGAGAAGCATGAAAAGGTATACAGGAAAGAGAAATCATAAGGGACTTATAAAAATTGAACTGTTTACATTCCTACATGGAAATATGAAATTTGCAACTCATGAGACTTTTCTCATTATTAGGGTAGTTGGAGGGAATATATATATAGACAGAGAGTACAGGGTGAGTTGAATATGAAGGGATGATATCTACAAAAAAATTAAGAGGTGAGAGGAGAATGTACTGGGAGAAGGAGAAAGAGATAGGTAGAAGGGGATAAATTATCTCACATAAAAAAGGCAAGAAAAAGCTTTTATAGTAGAAGGGAAGAGGGGTGATGTGAAAAGGAAAGTATGAACTTTACTCTCATCAGATTTAGCTTAAGGAGGGAATATACACACCCCTTTCAGTATGGAAATCTATCTTACCTTATAGGAAAGTAGGGGGGAAAGAGGTAAGAAAGGGAAGGGTGATCGAAGGGAGGGCAGATTGGGGGAGGGTATAATCAGAAGCAAACATTTTTGAGGAGGGACAGGGACAAAGAAGAGAATAGAATAAATGGGGGGTGAGATAGGATGGAGAGAAATATAGTTAGTCTTTCACAACATGACTATTATGGAAGTGTTTTGCATGACTGCACATGTATGGCCTGTGCTGAATCACTTGCCTTCTCAATGAGAATGGGTGAGGAGGGAGGAGGGGAGAGAATTTGGAACTCAAAGTTTTAGAAACGAATGTTAGAAATTGTTCCTGCATGCAACTGGGAAATAAGATACACAGGCAAAGGATTATAGAAATCCATCTTACCCTACAGGAACATAGAAGTGGAAGGGAATAAGAGATGGGAGGGGGTAACAGAAAGGAGAACAGATTGGGTGAAGAGAGAATAAGAATGAAGGCTGTCATGAAGTGTGGGCAGGGAGAGATGAGGAGAAAATTTGGAACTCAAAATCTTGTGAAAGTGAATGTTGAAAACTAAAAATAAATAAATTGGGGAAAAATATGAATGCAATACCACTTGCTTCATATATGTTTAACATTAATATTACTTCATTGTCTCTGGTACTTTTTAGCAAGATGTAGTTTCCTTCCTTATCTCTTTTAATTAGATCTACTTTTGCTTTTGTTTTGCCTGAGATCAGTATTGCCACCCCTGCTTTTTTTTTAACTTCAGCTGAAGCATTATATATTATGCTCCAGTCTTTTACCTTTACTCTGTGTATATCTCTCTTCTTCAAAGGTGTTTTTTGTAAACAACATGTAGAATTATGGTTTTTAATCCACTCTGCTATCCAGTTCCATTTTATGGGAAAGTTCATCCCATTCACATTCACAGTTAAGATTACTGTGTCCTTCTCTCTATCCTATTCCTTTCCCTATTTATAGTTTTCTCTCTCATTTCATCCTTTCTCTCCTTGCCAGTGTTTCACTTCTGACCACTGCCTCCTTCAATCTGCCCTCCCTTCTATCAGATGCCTTCCTTTTCTTTCCCCCTTTCCCTACTGCTTTTTCCCTCCCTTCTGCTCTCCCTTCTATACCCCTCCTCCCCTTTTCCCCCCTTTCTTCTCCTACTTCTCCATAGGATAAGATAGAATCCTGTAACCAAATGAATGTATGTTATTACCTTTTTGAGCCAAATCCAATGAGAGTAAGGTTCAACAATGCTCACCCCTGCTCTCTTCTTTCCCTCTATTGCAATAGGTCTTTAAGACTCTTTATGTAACGTAATTTACCATATTTTGCCTCCCCCTTTCCTCTTTTTCCAGTACAATCTTTTTTTTTCACTCCTTAATTATTTTTTTATCATCACATCAAAGTCAACTTATACCTACACCCTCTGTCTATGTATACCTCGTCTCATGGCCCTAATAAAGTGTTCTCAAGAGTTACAAGTATTATCTTCCTGTGTAGGGATGTAAACAGTTTAAGCTTATTGAATAATTTTTTTTTCTTTTCTATTTTCTATTACCTTTTTTGCTTCTCTTGAATATTGTATTTGAAAATCAGATTTTCTGTTCACCCTGGTTTTTGCATCAGGAATGATGAAATGTCTCCTGTTTCATTGAATGACCATCTTTTCTCCTGAAAGATTATGCTCAATTTTGCCAGGTAGTCGATTCTTGGTTGTAATCCATGCCCTCCAACCCTTTAATGTAGAAGCTGCTAAATCCAGTATAATCCTGACTGTGATTCCATGATATTTAAATTAGTTCTTTCTGGATGCTTGCAGTACTTTGTCCTCCACTTGATAATTCTGGAATTTGGCTACAATATTCCTTCAGAGTTTTTATTTTGAGATCTCTTTGACAATGTGATTGGCACATTCTTTCAATGACTATTTTACCCCATAGTTCTAGGATATCAGGGCAGTTTCCCTTGATAATTTCGCGAAAGATGCTGTCCTGGGTCTCTTTTTGATCATGGATTTCAGGTTGTCCAATAATTCTTAAATTATCTCTCCTAGATCTATTTTCCAGGTCAGTTGTTTTTCCTGTGAGGTATTTTACATTTTCTTCTTTTTTTCATTCTTTTGATTTTGTTTGGCTGATTCCTGGTTTCTCACAGAGTCATTAGTTTCCACTTGTCCAATTTTAATTTTTAAGGATTTTTTTCTTCAGTTAGCTTTTATATCTCCTTTTCTACTTGGTCAATTCTACTTTTTAAGGAGTTGTTTTTTTCAGTCAATTTTTGTCCTTCCTTTTCCACGTTATTTTTTTCATTCATTCATTTATTTATTCATTCATTCATTCATTTATTTATTTATTTATTTTTATTTTGCTTTTTGGTGAGGCAATCAGGTTTAAGTGACTTGCCCAGGGTCACACAGTTAGTAAGTGCCAAGTGTCTGATCTGAAACCATATTTGAACTCAGGTCCTCCTGACTCCAGGGCCAGTGTTCTATCCACTGCGTCACCTAGCTGGCCCCCTTTTCCAAGTTCTAGACTCTCTCTTGCATACATCTCATTTCTTTTCCCAATTTTTCTTCTACCCCTCTCATTTGACTTTTAAAATCCTTCTTGAGCTCTTCCAAGAAGGCTTGTGGGGCTTAAGACCAATTCATAACCCCCTTTGAGGTTTTTGATGTACGTATATTGACAATGTTGTCCTCTTCTGAGTTTGAGTTTTGATTTTCCAAGTCAACATTGAAGTTCTCCATAGTCAAGGTTCATTTTTGCTTCTTGCTCAATTTTTTTGCCTCTCCTGTGGCTTTTAAAGTTGAATTCTCCTGCTAGGACAGAGGACACTGTCCCAAGCTTCTTGTGCTGGGGACCAGAGGCCTGGTCCCTGGCTTGTGCTCTGCAGCCTCATGTGCTGGTGGCTGGAAGGCATAGGGGTCTGGCTGCTTACCTAGTGCTAAGATGGGGCCCTAGTGGTGAGGTCTGGTGTGTGCTGAGGCCAGGCATGAATTTTCTGCATTTCCCCAGGGCTACACTGAAGCACACACAGGTCTGACCCCCAGAGGATGTATATTTGTCCTAGGCTGTGCTGAAACACATGGAGGTCAGGCAGTCAGAAGATGCCTGACTGCCTTGTGGTGTACTGAGGTTTGTGGAGGTCTGGCTGCTGGAAGATACCTGCCTGCCCATGCTACGCTGAAGCATTGGGTGATTCTAGGAGCTTGAGTTTTCTGGTTCTCCTGACTATGCTAATGCATATGGGGGAATCCTGGTGTTGGCATTTGCCAGCTTCCCAACACTGGGGCTCAGGATCTCCTACTGGTTTGCTGAAGTGGGGCTTGTTACTGGCTTGCTGGGATGCTTCCTGACTGCACTCTCTTTATGCCCAAGTGATATGGACCTTTCTTGCTGATTCTTCAAGTCTCCTGAACTAAAAGACTGTTCCACTCTGTCTTTCTGGTGGCTCTGCTATTCCAGGATTTGTTCTTGCATGCTATTTTATGGTTGTTTGGAGGTGAATATGGGACAGCTATAGAAATTTATTGCTTACTTTGCCATATTGGCTCCCAGAAATCTATCTTGGCTCCTGGAAGTTTCTGAATTTTATTCTTAAATATTTTTATTACCACCTGGGTTGACTTCCTCTGAAGTATTTTGTTTTATAAGATCATCACCTCATAAGCTGAACCACTCAACTTTTATTTTTAAAAGAAATGTATAATGTATGTGAACAATGCCAGGTAATAAGGAATAAACATAAGAATTGATTGAAGATTTTGTGTCATGTGACCAATAAGATGGAGGACTAGATATTTTTTTCTGAGCCTTATATCCCAAATCTCACAAAATAGGAATTATGAACAAGAGGTAAAACACTTTCAGCTGTCTTCCTGGCCTTGGACACACCATAATAAATTAACAATCCAAGGAACCAGCAATAGAGAAGTCTAATACCTAACTTCTGAATTGCTCCCTTAGTAACTTTTTTCCCATTGCCCACCATTCTCAAGCACAGGTCATCAGCTGACATTCCTTACAAGTGAACTCACCTCTATATCCCCTTGCTTTCAGTGTTTTGGGGGAAATAATGTAGAAGTTTGCATTGTCTGAAATAGAAGGACAAAAGTATTCTGTGCTGTGACATAGCTTAGCCAAATAAGATGGAAAAAAAACCAAACTTGACCAAAAATTTACATGTGGTTTATTCTACTAATCTTGAGAAAAAGAGCACAGCATTCAGCATGAAGAGTTCCATTTACTCAGAAATCCTTTTTTGCAGAGACTAATGGAGGCTATTGAAATGTGAATTAGCCAGCATGGCAGGAGGCAGAAAAAACTTTGAAGTCCAACCTTGGGTGAAATTGCCATCAAGTGGGAAGGAGTCAGAATGTGAGAAATAGGGGAAGACAAGGAAAAAGTATTGAAATTATCAAGGTTTCCAGGATAAGGAAAGCTTGTATAAGCAGATAAACCAACAGGAAAGATATAAATAAGAGAAAGGAATAGGCCTTCCCAAATAGGTAAAATAATCAAGATATCAAAGAATAAATAGTGTAAGACAAAGGATAATGAATAAACACCTGATGAAGAAGAAGACCCTGTGTATTACACACACATACACACATACACAAACACACAAACATGGAACTACAGAAGGATGTTGCTAAGCAGTTTCAAAGAAAAATAAATATCATGTAAGCAGAATTTATCTCCTGCACAGCAGAAATAATTGGCAGAATAAAAACTTTGAATCCATGGTGGCAAGTCTCACTAAAGAAACAAAAAAGAGAATAACTGAGTAGAAATGCAAATGCATGCAAATAAAGGACAGTTGGGAGAAGAAAATCAAAAAGCAATAACATTAAAAGAAAATACAATCTCCATACATGCAAAACATATTGATTTCAAAGACAGGATGTGTAAAGACATCATAAAGGATTATAGGTCTCCCAAAAGAACACAATAAAAATCTTGGAAGTTTTAATGCAAGAAATCATAAAACTTCTCAACAGGGAAAACAAAGTAAAAATGAAAAGAATCCATAGATTGCCTACAGTAGATAAACTATATAGCAAACTCCAACATACATTAAATGTTAAATTTAATAATTCTAATGACAAATGATGATTTCTTCAAGTGACCAGGTGAAAGACTTTCAAATATAAAGGAAAGGAATTTTGAATAACACCAGTTTCTTTTGCACCAGCCAGAAATGAAATGAAATAATGTGTACTAGAAACAAAGGAGACCAAGTTGCACCCCAAGGTGACATAGCCTTCAAACCTGAGCCTAAACATTAATGAACAACAGCAACAACAAAAAAAGATAGATGTTAAATAAAAAATATGTTTGGAGAATTTGTGGAAAGATAACTAGACAAGAAAAAAAAACTTTTCAAACATCTCAGACATTAAAAATAAAAAAAGAAAACAAAAGTAGCAACCATGAACAACAATAACAAAGTTGTAACAAAAAGAACATTAAGAGATTTCTTTCTAAAAATACACAAGAAGCAAAAGGTAAAAGTAGAAGTCAACTAGAATTGCTGGTGGAAAAAGAGGCCTGAAATATTAAAAAAATATCACAACACCATATCTACACGGGAATCAATGTTTTTGTGGGATTAAATTCCACAAAGTAAGGGTCCATAAAAGGGGAGAGAGGAGAAGGAAGTTAGAGAGGACTATGTGTTGTGATCTAATCAAGTCAAAAGTTAACAGTGAAGGGAAAATAACTCCTGTGATCTCTCAGGAAGAAGAGAACCTACAGGAGAATAGGCAATGAAACAAATGGAGAGATTTAAAAAGAGGAAAAGAAAGGGAATGTGATGAACCACTGATGAACATGGAGGAAGACAGATATTCTGTAGAGGGAGGTGGGAACTTCACAATAGGTATAATCTATAAGGATTTAGTACTTAATAGAGATCACTCATCATGCCTCAGGGAAGGAGAATTTAAGATTATGAGAATAATGAGAATGAGGGGGGATTTTTTTTTATAAAAAGACATAGAAAATGAAATAAAAAAACTAAAGAACAAAATAAGTCAAAGAGGAGGAAAGGAAATGAGATTTTATTTGGTGGCTTAACTTAGAAATAAAAATGAAGAGAAGAATTACATAGAGAAAAGGAAGGAAAAAAAATTAAAAAAACTCAAAAGTTAAAGAAAGGAATATGTTTGATGGGGGATGAGGCAAAGAGAGTATATGACAATAGATTAATAGAAAATAGATCAAACTAAAAATAACTGAAGATATCAATTACTGTGTTTACAGAAGAAGAAAAAGTATAAATATAGTTTAAAAAACCAATTTTAGAAACAGAATAATGCATAGTAAATATAATAACTTTAAATGTGAGCATATTAAATAACCGAATAAAATGCAAAAGATTCAAAGATTGGATAAGAATACAAAACCTTACAAAATGTTGCTTGTAAGAAACATACCTTAAAAACAAAAACAAAATAAAAATGAGAGGCTAGAAATAAAACAAAATATTTTTAAATATCAAGAAAATAAAAAAGAGCAGGCATTGAAATCATTTTATTAGAAAAATAAAAATTAGCCTTTACAACATAAAAGGGATAAACAGGGAAAGTACATTATACTAAAAGGAATTATAGAAAGCAAGTCAAATCAATATTAAATTTATATGTATCTAATGGCTTAGCATCTAAATTTATAAAGGAAAAATTAACTAAATTATAAGAAGATAGAGACAAAGATATAATAGTGGCAAGAAGTATCAATGCCCCTTCCTTCATTTTGGATAAGTGTAACAGAAAGATAAACAAAGGGGAAAATGTAGGATGGAATAAATTTCAGGAGAAATAAGAGGTAAAAACTGACTGTATCTTCTGAGAATGCTAAAGAATATGTATATTTCTCAGTACTACATGGAACATTTACAAAAAGAAACACGATTTAGGATTCAGAGAAATTGCAAACAAATATAAAAAGGTAGAAATAGCAAACACACCTTGAACAGAAAATAATAAAATAAAAATAGTTCAGAGAACACAAAAGGAAAAGACTCAAAGACAATGAAAAAATGCTAAATAATGAATGAGTCAAAGAACAAATGATAGAAATAATTAATTATTATGTGAAATCAATGAGTCCAATGAAAAAATATTCAAATAGAAGCTAAAGGAGCCCTCAGAAGAAAATCATATCACTACAAATAGATAATGATAAAAAAGAAAAAAAGAAGATTAATGCATTGAATGTGATTTAAAAAATAAAAAGTCAACAAATAAACAAACCTATCATAGGGATAAAAAGATATTAAAATTAGAAGAGAAACAAATAAACTAGAACCCCTTCAAAAAGCTATTGACATCATAAATTAAAACTAAAATCTAGGTATTTGAAATGATTATTAAAATTGATAAACTTTTAGCCAATCTAATTAAAAAGAAGAGGAAAGAAAATCAAACCAGCAAAACAGTAAATGAACAAAAGGAAATAACAAAACCTAAAAAATAAAAATGATTATGAGAACCCACTATACATAGTAATGATAACCAAATTGGGAACACAAAAGAAATAGAGAAATGTTTTCAAATATATAAAATATAGGAACTAAAAGACTAAATTCAATTGTTTTCAATTGTCTGACCCTTTGTAACCCTATTTGGCATTTCCTTGGCAAAGGATCTGGAGTGGTTAGACATTTCCTTCTCTAGCTTATTTTACAGATTACAGATTTACATCATTGCAGATGAGGCAAACAGTTAAGTAACTTGCCTGTTGTCACACATCTATTATGCATCTGAGGCCAGATGTGAACTCAGGAAGATAAGTTTTCCTGACTCCAGGTCCAGCACTCTAGCCATTGTGCCACTGAGCTGCCCATAGAAGACCAAATAAAAATCTTAGATAACATAGTCTCAGAAAATAGAACTAACTGTAAAGGAACT
Organism: Vombatus ursinus; assembly: GCF_900497805.2. Lineage (NCBI taxonomy): Eukaryota > Metazoa > Chordata > Mammalia > Diprotodontia > Vombatidae > Vombatus > Vombatus ursinus. The sequence goes on along the minus strand of NW_020951391.1, from coordinate 5,412,057 downwards.
ACAAAAGGGCTGAGCATCCTTTGGTACTTCCTTGTGGATTCTTAGGAGAATTCAATCAAACTTTTAAAGATCAATTAGGATGAATGCTACAAAATTATTCTCAAATTTTAGAAAGAGATCATCTTACTAAATTCCCTTTGTGATACAAATATGGTCCTGGGCCAGAGAAAGAAAGAAAAAAAAAAACACAGGAGAACTACAGACTAACATAACTAATAAATATTCAAAATTTTAAATAAAATTCTCTCATACAGACTATAGCAATTCATCCAAGTAAATCATTCACGATGACCAAGTTGCATTTAAATGAAAGATTCAAGGATGCATTAGGAAAACAACCAACACAATCATATTAAAAACAAAAACATACAAAACCTCATGATTATTTCAATAGATGCAGAAAATACATTCAAAAATAATATACCCATTTATGCTAAAACTCAACAAAGTGTAAGCAGAAAGAGACTTTTTTAGTATTAAAAAAACTATCAAGCATAATATGCAATGGGAATGCACTAGAACTTTTCCAAGTAAATAGAGTAAATTAAGGATGTCCCCATGCTTGCAATTATTTGATAAAATTCTTGAAATAATAGCAAAACAGACAGAAATTATTGGTGTAAAGATAGGCAATGGGAGATAAAACTAGTCATATTTGCTGATGATGTCATGGTTTACTTAAAAAATCTTAAGGAATCAGAAAAGATGCTGATTGAGAAAATTAAGAGTTTCAGCAATATTGCAGGCTACAAAATAAATCCTCAAAAATCAACAGCATTTCTATATGGTATTAACAAAATAAAAGAAGCAATAATAGAACAGGACATCCCATCCCAAATAGATACAAAATTCAGGAAAGTACCTTAGAATCAATTTACCAAAGCTCACAAAATATTGTTAAATGTTCATTTATAATGTGCTCCTTAAAGAATTAAAGAACAACTTAAGCAGCTGGAAGAATATTCAGTGTCCATGGCTGGGCTGTGCCAATATAATAAAAATTGCAGTCCTACCAAAATTAATTCACACTTAATGCTATAACAATTAAATTATCAAAATAATTCTGTATTGAACTCAATAAAATGACAAAGGCTCATTTTGGAAAAAGAAAAAGATCTAAAACAAGGGTGCCAAACTAAAAAAGAAACAGGTTCCTTCATCTGACAAATTGGCTTAGAAAACTACAAATTAAAAATATGCAGCATTATATTTTTTAGGTATTCTGTTAAATACTTCCCAAATACATTTTAATCTGTTTCAAATCATAAACTTTGCAGCAGGTGCTTGTGGCCAACTGACTGCAAGATTGACAACTGTGATCTAGAATATCAAGAGAAATAATGAGGAGCAATAGAGATGAAGGAGGAAATGTATTTCTAAACCTTGAAATATTATAAAGCAGCATCATCAAAATACCTGTTATTGGTTATAAAATAGTGTTAGATCAATGGAACAGATGAGATAAAGGAAAAGCAGGAAAAAATGGAACTCAATAACACAGTGTTTGACAAACTAAAAAACAAATTTCTTACGGAGCAACTTCTTATTCAGCAAAATTTTCTAAGGAAACTGAAAGCAGCCTGGCAGAAATAATGCTTAGACTGACACCTTACACCATACTCTATAATACATCCTAAAGGGATACATGATTTTAATATTAAGCACAATATTATAAATAACAGAAGGAAATAATACACCTATATGTAGCTATGGTTGGAGGATGTATTCTTAGCCATAGAAAGGATATAGCTAAAGATAAAATAGATAACTTGGTTTACAGGAAACTGAAAAGCTTCTGCACAAACAAAATCAATGTAAAGAATAAGAAGGGATATAGGGGGAAAACAATGTCTCTGATATTGGTTTGGAATCCAAGATACATAAGTAATTGATAGATGATAGAAAGAATGAGATAAATATACAGAAAGAAAAAGAGAGACAAGAGAAGATAAAGATCACATTCAGAGATTGGTGATACATGGATGATGGTATTTAGATGATGATAAAGATATATAGATATGCCTGGAAATGAGAGATTTATCTAAAACCAAAAGTCATTCTCTAATAAGTAGTCAAAAGACATAAACATATTTCAAAAGTATTGCAAACCATTAACAAACATATGAAAGAATGCCCCAAAACACTAAATATAAGATAAATGCAAATCAAAATAACCCTGAGGTTTGACTTTGTATCTTGGAAAAATTACAAAAATGGGAATAGTCAATATTAGAGGGGTTGTGGAAAGATATATTCATTAATGCATTGTTGGTAGAGCTGTGAATCACTGTAACAATTTTGGGAAACAATTTGGAATTATATAAGTTATGTATCTAAATTGTCCATACCATTTGACCCAGAAATTCCATTATTAGGCTTATAAAACAAGGATGTCATTGATGCAATGAAAACCCCCCTACACACTAAAATATTTATAGCAGAATTTGTTTTAATAGCAAAGAATTAGAAACAAAGTACATGTTGATTGATTGGGGGATGCCTAACAAACATGACTAATGGAATATTACTATGTTGTAAGTAATGATCAGGACAGCTACATGGCAGAGTGGATCATGCCATGCCTGGAGTCAGGAAAACTCATCTTACTGTGTTCAAATCCGGCCTCAGACACATATTAGCTATGTGACCCTGGGCCAGTCACTTAATGCTGTTTACTTTAGTTTCCTCTTTTGTAAAAATGATTTGGAGAAGGATATGGGAAACAACTCTAGAATCTTTGCCAAACAAACAAACAAAAACAAAAACAAATCAGGTTAAGAAGAGTCAGACACAACTGAAAATGACTGAACAACAACAATAAAAAGAAATGATAAACATGACAGATGAAGATAGATAAGGAAAACCTATGTGAACTGATTCAAAGTGAACAGAATCAAGAAAATATGCACAGTGAATGCAACTATCTAAACCAAAAGGACAACTATAAAAAGTCAATAGTAAATGTAGCAAAATTATGAAACACAAGCATGACTTGAAATAAGATATGAGAAGTTACCTCCACTGTACCCCTCCGCCATGGTAGATGGTCCATAAGTGTTTTATATTTGACATATTTTCAAGCTTCTTTGATTATTTTGATTTTTCCTCCTTTTTTCCTTAAATATTCTTTATTATATTGGATGGCTCCCTTGGAAGGGGAGTAAGAGGGATGCTGGGGAAATTGTGGTGATTAAAAAAAAGACATCAATTTTAAAGAGTTCTTGTTATCAACAACAGCATCATATGGTATGGTCCACTAAAAATAATTTCATGAATGCCAACACAGAGTAAGCTGGAGACAGCAAGGAGAGCTAAGGTTATAAAAAATAAGATATATGTTGGCACTTTTTATATTTCTCTAGTTATAATGAAAGAAAAAAAGAGAATAAAGAAGGGATTGGATATTTGCTTGGACTGCTTGATTCTTATTATGTTTCTACTTTTTCTGCCATAATAATGACCATTCCTTTGAAATACAACAAAAATGACCAAGAGAAAACTGATACTTGAGACAAGTTAGGAGAGCCCCTTGCTGTCCTAGATGAATTCCAGTCACCTGGGCCAAACCAAATGTTACTGCTGAATGATTCTATGTGGTCTATGAATGAGCATGGAAAAAAAAGAGAGAGAGAGAGAGAGAGACATTTTGATGTTAGGGAAGGCCAAGGTACCAATTTTCATAAAAAGTGAAGACAACAGAGTCTGCAAACTGCATCCCAGTAAGCTTGACTGAATCATGGCAAAATTCTAAAGCAGATTGCTAATGAGATAGGCACGAGCAGGCATTTTAAAGGGTCATTGCAAGAAGAGCATTTAGACTTGATGTCAGGAAAATATTTTCTGAAAATTAGAGATGTGCAAAAGTGAAAATATCTGCCTTGAGAAGTAATAGTTTCTCCCTCCTTGGAGATCTTTAAGCAAAGGCTAGATGTCCACTTGTGGTATGTAATAGCGAGGATTACTCTGGTGTATGGAATGGGCTAGATGGTCAGTGAGTTCACTGATAATTCTGCAGGTCTGTGATTCTATGATTCCACAGCAGATGGTGATTCTGAAGAACACAGTTGGGAGGGAGAAGATAGGCATTTTCTTGCCATAGAATTAGGGTCCATGTGCTTTAACAAGGCCTTTTGCACTTCATTTACAGAATTATGACCTTGGATTTCAAAGTACCAGGAACACTTTTGAATTTAACCACAGTCCTCGGCCACTCTTGGCAACATACTTGTATACTCTCTTCTCTGAGTCAGAAGTTATACTTTCTTACTTGTTTATAACCAGGGTTGATTGAGGGTGGTAAAACTCTAAAAACCAACTGGATCTAAGGGAAATTGGGGAGGATGGTAAGGAATATAAAGGAAATTTGCACATACATGTAACATGCCAGCTTAGAATCAGTGCTCTGTGTAGAAATACTATCTTAGTTTTGGACTAATGTTTATATCTCCATTATTAAGACTTTTGACACCATTTCTCCCTTCGTCCCATGGGCCAAAGAATCTTTCTTTCTCCCTCCTTCTCTTATGACCTCACTTTTTCTCCTTCCCCTTCCACCTCTTTCTCTCTTTCCCCTTTTTCCCCCCTTTTCTCTTTCTCTATCTTTCCCTCTTTGTCTCTGCCTCTTTGTTGCTACCTCTTTCTTTGTCTGTGTCTCCCTGTCTGTGCTCACTCTCTCTCTCTTTTTCTCTCTCTGTCTGTGTGTGTCTGTATCTGTCCATCTGTGCTTGTCTGCCTGTCTTTCCCTCCCTCCCACTGCCCCTTGGTTCACCTGCATAAGATGACTACAACAACTAATATAACACCTTGAATTTATATAATGCTGTAAGATTTTGTGAAGTGCTTTACATATATTATGTCATCTGATACCCTCAGCCAACTTGTAAAATAGATTCTATTATTATCCTCATATTACAAATGGGAAAAATGCAACTGAGTATGCCCAGGGTCTCATAGATATTAAATGTCTAAAACAAGAGCTCTGGTGTACGAGACTAGAATATTCTCCACTATCCCACCTAACTGCCTCACAGATTTAGGGTCATAGACTGAAAGCTGGAAGGAATCTTAGCCCTTCATTTACAAATGAGGAAACTGAGGTTCAGGGATATTAACATACTTACCAGAGATTACTCAGTAATAAGCCTTGAAGATGGGATGGCAATCCAGATTCTCTGGCTCTTGAAATATAACTTTTTTTCACTGTAGCAGAATGCCTCTACCAATCATCTTTATGAGCATTAAGCACAATTATCACAAACAAGTAAGGGTGTAATTGGGGTGTAATTGACTCTAAGTCCCATATCAAGGTAACAGAGTGGTAGTCCTTCTTTCTTCCCAGTAGGATTAGTCTGCTCTTTTCCTTACATAAAAAAAAAAAAAGGATAACAATTGTTGGGAAAGTCCTAGTATCATGGATAGATTTGGAGAATTTGGGAGAAGACAGAATTTATAACCTGTCTTGTGACCTTCTTATCCTGTAGTCTCTCCTATTCCGTCCCCAGCCCTGCCCCAGTCTGGCTTTTAAATGGCTAGTCTATGTCCTTATGAGCTCTGGTCCTAATTGAATTAGTGATTCTTTCACCAATTCTATAGCCATAAGTTATTTTTACAGATCATAATAGCCTATGGGGACTAGGAAGCCAGCTCATAAGGTTTGGGGAACAAATTAGGGGTAAAAATTGATGGCTTCATAGGGCTTTATCCCATGGTGAGTGACAAAAAATAGAAGATGATTCCTCTTGAAGTCTGCTACCCATATGTGCCTTCCTCTTTTTTTCTTGCAACAATTTCTGATCTTATTTAATTGGTACCTATGACTTAGTTCTGTGACATGATGAAACAGCAATATCCTTCACTCTTCTGGTCAGTAATTTAAGCAGTAAACATTTATTAAGTGCCTACTCCATGCCAGGTGCTGGAGATTTTAAAAAGAGGCAAAATGGGGCAAAATACAATCACCACCCTGAAGCAACTCACAATCTATTGGATGAGGCAACAAGCAAATAAATATGTACAAACCAATTATATACAGGGAAGAAAGAAAATAATTAGAACAGTGAAGACAGTAGATTTAAGAGAATTTAGGAAAGGCTTCCTGTAGAAGATGGGGTTGTCACTGGAATTTGAAAGAGGTCAGGGAAGCCAGGATAAAGAGATGAAGAGTGAGAGAAATCCAAGCATGGGGAATAGCCAGTGAAAATGGACTGGAGCAGAAAGATGGGGTATCTTATTTGGAGAACGACAAGGAGGTCAGTGTCACTGGATCACAGAGTACAGGGAGAGGGGCATAGGGAACAAAAAGACTGGAAAGCTGAGGTGAAGAGGGAATAGCTAAGTCATGGAGGGCTTTAAATGCCAAGGGGAGGAATTTGTATTTGATGCAGGAAGTGATAGGGAGCCATGGGAATTTATTGAGTGGGGGGAGGATGGTAACATAGTAGAACCTGAATTTTAGGAACTTTAGGAACACCACATAGTTGGCTGAATGGAAATGGCAGCTGAGAAGTATAGCAGATAGAGTGCTGGGCTTGAATTCAAATTCATCCTCAGGCACTTACCAACTGTGTGACCTGGGGCAAGTCACTTAACCTCTGTTTGCTTCAGTTTCCTTATTTGTAAAATGGGAATAGTAATGCACTCCCAAGACTATTATGAGAATTAAATGAGATAATAATTGTAAAGCACTTGACACAGTTCCTGGCACATAGAAAGTGCTATATAAACATGAGTTGTTGTTGTTGTTGTCATTATTATTATTATTATCATTAGTATTATTATTAAAGATGGACCAGAGTAGGGAAGACTTAAGGCAGGCAGAAGTACCAGTAGACGATTGCAAGTTTAAGCATGAAATGATGAGGGACTACACCAGGGTGGTGGAAGTATCAGAGGAGAGAAGAGAATGTATTTGAGAGACATTGCAAAGGTAAAATCAACAGGCCTTGGCAATAGATTGCATATTAGAGTGTGAAAAATAGTGAGAAGTACAGCATGACTACTAGTTGGAAACCTGAGGGCCTGGGACAATGGCGAGGCCCTTGACAATTATAGGGAAGTTAGGACGAAGAATGTTAAGGGGAAAGATAATGAGTTCACTCTTGGACATGTTGAGTTTAAAATATCTACTAGACTTTTAGTTTAAGATGCCTGAAAGCCAGTTGGATCTGTGAGACTGAAGGATAGCAGGGAGGTTAAGGAGGGATAGGTAGATTTAAGAATTATTAACATAAGAGATAATGCAGCTAGGTGGCACAGTGGTTAGAGCACTTGGCTTGGCATCAGGAAGGCTCATCTTCCTGAGTACAAATCTGGCCTCAGACACTTACCAGCTGTGTGACCCTGGACAAGTTGTTTGCCTCCGTTTCCTCAGCTATAAAAGAGCTAAAGAAGGAAATGACAAACCACTTCAGTATTCTTGTTAAGAAAACCTCAAATGGGATAAAAAAAGAGTTGAACACAACTGAAATGACTCAATAACAACAACAATTAAAACCATGGGAGTTGATGAGATCACCAAGTGAAGTTGTATTGGAGAAGAGAGGAAGGCCCAGGACAGATCCCTGTGGGATGTCTATTGTTAGAAGGTGTGACCTGGATAGATTCACCAAAGGAGACTGAGAAGAAATGATATTGATAGCTAGGAGAACCATAAGTGAATGGTATCCCAAAAACCTAGAGAAAAAAGAATATCAATGAGGAAGGTGATCAACAGCATCAAAAGTGGAAGGAAGGTAAAAAAAAAAAGAATGCGGATTGAATAAAGGCCATTGGATTTGGTAATGATGAGATCATTGGTAATGGTGGAGAGAGCATTTTCACTGGAATGATGACATCAGAAGCCAGATTGTAAGAGATTAAGAAGAAAGTAAGAGTAGACAAAATGAGGGAAGACATACAAAAGGAAACTGAAAAATAAAGCTAGAAAGGGAAGAAGGGCAAAGACAGCCCCAAAACAGTACACCTGATGGGAAATGGGAAAAAGATTATATTAGACCTCCTCCTTAAATATAGGTTTGGAAGCTCATGGATCTGCCCTCTAGTCAGAGGATCCAAGGAGAGACACAGACAATACTTATGAGATGTGAGTATCAAGGCTAATTCAATCTTGTAGGATAATGAAATTTCCCAATATCAATATTCCTGGGGTATATAAGCATGATGCAGAACTCTTCCAAAGATGTCCAAAAGCAATGTAGCTGGTGGTAAATGGTATTAATTAATGCCCATGCCATATAGGTAATTAATACATAAAACCATAAACCATATAGTCTTTTTCTGATGGCATCATGCCTTAATACCATCATGGTGAAATATTGTCCTATTTTTCTCCATCTCCATTATTCATGTCTGTTATATATATCATATCACCAACAATTAGCACAGTTCCTGATAGATAGTAAGTTCTTAATTCATGTGTGTTGCCCGCTTGAATAGCAGCCTTGAGCCCAGGTAGCACTATCTTGCATTTATCAACATTCCATAGGGATGAGAAAAGACTGTATCATTTGTTCCCAAACCCTTTCACGAATATTTTTACTAATATAGGCTATGATTTAATATCAGTCCTATATTCTCCTATTATTGAGAATTAGAAAGGAATAGAAGAAGGTATCTTATTCTACCAAGAGCCTTCCTGAATGTCTAGCAGCATGATTTGACATTCCTTATGTACCAATCACAATACACAAAAACTCAATAACAACAGTGTATGCTTTTCATACTGTATTGGAAGTGGCATGCAGAACAAAGTTCTGTTAGCTCCTTTGCATAAATCAAATGAGATAGCATCAGAAATTTTGACTTCAACCTCAGTCTTCAGTATCCAAATGGCAATGAATTTGGAGAATGATCAAATAAAGAGATTGATATATAAAGCAATATTAAAGGATATGCTATGTACGACTTGTATCAGAATCGACCCAGAATTGACCCACTGTCTATAATAGGCAGGAAGGGTAAGCTTCTAGGTGAGCAAGGAACACTTTGGTATTGAACAAAATGCTATTCTGGAAATAGAAGCAAATGAAATGTAAGTAAAATGTAAGTTACAACTAAGATAAAACCTGGTGAGAAGGTGAGATTTGTCAAGTTGAGTGAGATTACAAAACTGGAGGGTAAATGTTGACATTAAAGGTATTTAAATTTACTGATACATGATTCACCATGCAAAAATGGAGGGACTATGCTAGGAGAAAAATATGATCAGTGATCTCTTTCTACACTCTTCTATTCCTAGTTTTTCTGTGAAAGAAATTAAGGGGGAGGGGGTAAAAGTTCAAGAGGGGTAGCAATATTTTAGCTGTCTCTAGAAGAAAACAGCTTGAAGAGATTACTTTGCTGGATGTCAGGACTAAGGTTTCTTATGCCAGTTCTTAAGATTTTCAATGTTCCAAGTAAAACATTTCATCACCCTGCATAATGGAAAGGAAATGAAAGAAAAGAATCTTTTGGGAATCACCAACTACCCCTGATGAATTCTGCCATCTTTGAAGATAAAGCTGATCTGTCCTTTTGTGTCAGTCTTTTTTGTGATAACCTGTACACAGGCTATTGAGGAATTCAGATAAATCGAAGTATCTAAGGGCTATGGTCCCTTATTAAAAATACAACCATGGGTCAGGAATCTTGAATCCCATTGAGACTAGTGGAATTCTAACTGACATTTAGGAAAAGGTCCAGCCAGCCAATAGCATTTTCAGGGAAAGGGTATGCACATTTAAGAATGCTTAGATTTGATGAGAAGAAATGGGTAATAGAATTCCCACTATAAAAAAAAAAGAGAGAGATCTGTTTCTCTGTGTGTTCATTTTTCCCCTAGGGATTCTCATTTATTATTGGAAAATAAGATTTTATTTGTGGGGCCTCAGATCCTTATTCTCAGATGTAATTCTAGCTAGACTTTTCAAGCTCTGGTTCTCCCTAGAAGCTACTCCCCCATCCCTCAGAAAAGCAACTATCTCAGGCCAGCTTGTAGTAGCCTACTTATCCCTCTTATCAATCATACAGAACAAAAAGCAGCAGGTAGTCAATTAGAGATCCATATTACCCTAGGAACACAGATGATGAGACTTGTCTCCCTACATGAGTACTTAAGGTGCTGACCAAGATGAAATAATGAAAGTTCAAATATTAGGGCAAGGTTTGGATGACCACTAGACACTTCTAAAAGGTAACCCCCCATATATGCACATACATACAGAGACACACAAATACATAGACGCAAACATGTAAACATACAATTTAAGATTATAGATTATATATGTATATGTGCATATATATGTATGTGTGTGTGTATATATATATTATATATATATTATATAATATATATATATATAAATTTGTTTCAGCCTTACTTCTTCATAGCTACTATGACTGAGCTCCTAAACATGTATACAACTAAACCATGTGGATGGTCTTTTATAAATATCCACAGTTTCATCCTGGGGCCCTCACTCTTTCTACTGGGCAGCTGTAGACCAGAGTTTTCATAATAGTTTCCAGCCACTCATATTTTTAATCTCCTTCCACCCATTCACACATGATGTGGAAGTTTTTTTATATAAGTAGGTACACACTTTTTTATCTCCTGATTATTTTGGGGTGTGTGTGTGTGTGTGTGTGTGTGTGTGTGTGTGTGTGTGTGTATGTGTGTGTGTGTGTGTGCAAGAATGTTCTGGCAAATGTTTAATAATTGACTTGTCAAGAAAAAATAAATGTACTCCAAATATAATTTTAAGTTGAATCTGAATTATTAGTATTTTTCATCACTTTTATAAGTCTAGATATTCAATAAAACAACAAATCAAACCCTTATTTGTATCCTTTGCCAATTTTGGAGGTATAAATGCTCAAAGTGAATATTTAACAACCTGCTCTCACAAGCTGATTCAAGCTGACTCCCTCACACTCCTAGCTAGGGGTTACCAGACTTCAAGCCCTGAATATGCTGATCAGTCACTTCCTTCCTCCCTCTGTATGTCTTTGACCTACACACATACAAAAAGGTATTGTAAAGGTTAACTCTCCCCTCTATCTATGATAAACTCAGAGCTTGTCATTTAATTTAGAAGAGGGGAGGGGGCTTCATTCTGTGATGATTGGGAAGTCAATTGATGATAAAAATTGGGGATCAAGTTAGGGCTATAAATTGTTGGCTAAATATAACTGCTTCATAGGGCCCAATCCCGTGGTGAGTGAGAATGAATAAAACATGATCCCTCCTGGGAATAAAGAACTTGCCTGGATGAATTACAAGCAATAAAGGAATAAAGTTAAATTCATAACTGATGACTTAGAATCCCTGATGAGGAAAGTACTCATTTGTATTTTCCTCCCTTTGTGTGAGGCTGATTTCTGAGATGTAGATTTTACTATGTGGGCTTTTTTCTCTCTGCCTACACACAGATATATTAAATCTAGGGGTGGTTGCCATATTTTAACACCATGATTAGAATTCATTTTTACTAAAATGCCCCAAAACCTTCCAACCTAGGTGGCTTAAAACCTGAAAGCACTTGTATTACTTATGTCAGTATGCCTTATGAGGCATATTTTTAAAAAAATTTTAATAAGTTTTTAAGTTCTGTGAACATGTACACAGGAAGCAAAGTCATCAAAGGCTTTTGTAAGTGACTTATGTAAGAGACACGTTAATTGTGATTTGATCAAGATTTTGAGCATGATTACATCTTGCCTTTGATTTAAATGAATTCAATTTAATTCAAAGAACATTTCTCAGTTACTATGTTCCAGACTCATATCATGTCATAAACATGGGATTTTGGATTAGATGTATTCAAAGATCCTTGCAAGATCTAAATTTATAATCCAATAATGTTTGAGATTTTATATGTCTATTTCTTCATTTATTCATTGGTAGAGAGGCTGAGGGGGTGAGGCTAGGCCTTAAATTTAATCTGTATAGGGAACTTCTGGGTAATAACTTTTTTTCCACAAATGCACAGCTATATCTCGATGCAATTTATATACTTAGGGAGTAGCCTGGGGGCAGTGTGAGGTTGAGTAACTTGATCAGAGTCACCCAGTTTGTATGTGACAGAGGATGGATTTGAATCTGGATTATCCTGACTCTAGGACAGTTCTCTATCCAAGTTGCTGTCTGCTTCTCATATGAGTGAAAAGCTGAGAATACATACATACCTACATACGTGCATACATTTTAAAAGCAAATAATCCCTCTCCTCAAGGAGCTTACATTCTACTAGAATGTGAAATCTTTTTTTTTTTAAAGCCATCACTAAGATAAACATAATAAATCCAATAAGGACCAACGAGAAAGGATGGGAAAAAAAAAACTTCTTAGCAATTAGAAGTGTCCAAAAGTAGACTGGGCTGCCATGATTTCATAAGAAGTGATAGATTCCCTCTCTTTTGAGGTCTTCAGTTATAGGCTAGACTACCAATTGTCAGGTACTGATTTCTAATTGGCTTAACTAGATGTCTGCTGAGGTCCTGTCCAACTCTCAAATGTCATGACTTTGTGTTTCAGTGATTCTATGATCTTATCCAAGGATCTCATTTTAAACTTTACTGTAGAGTTTAAGTTTGCTCTAGTTTTAAAAATGCAGTCAGCTATATGAGAAACAGATAATGGTCACTGGAAATGATGAAAATATTAAAAATACCTAAATTGTTGTCACTGACTTTTAAACTCTGAAATAATTTATTCAGTTCCTGGGTACAGATTCTATATGCTTTTCCTTCTGTAAATTTGTTGACTAATAGTTGTGGTGCTTTCTTCTAAGCTAAAAGCAGTGTCTTTGCTTCATCAGCTCCAGAGGCACCAGAACAGTGGAACTCAAGGTTTCTCTGGGCTTGCCTACGCCTTGCTTCTGGCTATATCTTGATTTATATCAACATACTTAAAACCTCATTAATGTCACCACGGGTAGATTGTCAACTGAAATAAGGATTCTAGCAAATGAGTTCCCACCTTCTCTCACTTTCAGGTTCATCAAACATGGTATATGTTTCTGTCATTGCCAAATTACTGACATGTACCACATGGAAAGTGCATTACCATTAATTACAGGGCTATGTCAGAAATAACTTGACACACTGCAGTCAGGTAAGGTGCCCATTATGCAGAACCTGATGATACACCTTGTATCTATCCCCCAAAGCTTAACAACAAACTGCCACACATGTGTCAGAAGAAAGGAAAATCACTAAAGAATTTGGGAGACTTCTGACATGCAAAACTTTTAGAAAATTTTAAATAATTGTATGATGTACACACTTGAAGAAATATTATTTTACAAACATACCCAGCATTTTGACACTGTTAAGTGGCAAGCATGAGAGAAACCCCTTACTGTAAATCAGTCTCTACAGTAAACTGGCATCAAAATGTCTCAAAGATGTCTTGCATAATAGCTGCCATTTATATACCATTTAAAGTTTTATAAAGCACTTTGCATAGATTATCTTATTTGATCGTCAGAACAACATATGAAATTATAATATAAAGAAACCAAGATAGAAAGGGCTTTAATGAGTCACTTAGGTTTAAATGACACAGTTAGTACATGTCGGAGGTAGGAAACAAATCTGGGTTCTTTCTGACTCCAAACCCAACATTTTCTTCTCTATTCCATTTTGTTTTTTCTAAAAAAAACTAAGCATGTGATTTATGTGGCGGTAAAGGGAGGAAATGCCTGACCCAATCAATCAGTAGATGTATGTTTGTTAATTTAATACTATGAAATTTACAAATATTATTTCACTTTTTTTTCCTCAAAAACATCCTGGGAAGTAAATGTTATATTATCCCCATTTTACAGATGAAACTGAGACTGACAGAGGTTAAGTGACTTGTCCAGTGTCACATAGCTATTAAGTTTCTAAAGCTAGATATGAACTTAAGTCTTCCTGATTCCAAGTCTACCATTCTATCCACTGTCCCCTGCCTCCAATTCTACTAAAATTTCTCTCTTTTAAGTTATCATTGAATTCCCAGTCACAAAACCTTTTTAAGTATTCATCTTCCTTGACCTCTCTGAGGTTTTTAACACTGTTAACCATGACTTTCTATCATATATACTTTCCTTTCTTGATTTCAGAGGAAGCCCACTATTCTGATTTTCCTCCAATCTCTCTGTGTCCCTTCTCTGTCTCCTTTTCTAGTCTGTCATTGTGTTCATGATTATTTCATGTATGTGTCTCTCAATGGCCTGTCCTTTGCCCTCTTCTTTTCTCTGTCTATGCTTTCTCCCTTGGGAAGTGCATTCAGATCTGTCGCTTCAACTTCTTCCTCTATGCAGGTGATGCTCTAATCTCTATCTATAATTCCACTTCTCTCCTGAGCTCCAGACATTTTCAAATGATGTCTCTATCTGATTGTCTCTCTGGAACCTCAAATTAAATAAGCCCAAAACCTAGTTCATTTCTTTCCCTTTTAACCTGCCCCTCTTTCTGCCTTCCCTGTATCTACCTATAGCATCACCATTCACCCAGTTTCATATAGTCATAACCCATATGGTTTATCATTGACTCATCCCTCTTACTCACTTCTTATATCCAATCATTTGCCAAATCCTCCTTAGATATTTTGCACCTAGCCCCTTCTCTCTATTATGACTGCCAAGTCCTTAGAAAAGGCCACCATTACCACTCAGCTGGATGATTCAAATACTCTTCTTAAATGGGTTGCCACCACCACTTTCTGCCCCTTGTAATTGATCTTTCATATCTGTTGCAGAATACATTTTCTTTTGCATGGAAGTAATAAAGTCATTCTTTTGTGCCAAAAATTTAAGTAATACCCCCATTTGATATCATATTTACAAGTTCCTTCTCTGATTAAAATCCAAACTGCTGCTCAATGAGCTCCAGTTCCAATAGCTTACTTATTACTTTCAGGATCAATATAAAATACATCTGGCATTTAAGGCTCTTCACAACCTGACTCCTTCCTATATTTTCAGCTTTCTTACACCTCACTCCCCTTGAGACATTCTAAAATCAAGAATTTTCAGTTCTTCAATCATACCACTCTATTTCCTAGCTCCTTTCAGTTTTTGCAATGGTTCTGTCCTATGCTTGGAATTCTGGGCTTCCTCACTTCTACCTTTTACTTCCCCTAAAAATCTCAATTTTTATTCCAGCTCCAGAGGCCCTTCTAATTCCTTCTTCTTTTTTAACCTTTATTTCCTCTATTTGTATAAAGGTGAGATTGACTGATATTTACTAAGTCAAGTCTCTTGCCCACTTAAAATAAATAATAAATAAGTGAAAACGTAATGTTCAGTTAATCAATTCCAAGCTTAGGCTTTGGAGGAAGTGAGAAATCTTTGAAAGCTCTTGGATGAAATGAAATTGTACCAGAGAAGAATTCAATTCCAACTATAATCTTAAAAAAAAATTGGCTACAACCTCTGAATGTAAATGTATACTTCTTTAGGGCAGGGACTGTTTTTATTTTTTTATTTGCTTTGTACCTCCAATCTGTCTATCTTCTCCTAGATCACAGAATCTTCATTTAGTTCATGTTCATTAAGAAGGGCTATCTCATAAGGTTCTGCCCTGGTCCTTTTATCTCTCTTCATTCTTTCATTTGGTAACCTGATAAGTTTCTATGACTTCAGATATCATGTGTATTCAAATGACTCCCAGATCTATATAGCCAGACTTCGTATATCTCCAGAGTTTTAGTTAATCTTCACCAATATTATTGAAGGCCTTAAAATTGGGAATCCTATAAGCAATTCAAACTCAGCATTTCAAAAATGGAAATCATTATCTATCCCACAAAACCCACCTCTTTTCCAAACTGTACTTCCACCTCATTTTCACCTCTTAACCTTTCTTGGCTCTGGTAACCATCACTTCCATGTAGGTTTTCTCAATACCCCAAGTTATTCTCCATAGAATCATAGGTGCTTAGTATCACAGACTTTTAATTAAAAGGGAATTTGGAAGCCATCTAATCCAATCTACTTAATTGAAAGATGGGGAAACTGAGATTCTGAGTGTAAGCAGTTGGTCCAGGGTAAGAGAGCTACTAGATGGCAGCCATGTAAACCCAGATCATTTTGAATCTAGTATAAAAATATATCCACTATGACACACTTCCCATAAAATTAGTTGTCTCTTTATCCAGTAGAACCCAAGCTGGTAGAGGGGATTTTGGGGTTTTTGTCTTAGTTTCAGCTTTAGGTGCTTATGGCTTTGCATTCAGTAGGCATTTGTTTGACATTTGTTGAATTGAATTGGATCTTCGAACTCCTGCTAATTCTACAAGTTTCCACTGTGTCCTAAACAAAAAGACACCAAAAGTTGGCTAATGTTGGACCTATTTTCCCACAAGCAACATGACTTCATCATGGTTAATTTCCTGATCTAAAATAAAACAAACAAAGCACAGACATCACACCCACAATCCTGTGATTTTCTGTAATGCAGAAGAGATAGACAGTGGACAGTAGGCAGGAATAAATTGCATTAATTTCACCAAGAAACTCCATGAGATATGTGCCTTCACACTGAGAACATTAAGAGAAATAATAATGAGCATTTGCTACCAGTGAAAACTGAGCTAATTACTGCCTTCCAATTAAAAACATTTGAGTAAATAGCAAAATGCTTATAAATATAATTGATCTGAAATCTTAACCTTCCAGAAAACACATCTGTCCTTTTTTTTGAAAAGGGAAAGGGACATTTTGAAAGAAACGTTCCCATAAAAATCAAGCAAATGACACGTCACACTTCTAAATTAAAATGACAACTAGTCCTACTCCTGAAAAGCAACAATTATATCTTGTAGTATGATGTTTTGTGCTTTTGTGCTAACTCTGTTCCAAGACTTTATCTCAGATATTTTATAAATGCAATTTTTTCTTTCTTTCAAAGATGGGAGCTAGGTACTACAGTGGATAAAGCATCAGGCTTAGAGACAAGAAGATTCAAGTTTAAATCCAGTCTCACTTATTAGCCTCTGTATAACACTTAACCTCTTTGTGCCTCATTTCCTCATCTGTAAAATGGTGACACACTGGAGAAGGAAATAGCAAACCACTCCAGTATCTTTGCCAAGAAAAACCCATGGACACATAGAGTCAGACGTGACTGAACAACTGAACAATAACAATAACTGTGAGTGGTTAGTGGGAAAAGGGAATTTTGAGGCAGGGTTATCTGGGATCTTTTGTAATGACTATTTAAACTCTTCTGCTTCCAAAATCCTTCTTCAATGCCTCATCACTGGGTAGATGTTACCATATGTTCTCCAAGGCTATGTCAGTAGAGATCAAGATATGTCAGGTCTCACTCAGCTGAAAATCTCACCTGATGGTCCCAGGGATGCATTCCTGCATGTCAGTTATCTAATGGCCAGAATCACCACTATATTGGCAGATGGATGATAAAATTGTAGGATTGTATTAGAATAGCAATGGAAATAGTCATAATATAAAATACCAAACAAATTTTCCTTTATCTCTTGAAGACTATCAATAAAGTCATCAAAAGTCTGTAATCTATTTTGGTGGAGGGTACATTCTTACCAGGGAAGTAGTGTGTTCAATTCCTATCCAAATCATTCTCTTTTAAGCAGTTATATGTCACAGTGAATAAAGTATTTGTCCTAGAATCAGGAGGTCAAATCCTGATTCAAATCAGATATCAGATACTTAATAGCTCTGTGACATTGGAAAAGTCACTTTCTGTTTATCTCAATTTCTGTGTAAAATGTGGGAGTTTGAATTAATGACCTTTAAAGTCTCTTCTGGATTAAATCTATGATTCTTTTTTTAAAGTACATTTTTATTTATTTTCTTAAATATTTCCAATTACATGTAAAAATTTTAACATTCTTGGGAGCCATGGAGGAGTAAGAGGTAAGTCACTCTTACCCTCCCTTATTAACCTCCGAAAGCCCAGAAAATATCCTCTCAGGAAAAAACCCTGGAACAGCTAAACCAGAAGAAAGATGGGATGCAGTAGTTCAGTAGACCAGGTAGCTTGAGGGTTAATGGGAAAGGCCCCTCTTACCCTGGCGGAAGGGGAGTAGTACAGAACAGGAGGCTCCCAGCAAGCTAGTGGAAAGCTCCACCTCAGCATACCAAGAGGAGATCCTGAAGCCCAGGTGGTGCAGCAGGCAAACACCAACACCTGCAACCCCAAATGACTCACTAAGGGGAGGGGAACCAGTGGAAACCAGCTTGGAAAACCACTAGGTGCCTCAGCATTCTACAGCAACCAGATCTCCCCCTGCCTCAGCAAAACTAAGGGAAGCAGCACTCCAAGGGGCCTCAGGCAGATAAACACCCTACTACATTCATCTGAAAGGAGCTGAACAAAGTGAAGGGAAGGAAAGGCCAGGGTGAGCAGGAAATCTCCAGGAGCCACACTACCCAATCCTACCCGTAGAGTTCCAGTGTTGCTGATTCCAGCCCAACACCAGGGAAGCTGCCAGAACCATACAGCCTCCAACTGCCAACATTGGAAGCCCCAGCACAAACAGCCAGTGACCAGGCCCTAGGTTCCCAACACAAGAAGTTTGGGTCAGTGCCCTCTGCTCCCCAGCAGTAGAGCTCAATCTCTTTAAAGGCCAGGAAATAAGCAAAAAACATGAGCAAAAGGAAACGTACCATAGATTTTTATTATGGGAACATTGAAGATCAAGGCAGAAATTCTAAAGAGGACAACATTGGCAGCAAACCCACATCTGGAACTACAAAAAGGAATATGAACTGGTCTGAATCAGAAAAAGCCTTCTTAGAAGAGCTGAAGAAGGATTTTAGAAGTCAAACAAGAGAGGTAGAAGAAAAAATGAGAGGTATGCAAGAGTCAATAGCCTGGAAAAAGAAGGACAAAAATTAAGTGTAGAAAACAAGTTCCTAAAAAAATACAATTGGCCAAATGGGGAGGGAGGTACAAATTCTAATAGAAGAAAACAATTTGTTAAAACATAAAATTGGGTAAATGGAAGCTAATGACTCTATGAGAGAGCAAGAATCAGTCAAACAAAAACAAAAGAACGAAAAAAAAGATGAAAATGTAAAATAACTCACTGGTAAAGCAACTGACCTGGAAAATTGATCCAGGAGAGACAATTTAAAAATTATTGGTCTACCTGAAAATGATGAAAAGAAGAGCCTGGACAGAGTCTTTCAGGAAATCATAAAGGAAAACTGCCCTGAGGTTCTAGAACCAGAGGGTAAAATAGCCATACAAAGAATCCACCGATCACCTCCTGAAAGAGATCCCAAATTGAAAACACCAAGGAATATAATAGCCAAATTCCAAAATTACCAGGTCAAAGAGAAAATACTGCAAGTAGCCACAAAGAATTTAAATATCATGGAACCTCAGTCAGGATTACACAGGACCTTGCAGCTTCTACATTAAAAGACCGTAGGTCGTGGAATATGATATTCAGTAAGGCAAAGGAGCTTGAATTACAACCAAGGATCAACTACCCAGGAAAAATGAGCATGATATTTCAGGGGAGGAGATCGATATTCAATGAAATAGGGGATGTCCATATCTTCCTGATAAAAAGACTAGAGCACAACAGAAAATTTGATCTTCAAATACAAGACTCAAGAGAGACATAAAAAGGTAAACAGGACAGAAAAAAACAACATGTTATTAATAAGAGCAAACTGTTTGCATGCCTACAAGGGAAGATGACACTTATAACTCTTGAGAATTGTATTTTTATTACACCATGTTCAAGGGGTATACATAAAGGGGGTGGATATAAATTGACTTTGATGTAATGATGAAAAAAATCTAATCAAGTGGGTTAAATGGATCCAAGTAAGTGGATTAATCTGATCTAACTAAGAAAATGTACTGAGAGAAAAGGAAAGGAGGAGGCAGACAAAGGTAAATTACATTACAGGAAAAGGCACAAAAACCTATTACAGCAGAGGGAAAGAAGGGAGGGAGATGAGCATTGTTTGAACCTTAATCTCATCAGATTTAGCTCAAGAAGGGAATAACATAATCAGGTATAGACATCTAACATGTCCTATAGGCAGTAGGAGGGAAAAGTGGAAAGAAAAAGGAGGGAAGATAGAAGGGAGGTAAGAAGTAGTAAGGGTAAAGGGGAATTTTGCCCTTTAGGGAGGGGGCTAATAGAAGGGAGGTGGGACTGAGGGAGGCAGTGGTCAAAAGCAAAACATTAGTGAGGAAGTAAAAGGAGAAAGGAGAAAGAAAAGTAGAATTAGGGAGGAAAAGGATGGAAAGAAAGACACAGTAATCATAACTGTGAATGTGATATATTAATGTAATGGAATACTGTTGTGCTATAAGAAAGGATGAACAGGCAGACTTCAGCAAAACCTGAAAAAACTTGTATGGACTGATGCTGAGTGAAATGAGCAGAACCAGAAGAATGATGTACACAGTAACAGCCATGCTGTGTGATGACTAATATTGGTAGACTTAACCCTTCTCAGCAATACAAGGATCTAAGACATCTCCAAAGGCCTCATGATGGAAAATGCTATCCACATCCAAAGAAAGAACTATGGAGTTTGAATGCAGATTGAAGCATATTATTTGCTATTTTTTTCTTCTGTTGTGTTTTGTTTCCTCTTTCTGGTGGTTCCTTCTATTACTTCTAATTCTTACTTACAACATCACTAATGTGAAAATATATTTAATAGTAATGTACATGTATAGCCTATATCAGGTTGCATGCTGTCTTGGGGAGAGAGAGAGGGAGGGAGGGGGAGAAAAATTTAAAACTCAAAAGTTTACAGAAGTCATTGTTGATAAATCAAAATAAATTGATAAAAAATTAACATTCATATTTTAAAATTTTAGATTTACAAATCTCTCCCTCCCTCCAGCCCCTCACCCCATCTTGAGAAGACAATTTGATATTGAGTATTGATATAAAATAATGCAAAATATTATTCCATATTAATCATGTTGCAAAAGAAAACACGGACCAAAACAAAACAAACAAGAAAAATGAAAAGAAAAAAGTATAGTTCAATTTGCATTCATAGTTCATCATTTCTCTCTCTGGGGGTGAACAGCATTTTTCATCATGGGTTCTTTCTAATTGTTTTGGATTATTGTCTTGATCAGAGTAGCTAAGTCATTCACATTTGGTTCTTATTATAATATTGCTGTTACTTTGTACAATATTCTCCTGGTTCCACTCACTTCACTTTGCATTAGTTCATAGAATTCCTCAGGTTTTTTTTTTTCTGAACTCATCCTGCTCGTCGTTTCTTATAGTACAATAGTAATCTATCACAATCATATACCGTGTCTTGTCCAGCCACTCCCCAAGTAATGGGCATCCCCTCTATTTCCAATTCTTTGCCACCACAAAAAGGGCTGTTATAAATATTATTATTTTTTGTACAAATAGAACCTTTTCCCTTTATTTTTATCTCTTTAGGATGTAGACCTAGTAACAATATTGCTGGGACAAAGGGTATGCACAATTTTATAGGCATTGGGGCATAGTTCTGTATTGTTTTCTAGAATGGGTGAACTAGTTCACAACTCTACTAATAATGCATCAGTGTCCCAATTTTTCTACATCTCATCCAGAATTTGTCATTTTCCTGTCATGTTAGTCAATCTAATCAATAGTGATTTAGAGCACTTTTTATAAGACTAATGGTAACTTTGATTAATTCTTCTGAAAACAATCTGCTCATATCCAATGACCATTTATTAATTAGGAAAAAGCTTTTTTTTTATAAATTTGACTCAGTTCCTTATATATTTGAAAAATGAGACCTTTATTAGAAAAAATTACTATAATACCCCCTCACCCAGTTTCCAGATTTCATTCTGATTTGGGCAACATTAGTTTTGTTTGTACAAAAGCTTTTTAACTTCAAGTAATCAAAATTATCAGTTTTACTTCCTGTGACCCTCTCTATGTTTTTGTTCATAAATTCTTCTCTTATCCATAGATATGTTTTTGTTGTTCAGTCATTTCAGTTGTGTCTGACTTTTTGTGAACCCATTTGGGGTTTCCTTGGCAAAGATATTAGAGTAGTTTGCCATTTCCTTGTCTAGGCTCCTTTTACAGATGAGGAATTGAGAAAAACAAGGTTAAATTACTTGCCCAGGGTCACAAAGTTAGTGTCTGAGATCAGATTTGAACTCAGAAAGATAAGTCTTCCTGATTTCAGGCCCATTACTCTATCCACTGTGTAACCTTGCCTCCTCATACATCTGGCAGATATTCTTCCATGTTCCCCTAATTTACTTAGGATGTCAGCCTTTATATCTAACTCATTTATCCATTTTAACTTTATGTTGTATGGTGTGAGACGTTGCTGTATGCCTAGTATCTGCCAAACTGCTTTCAAGTTTTCAGAGCAATTTTTATAAAATGATTTCATGTTCCCAAAACTTAGATCTTTGGGTTTATCAAACAACAAATTGCTATGGTCATTTAGTACTTTGTATTGTGTACCTAATCTATTCCACTGATCCACTGCTTTATTTCTTAATCAGTACCATATTGTTTTGATGATTATTGTTTTGTTATACTGTTTGAAATCTGGTAATGCTAGGTTGCCTTCCTCAACATTTTTTTCATTGATTACCTCGATATTTTTTACCTTTATTCTTCCAAATGAATTTTGTCATTACTTTTTATCTCTATAAAATAATTTTGGTAGTTTTATTGGTATGGCAGTGAATAAGTAAATTTACTTAGGTAGAATTGTCATTTTTATGCTATTGGCTTGTCCCACCCATGAGCAAATAATTTTTCTCTAATTGTTTAGATTTATCTTTATAAAAACAGTTTTAATTGTGTTCATAAAGTCAACAGGTTTGTCTTAGATTCTCAAGCATTCCATATTGTCTACAATTATATAAAATGGATTTTCTTTTTCTATCTCTTCTCACTGGGTTTTGTTGGTAATATATAGAATGCTGATGATTTATGTGGGTTTATTTTATATTCTGTAAATTTGTTAAAGTTTCTAATTGTTTCAATGAGTTTTTTTAGTTTATTCCCTAGAGTTCTGTAAGTATACCATCATATCATCTACAAAGAATGATAGTTTTGTTTCCTCATTGTCTATTATTATTCCTTTGACTTTTTTCTTATCTTATTGCTATAGCTAGTGTTTCTAGTATTGTAATATTGAATAGTAACATTGAATAATAATAGTTATAATGAACAACTTTGCTTCACCTGATCTTACTGGGAAGGCTTCAAGTTTATCCCAATTACAGATAATGCTTCCTCTTGGTTTTAGATAGATTCTACTTATTATTCTAAGGTCCCACTAATTCCTATGCTTTTTAGTGTCTTAATAGAAATGAGTTTTGTACTTGATCAAAAGCTTTTTCCACATTTATTGATATAATCATATGATTTTTGCTGTTTTGTTATTGATATGATCAATTATGCCAATAGTTATCCTAATATCAAACCACCCATGCATTCCTAATACAAATCCCACCTTGCCATAATGTATGATCTTTGTAATACATTACTATAATCATTTTGCTAGTGATTTATTTAAAATTTTTCATTGATATTCATTAAGGAAATTGGTTTATTCATTTCTTTCTCCATTTTTGCTCTCTCTGGTTTAGGTATCAAAAAATTGTGTAATAAAAAGAATTTGGGAGGACTCTTTCTTTACCCATTTTTTAAAAATGGTTTATATAGTGTTGGAGTTAATTGTTCCTTAAAGGTTTGGTAGAATTCTCTTGTAAATTAATCTAGTCTTGGGAATTTTTTTTAGGCAGTTCATTAAAGGCTTGCTCAGTTTCTTTTTCTAAGACAGAGTTATTTCAGTATTCTATTTCCTCTAGTTAATCTAGACAGTTTTTTAAAATAAATATTCATCCATTTTACTTAGATTGTCAGTTTTACTAGCATATAATTCAGCAAAATAACTCCTAATAATTGCCTTAATTTCATCTTCATCAGTCGTGTATTTATCCTTATCATTTTTGACACAGGTAATTTCATTGTTTCCTTTCTTTTTTAAATAAAAGCAATAAATGGTTTAACTATTTTATTATTGTTTTTAATAAAACCAGCTCCAAGTTTTATTTATTAGTTCAATTTTAAACTTTCAATTTTATTAATCTCTCCTTGATTTTCAGGATTCCCATTCTGCTGTTTAATTGGAAAATTTTAATTTGTTCTTTTTCTAGTTTATTTTAGTTGGATGCCCAATTCCTTGATCTGCTCGTTCACTCTTTTATTGATGCATGCCTTTAGAGACATAAATTTTCCCCTATGTACTGTTTTGGCTGTATCCCATAAATTTTGGAATGTTGTCTAATTGTTGTTCTCTTTAATGAAATCATTTATTATTTCTATGCTTTTTTCCTTGACCTACTCATTCTTTAAGATTAGATTACTTAGCCTCCTATTAAATTTTAATCCATGCTTCCATTGCCTTTTATGGTATGTATTTTTATTACATTATGATCAGAACTTAATATTTCTGCTGTTCTGCATTTGGTTGTGAAATTTTGCTGCCCTAATATATAGTTGATTTTTGTGAAAGTGGCATGTACAGCTGAGAAAGAAGTATACTCTTTTCTATTCCTATTCAATTTCAACAGTCTGGAGATCTATCATATCTAACGTTTCTAAGGTTCTATTCATCTCCTTAACTTCCCACTAATTTAAAGTTAGATTTATCTAGCTCTGTGAGGTGAAAATTGAGGTCCCCACTAGTATAATTTTACTTTTTATTTCCTTCTGTAATTCATTCAACTGTTCTTTTAAGAAATTAGATAATTATGACTACTTTTGCTTTTGCTTTGTCTGAGATAATTATTGCTGCACCTGACCTTTAAACTTCAGCTGAAACATAAATTCTTATCTAATCTCTTATTTTAATTCTGTTTGTTTCTTTTTTTAAGTGTGTTTCATGTAAACAACATATTGTTAGATTTCAATTTCTAATCTGTTCTGCTATCTGCTTCTGTTTTATGGGTGAGTTCATCATATTCACATTCACAGTTATGATTGCTAACTATACATTCATCTCTATCCTATTTTTCTGTTTATCTTTCTCTTGTTATCCTGTTCCTACTCTAAATTGTGTTTTAATTCTAGCCACTGGCTTCTTCTCTTTTATCATCCCTCATTTCTCTCATCTCCTTCCCCTTTTACTCCCCTGCTGGGTAAGTTAGATTTCTATTAGCAATTGATTATGTAGACACATTTTCCCCTATTTGAATCTATTTACATGTGAATGAGGTTCAAGTGCTGCTCACCTCTCCCACAATTTCCCCCTCCTTGCAAGCCTCTTTTATGTAAGATAATTTCCCCATTCTTCCTCTTTCTTCTCTCTTCTCCCACGGCAACCTTTTGTTTCTCCTGTCCATTTTCATTAACCATCTCAACTGAATCAACTTATTCCTATACCCTCTTTCTACATAGAATCCTCCTAACTGCCCTAATTATGATAAAGCTCTTAGAAGTTACATGTATCATTTTCATATCTTCATATATAGAAAGGTTAAGTGTTTAATCCTGAGTCCCTTATGATTTCTTTTTAATTTTTTCTATTATTCTCAAGTCTTATATTTCAAAGTCAAATTTTCTATTCAGCTCTGGTCTTTCATCAGGAATGTTTGAAAGTCCTCTATTTCATTAAATATTATTTTTTCCCTTGAAGGGTTATACTCAGTTTTCCTGGATAAGTTTTTGTGGTTGTAATTCCAACTCTTTTACTTGCTGGAATATCATATACCCCGACTTTCCTTCCTTTAATATGTTTGCTGCTGAATCTTATGTGATCCTGACTGTGGGTCAAGATATTTGAATGGTTTCTTTCCAGTTGTTTGAAGTATTTTCTCTTTGACCCAGGAACTCTAGAATTTTGCTACAATATTTCTGGGAATTTCATTTCAGGATCTCTTTCAGTTGGTGATTAATGAATTATTTCAATTTCCATTTTACCTTCTGGTACTATAATATTGGTGCAGTTTTCCTTGATAATTTCTTGAAATGTGATGCCTACACTCTTTCTTTGATCATGGCTTTCAGGTAGTACAATAATTCTTAAGTTATCTCTCACCAATCTAATTTTCAAGATCAGTTATTTTTGCAATGAGATATTTTACATTTTGTTCAATTGTTTCATTTTTTGACTTTGTTTTATTGTTCTTTGATAGCACATGGAGTCATTAGCTTCCATTTATTGCCAATGTTCAGTTACTTCAGTCATGACCACTTTTCATGATCCCATGGGGGTGAGGGGAATCATCTTGGCAGAGAGACTAGAATGGTTTGACATTTGCTTTTCCAGCTCATTTTACAGATGAGAAACTGACAAACAGGATTTAGTGACTTGCCTAGGATCATATAACTAGTAAACATCTGAAGTCAGATCTTAACTCAGGAAGATGAATCTTTCTGACTTCCTGATAGTCTATCCACTGTGTCACCTAGGTGCCCTGTTTCCACTTGTCCAGTTCTAATTTTTAAGCAATTATTTTCTTCAGATTAGCTTTTGTGCCTCTTTTTTCCATTTGGCTGTTTCTGTTTTTCTAAGGTGTTATGCTCTTCAGAATTTGTTCTGCTTCTTTTACCAGGTTTTTAATCAACTTTTTATAATTTTCTTCCTTTGCTCTCATTTCTTTACCTGATTTTTCCTCTATTTTTTTGATTTTGAAAAAAACATTTTTAGCCCTTTCAGGAATTTTAGTTGTGTTGAATTCACATTTTTCTTTGTGACTTTGTAGCTCTTTTGACTTCATTGTCTTCTAAGTGTGCTGTCTTGATCTTCTATGTCAGCATAGTAGTTTTTTGTGGTCAGGTTCTTTTGTTGTTGTTTGTTTATTTTGCCACCCTATTTCTTGATTTAGAACTTTATGCTAAAACTGGGTTCTGTTCCTTTTGTTGGGCTGGGAGAGAATCACTTTCTCATGCTTCAGGCATACTTCACTGCTATTTTCAAAGCTAGTTATTGGGGTTTGGAAGTTTTCAGTGCTTCTAAGATAGTGTGATCTGGGGAAAGGTGTGGTTACTTCTTTCCTGTTCTGCACTCTGGTCCTTACCCAGGAAGGTCCCCTGATCCCATAGGATTGCAACTGATACTGAATCCTCAAAGGGCCAGCTCCCTTGTGGCCAGAAGTGATATTGCCCTTCTGGGCTTCTATTCCCTCTTGTCAGAAAGTTTTTCCCTGCCCTTGAACTGTGACCCAGAAGTGGGTATATGTAATGGAACTGTCAAACACTGTCTGGTCCTGTGTCCAGTGCTATCATAGGGGTTCCTTATAACCTCTCTCTGTCCCAAAAGAGTCTCCTTTCTCTCTGTTTGAGAGCTTCCAAAGCTGTTATTGATTCTGTTGCCACCACTTAGTCTCACCACTGGTGTTTGATCCACATGGGCTCTAGGTCAGCCTCCTTTTCTGTGTTGCAGATCTCTTTTCTTGCCCTCCTAAGTTGTCTTGGGTTAGAAGAATATCTTATTCTAACATTTTGTTTTTTATGAAAATTCAAAATTCAATTCCAGGAGTTATTTTAAAGTTGTGTGTAGGGGAATGTTGGGAGATCTTGGCTGAGTGCTTTTTCTACTCTGCCTTTTTGGTTCTGCCCCCAGAAGTCATGAAATTTATGATTCTATGATAATCACTAAAATATTGTTATCACATAATGTTTAACTTTTACTTATTTTTCTGCTCTCTGGACTTTGACATCATAAGTGTGGGGAATTCCCAGTTTTCCCTCTCTTACCATACATGTAGAATCATAGAATATTAGATACAATATATACTTACAACTTATCTAGTCCAGGTCCTTCTCATAGAGATGAGCAAAAGACCCAGTTAGCTTCTTCCTCAAAGTCAAACAATTAGAATTGGAAACAGAATTAAAACCTATATCCCCTAATCTTTAAAACAGTGTTCTTCCCATTGTAACAGACTACTATCTATAGTTATTTAGCTTTTCTACATTCAAGTAACTCAGGAGGTCAGTCTATATGCTTTAATTGCATGCTTACTACATGGCAGGCATGAGTTAAGCTTTAAGAATATGAAGAAAGGCAAAGAGTTCCCACCCTCCAGGTGTTTACATTCTAAAGGGAAAAATTGTAAATAACCACATACATACAAGATATATACAGAGTAGATGGAAGGCAATCAGAGATAAGAAGAAATTGTCACCTATAGAAAAATGGAAAGGCCTAATGGAGAAGGTGTGATGAGCTGATTCTTTTATTTTTTTTGGTTTTCAACATTCATTTTATATAAGATTCTGAGTTCTAAATTTTCCCCTCCTTCTCCTTCCCCCTCCCCAAGATGCCATGCAATCTGATATAGACTATACATGTACAACCATACTAAATATATTTTCACATTAGTCATATTGTGAAATAAGAATCATAACAAAATGGGAAAAAACCACAAGAAAGAAAGAAAAACCAAAAAGAGAAAATTTGATCTGCATTCAGACTCCATAGTTCTTTCCCTGGATATGGATAGCATTTTCCATCATGAGTCTTTTGGAATTGTCTTAGATAATTGCATTGCTGAGAAGAACTAAGTCTATCAAAGTTGGTCATCATACAATGTTGCTGTTACTGTGTATAATGTTCTCCTGGTTCTTTTAACTTCATTCAGTATCAGTTCAAGTAAATATTTCCAGGTTTTTCTAAAATCCACCAGTTCATCATTTCTTATGGAACAATAGTATTCCATTATATTCACATATCACAATTTGTTCAGCCATTCCCCAAGTGATGGGCATCCCCTCAATTTCTAATTATTTGCCACCACAAAAAGAGCTGCTATAAATATTTTTGTACATGTGGGTCATTTTCCCTCTTTTGATCATCTCTTTGGG
The DNA here is from genome assembly GCF_900497805.2 of Vombatus ursinus. Taxonomy (NCBI): domain Eukaryota; kingdom Metazoa; phylum Chordata; class Mammalia; order Diprotodontia; family Vombatidae; genus Vombatus; species Vombatus ursinus. The sequence goes on along the minus strand of NW_020951391.1, from coordinate 5,383,271 downwards.
ATACAAACGTAGTAGTGGCATTGCTGGATAAAAAAGTATGCACAGTTTTGATATGAACTGATTCCTGAAGAAAGTTAAGATAAGTTGGTGGTTGGAGATGAAAGAAGAGACAATGCATTCATATTAGGTTCTCTCATGAATAATCTAGTTATGATGTTTTCATAAAAACTCAATTAAATTTCAAAGGTATCTCAGGTAAAGAACCACAAGGCTTGATCTATCTCTTTACCTGTTGTTTTTTTTCCCCAATAGAAGATTAAATTCCTTGACGGCAAGTTATATTTTGATCTGTCTTTGTATCTCCAGCCACTAGGACAGTGCTTGGCATATAATAGTGCCCAAGAAAAACTTGTGGTCACCCAGGATATTCAGCTGAATTTATGTTTTTCCTTCATCCTTCCTTCTTCCTTCTTTCCTCCCTCCCTCCCACTCTCCCTTCCTGAATTCCACTTCCACTGGAAACCACTTATGAGGCATCTATTACATGCCAAGCATTGTCCTAGTGGCTGGAGATACAAAGACAGATAAAAAATATAACTTGCCCTCAAGGAATTTAATCTTCTATTGGGGGAGAAAACAACAGGTAAAGAGATAGATCAAGATACAATGAATTCAAAATGCATATAAAGAAATTTACTTGCAATTGGGAGAGGATAAGCATAAATTTTGTTTATGAACTGGCAAGAGCTCAGAAAGGAAGCTAAGGATCTCAAGAGATGGTAGTGAGGAGGAAGCTCAAGCCAAGGATGAAGGACAGCCTGTACAAAAGAAATAGATGTAATGCCTTATATAGGAAATTATGCATAGGCCCCTTGGCCTGGAATCAAGGCTGGGTAAAAGTAAATATAGTGGAATGAGCTTGATTGGAGTCACATGAAAACTTGCCATGCCTAACAGAGGAGTTTGTATTTTATTCTAGATTATTCTACTCATATTATGGTGAAAATAATAAAGCATTAATGATGAAGGATGAATCTTTGGCCAATACCATTTAGACACTGGTGTGTCATAAAAAGGATATATTTTTCTGAAGAATTCTATTCAGGGAGATGACTATGGAGGCAGTATTCTGCCATGTGTTCATGGTTTAGCCAGTCTCTAGTTTCCTTAGCAAAGTCTGCCAAAAAGACACCATTGAGTGCCAATTGTTATGGTGGTTTTTGTAAAGTAAAATCTATTATCAATTAAGGCATAATGTGTTAAGTGCTTTTCTTAATCTTCTTAAAAGAAAATAGCGGTGAAGAAAGGGCCAAGATAACATCTCTGGCAAGCATTTTGGAAATCTCCCACTATGAATTATTTAAAACCTTGCAAGAGGCCATTATATATTTCTGAGGAATATGTTACATTAAAAAATAAAAATATTCTTGTTCCAGATGGATTATAAACAATATGACAGTCACTTCAAGTTATTTTGTCCTGCTAATAGAAATGGGAGAAAATATGTATGAATTCCCTTTACTCTTGTCTTCCTACCACTAGATCACTCTGATTATGTAGATACCAAATTTCTCAAAAAAAGGAGACTTTTTTGCCTTTAGATGGAAAAAATGACCATGGGATCATTCAGAAGATGATGAATATATGCTTAGGGGACGGAAACACATAACTCACCCACATCACCTCCATTTCAATGAAGTTGGTCTCATCATCCCTCAAACATACCATGATGTAAGCTCTTGCTTATGCTGTCTCCATGTATGGAATATTTCTACCCCTCCCCCTCTTTTTTCTATTTAATCATATCACTACCATTTTGCAAGGCCCAACTCCAAAATGACTTTGCCTCATAAAACTTCCATAACAAAAGGACTTGAACCATGGACAGTCAAGGTAGGGTATTGATGACATGAAGCCATTTTCAAGGTGTTAAGCTGAGTTCTTCCCCCTCCTTCCCAAATTAATCTACACAACTCAATTCAATTGAAAACTTGAAGAGTCCATCATTTCATCAATAGTTACTCTCTTGGAAAACACACACACACACACACATACACACACATACACACACGCTCATGCACAGGCACACATGCACACACTCTACAATTTGGGAGATTATCATCCAGAGTTACTATAGCCATAGAATTAAACACTGTCATCCACCTGTGGATTAGCCTTTCACAATTTAGCAACACTAAATGATACACTCAGTCTCTTGTCAGGCCTTTCTAGTTTTTACTCTACCTGTATAGGCTTCAAGAATGTAGTGAGAAGGTATCAGAGGATAACTTAGTTGAGAAATTTCTCAAACTGCTGCCTGTGTGTACAGCATCATGATTCATTACTGGGTGGCAATCACCACTCTCAACTTCTGCTCACATTTAAGTTGCAAATGCTCCTAGGTGGGGTAATTTATCAAACTCAGTGTGAATGAGTCTCAAATTACTTTTCCCAAGTGGTGACATGACAGCAACAAGAGGGGAGAGGACCCAGAAAAGGGAAATAGAACAGAAAGACCAAGCACACCAAAGATCAATTTTACATAACACATAATTTTTCTGGTTGGACTCCTGCAGTATACATTAATTTTTGCCCTGTTGCAAATATAATCTTTACTATGTAAATTATACTTTCACAGTCACACTGTCAATAATATGGGCCACAACCAAATATAGACTATAACACTAAAATTAAATCTTTTTGAGAGGAATAGATACATACATATATAGATATAAATGTAGATACATATGAATGAAGTATTCATGAAGCACTTGTGTGCTGAGCAATGCATACGTGTATGTACATTTCTTGGCATGTAGTACATACTCACATGTACATAGAAATATATATGGATATATATACATACACTCCACATATATAATGCATGCATATATGCATATTCAAATATACTTAGAAAATATTAAACATATATTTAATACATGTAATATATCAGTGACATGTATATAGTATTATATGCATACAAAATATACATGCATGCATATTTATACACTTACATGTGTCTTGTGTGTACATGGATTTACAACCTGACACAAAAACAGATGTATCATAAAGTACTGATTTGGTGTCAAGGTATGATTAGCATATGTGTGTATATGTGTGTATACATACATACATATATACATATATATATATACACATATATACATGTTTAGATGTTTGTCTATATTCATGGAGGGACAGCTAGGTGGCACACTAGATAAAGCACCGAACCCAACATCAGGTAGACCTGAGTTCAAATACAGCCACAGATATTTACTAGGTGTGTGACCCTGGGCAAGTCACTTAACTCTGCTTGCCTCCATTCTTCATCTGGAAAAGGATCTGGAAAAGGTAATGGAAAACCACTTTAGTATCTTTGCCAAGAAAACCCCAAATGGAGTTACAGAGAGTTGGACTTGACTGAAACAAGAAAAATATGTGTGTTACATATGGATGAATTTAGAAAGAGACAAAGAGAAAGAGGCAGCCTGGTACAATATGTAGGGTTGGTTTCTAAAGCAAAAGATCTAGATTCAAATCTAACTTCTGATACAGACAGACTGTTTTATCCTGGACAAGTCACTTAACCTTACTATGTTCTAAGTTACTCCCTAAAACCATAAATTGTAGAGAAGATGCTTATCTGCATTGGTGGAAGGAGTTCCCTGTTTTCCTGTTGCAAGGAAATCACAAGCTACCTTTCCTATAATACATGTACACATACACACACCACACACAGACATACACTGTGTCCTAGACACACAGGCATAAGTCTTTAAGAAACAATTTTATTTTCTTTCAAAAACTGATCTAATATCAACGCATTTCTAGCCTAGGGAAAAATTTCTGAACTAGTATAGATAAAAGCTATAGCTTCTGACTTTGCCACCGTGCTTAAGTTGCCTTCTCCCCTACAATCTCTTTCTCCCATTTTAAGGAAGGGCCCAGACCAGCCATTTATTTTCACCCCCTGATCTTTTCAGTTTCCTTTTATGGATTTTCTTCCCCTATTAGAATGCAAGCTCATTGAGGGCCGGGTAAGGTTTACATAGTATATTATTTGAGGTTGTATCTTGAGTTGGAGTGTAAGACATGTTCAGAGAAGACTAGTACATTGGGTGTGAGGGCTTCTGAGTCCTTTTCAGGGATGCTTTCCATCTTTGGTGTCCAACTGATCCACCTAACTCTCACCTGTGGCTCCAAGAAGCTGTAGCATGCACAGATGCCACACTTTGGTAAACTGTTTCAACAGACGGGCTAAACCAGGTTGAGGGTAACCAACAGGTTTCAAACCCATCGGTGAGTTGGGGGAGATGCCTACCCCAAGCACATGAAGACTTACCCTGGTGGAATAGGTAGATGAGAACAATTTCTTCCAATGGCCATGAAGTCAGCTGAAGCAGGTGCTGTGGAGCACTTACATATTGATTAGATATCAAAGATGCCAAGGTCATGCATTGTATCTCTAGCCATCACCAGTCATCTTGACTCAGTAGATCTGAAAGATGAAGAGCTTTTGTTGTGAGAGAACTTAGCAGGTATCTCATGCAAATAGCAACCCTGAGTGAACAAGACTGGTAAATGAAGGCTGGTTTACTGAAGTCAGACCTGGATACATGTTTTTTCTGGAGTGGCCACAGTGAAGGGGAGTGTTATGAAGCTGGTGATTTTGCAATCAAAACTAATCTAGTCAACAAGCTTGTATGCTGACTGAAAGAGGTGATGCTATGGTGCCACTTGCAGAAAAATGCCATGCTGCCATCATCAGTGCCTATGTTCCCACCATGATGAAACTTGATTAGGTCAAAGAAAAATTTTATGAAGACCTGAAGATCCTTATCATCAATGTGACAAAAGAGGACAAGCTTATATTTCCATTTGACTTTAATACTAGAGTAGGCTCAGACTACCAGAAATGGCATGGAGTTTTAGGGAGGAATGGAGTTGGAAACAGCAGCAGCAATAGACACTTACTACTGAAGACTTGTGCATCTCATGATACACTTTCTCATCAGCAACACTGTCCTCCATTTATTTAAACACACACACACACACACACACACACACACACACACACACACACACACAAAACTTTGTGGAAGCAGCCTAGCAGCACACATTGGTATTTAATAGACTATGTAATTGTGGGGAAGAGACAGACAGGATGCGAGAATGATGAAGGTATTGTGTAGCACAGAGTGCTGGACTGATCACAGACATCCTCTCCAGGCTAAATATTCTCATTCAACAAAAGTGGTGGCCCTAAGGCAAAATTACTGGAAGAATTAATGTCAACAGATTAGAGTACTTCTCTGAGTGGGAGTAGTTCGTCTCTAACTCTGTTGTTGCCAACAGAGGTGGCAATGGTGGAGCAGAAAAGGAGTAGGCAGCTTTTAGAAATTTGGTGTATAGCATTGCATTTGCACATCTGGGCCAGAACACTCACAAATAACAAGATTGGCTTGACAAAAACAAGAGGGGAAATTCAGAAGTTGCTGAATGAAAAATGAGAATGACTAACCAGTTGGTAAACCAGGGTTCACCAGCAGGATAGTTCATCCATCTCTAAGAAGGCAGCATTTAATTCCATCAAAAGTAAAGTACAAGCGAAGCTTAGAAAGATGCAGGATTCTTGGCTCAGTAAGAAGGCAGATGAAATTCAGTTTTATGCTGATAGTAACAATCCAAAGCACTTTTATGATGTCCTGAAGGCCATTTATGGGCCAAAGCCCTATGGTGCATCTCAACTACTCAGTGTTGATGGAGCCACATTGATTAGTGATGAGACTATAATACTAGAGAGATGGGCTGAACATTTCCATAATGTTCTCAACAGACCATCATCAGTCAATGCTGAGGCCATTGACCAGTTACCTCAGGTAGAAGTCAATTCCTCTCTTGCTGAAGTTCCAAACTGAAGAAGAAATTTTGAATGTCATTAGGCTCCTTTCCTCTGGCAAAGCACCTGGTGCTGATTTTATTCCAGATGGAATTTACAAGGTGGGGGGGGCTCCATTGCTCACACAAAAACTGACTGAAATTTCCCACATTATATGGCAAGAGGAGGTTATCCCCTAGGAGTTCAAGGATGCCTCCACTGTCCATCTCTATAAAGGTAAAGGGAATAGATTGCCCTGTGACAATCACAGGGGTGGGGGGGGGTTCTCTCTCTTAGTCATTGATGGCAAGATTCTTGCCAGAGTCCTCCTTAATAGGCTGGTCCTTCACCTGGAAGATCATCTGAGAGCAATGTGGCTTCAGAAAGGGCCAAAAACAGTTGATATGGTATTTGCTGCATGACAACTCCAGGAGAAATGCCAGGAGCAGAACAGATGTCTGTGCATAAGATTTGTAGATTTGACCAAGGCCTTTGATTACTGTCAGCTGTAATGGCTTATGGAAAATTACGTCAAAAATTGGTTGAGAAGTTCATCAACATCGTATGTCAATTCCATGACAACATGCTTGCCCAGGTTCTGGGTAATGGACAATGTTCTCACACTTTCCTAGTCATTAATGGAGTGAAACAAGGCTGTGTGCTTGCTCCTATGCTTTTTAGCATGATGTTTTCAGTCATTGATGTCAAGCACCTTCAATGAAGATGAACATGGCCTGAAGGTCAGCTACCACACTGATGATAAATTCTTCCAATTGAGAAGGCTGCACGCCAAGACTAAAGTGGAGGGACTGTTGGTACAGGACTTTGTTTGCAGATGATTGTGCACTCAATGCAGTCTCTGAAACTGATATGCAACAAAATATGGATTGATTCTCTGCTGCTTGTGGTAATTTTGGCGTAACAATTAACACCAAGAAAACATAGGTGCTCCATCAGTCAGCACCACACCATCCATATGTGGAATCATTGGTTACAGCAAATGGAGAAGTTTTGAATACTGTGGATAAGTTCACTTACCTTGGCAGTATACATTCCTGGGATGCACATACTAATGAGATTGATCCATGCATTACCAGAGCTAGCTTGGTGTTTGGGAGGCTATGAAGAAAAGTGTGGGAGAAAAGAGGTATCAGACTGACTACCAGACTGATGGTCTACAGAGTTGTTGTGCTGACCACATTGTTGTCTGCCTGTGAAACCTGGACAGCATACCAGCTCCGTGCCAGGAAACTTAACCACTCCCATTTGAATTGTCCTAGGAAGACTATGAAGATCACCTGGCCAGATAAGATACCAGACGCTGAGGTTCTTTGTCAAACTAAACTTCCATGTATTCAAACTCTACTGCAGAGAGTGCAACTCTGATGGGCTGGCCACATTGTTTGAATGTCAAACAGATGCTTGCCAAAAAGATTATTTTATGGAGAACTCACATAGGGCAAGTGCTCACATGGTGGTCAGAAAAAGAAATACAAGACACTCTCAAGTTCTCTCTTAAGAACTTTGGAAATGATTGTGTGACATGGGAGACACTGGCACAGGACTACCCAGTGTGGCATGCCCTCATCAGAGAAGATGCTCTGCTCTGAGCAAAGCAGTATTGAAGTAGCTCAAAAAAAAAAATGTGAGATGCACAAATTTAGAGAATTAGTCTAATCAGCTACACTCAGACACACTGTAACTTGACTTTCACATAGTGGTATCATTTTGGGTCTCTTCAAGAACAAAGGACAACAACCAACCAACCAACCAACCAATCTTGAGTTCCTTTGCCTGTATTTATATCCCCAACACTTAGCACAGTAAGTATTTAGTAAATACTTGTTGTCTTTGACTTGACATGTCTCTCTAGCCCCCGGGGATTTGAAGTAATATTTATAGGAATACCATGTTCTTCTGGGAGGCGTATGATCTTTGTTTTCTCTACACATCATATCTTAGATGTCATTTGTCTGCATAATGATCATGTATTCTTTTAATGTTACTGAGTTTACATATTCTTTTAGGTTGTCCTTCACTTAAGTATATTTGTATTTCCAGTCAGATGCTCTCTCTTTTGGATTTTTGAAGTGACTCACCAACAAGGATTCAATTTTTTTTCTATTATGCTAATTATTTCTTCTGTGCAGACAATTAATAAATTCTGCCATTTGTTCCCATTTAACATCTTTCAAGATTCTGATTTCTCTTGAGTCACTGGCAACCTCTTGCTTTGCTTTGTGTTTAGACATTTGTTCAATTTACATTGTGTTGCAATATTTATTTAAAGATGTTTGCAAAGACAGCAACAGCAGCAGAGAAACTGGTCACTGGACCTCAGAATAAGCCCATATATCAAGTTGTGAGATGAGTCGGGTTATATGTTTTGGAAGAACTTAGGGACTGGTTGAGAGAGGATACTGAGTGAGGGTGTTAGGCATTAGAATTCTTTGCCATTAATTAAAAAAAACCCTTAACTTGTTAGACTTCTTATTCTCTTGGCTTATGAAAGAATTAAAATTGTTCTATTTGTATCACATAATTCTTCCTTTAGGGAGTTTTTCAGAGTTTGTGAGGAATGGAGAAAATGTCTAATCTTCCAGCTTGCTGATCACGTGAATGGGAAGTAATTTGTATATTCCATCCTTAAAGCTAAAATCTCCCTTCTTTTATTTTCTACCTGGAAATCCTAGTTTTCCCTGTGAACTCAAGCTGAATAAATTCCATCTCTTTTCCACATGAATACTCTACTGTCAACAGAAGAATGCCATTACCTTTACACTTATATCTTTTCTTTTCCAGGATAAGCATTTCCAATTCCTTTGACCTTTCATGATTTAATTTTGACTCCCTTCACCAGCTTAGTCTCCCTCCTCTGGAAGTATATCAAATTGTCAATGTAATTCTTCAAAATAGTGATATCCAGGACCAGAGATATTACTATATATGTGATCTGAGTAGCAGAGTAGCATATCACAGCTATAGTCCCTCTCATTCTGATCAGCTTCTTTCTTTTAATATAACTTAAGATCATGTTACATTTTTTGACTTTTATATCACATTATTGACTCATCTTGGGATTAAAGTACACTAAAAAATCCAGTCATTCAATCAACAAATATTTATTAATTCCCTACCTTGTGCCAAGGACTGTGCTAAGTGTTAGGGTAAGAGGTAAAGAACAGTATCTGTTCTCAACGAAGTCACAATGTAATGGGTGAAATATGTAAAAAGCATATATAAAGGATAAATTGGAAATACTCAACAGATGGAAGCATTAGAATTAAAGTGGTTAGAGAAGCCTTGTAGAATTTGTGATTTTGACTGGAATTTGGAGGAAGTCAGGGAAATCAGGAGACAGAGATGAGGAAAGAGAGCATTATAAACATTTAGGACAGTCAGTAAAAATGTCTAGATTTGCTTGAGGAAATATCTTCTATGAGGAATAGGAAAGAGGTAAGTATTACTAGATCACAAAGTATGAATTTAAAAACAAAAGAAAAAAAAAACAGTTTAGCACAGGTAACCTGGAAAGTTTTGCAATGTTCCATACTCATAGTCCTTCACCTCTTCAAACAAAGGAGGGAGTTATATTTTCTCATCACTTCTCCAGGACTAAAGTTAATCATTATAATTTAAGCAATTTAAATTTCCTTTCCTTTTTTATCTTTCCATTTACTAAGTTGTAGTTATTATGAATGAATAAAGAGTGAAACGAAATTTATTAAGTTCTTACTTAATGCCAACTACTGGGCTAAGTGCTGGAGATACAAATACAAAAGCAATTACAGTGATTGTCTATGGTACATATGATTTCCTGGATATGCTGACTTCACTGTAGCCAAAGTAGGAGAGGAGATTGCAATCAGGGAAGATAACTGCAGAAATCTGAGTCTTGAAGGTGGTACATATTTCATATTGAAGTCATCCCTATATCCATGAATTCAGCAAGGGAAGGTTGAAAGTTCAAAGTGAATTAAATGAATTTTTCTTTTATTTTTTCCCTCTCTCAGAAATTCAGCAAAAATAAATCTGATACAACCTTAGATTTGTAACAAGCGGGGTAGTGGAATCATTGAGCCTAGGAGTGAAGGCAAGGAATAAGGGACCAAATATAACAAATATATGGCTTGTAGATCTCATTTGCTTGCCATTCATTTATCCTTTAGTGGCAAGAGATACTAAGCAAAATGAACAGAAACAGATAGTGGGAGTCTCATAGTTCCAGTTAGTTTATTTATTCTTCCTTCAGTACTTTAGAGAGAACCTCATTGTTCTCAGTGAGAGACTGAACAAGCATTTAAGGACACCCTCAATGAACTATGGGATCATAGAACTTGAGGTGGAAAGAATTTTTGAGATGTCTTATCTAACATCTTCATTTTACATATAAGGAAAGGATGGGCCAGAGACAGGTCATGTGTCAGTTTTCCTCAAGGATGCAATTACAGATGAAAGGTAGGAAATCAGTCTTTATTTTTAAAAAAAATCAGGTGTGGTAGAGTGATTAAATTTAAGTTTCCCATCAGCCATTAAGGATGGAAAGCAAAATGTCCCCAGATAAATTGTATTTGATAAGACATTTATTGCTGCTTCACTGATCAAATACATGCTAATTTTCAAAATTAGACTCAATATTTGATGACTTTTATTTATATCTTATATCCATAGCCATATTTAGGAGAACCAAATCTTACATTTCTTAGGAATGTTGCTGCTAGAATTATGTAACCTTGATGCTTACCTGATCCTGTCAATTTGGAAGTTGTAAAAGGAAGTTACAAAAGATTTGTATGTGGCATACTCCTTTGAGATGGGGAAATTGTTGATAAAATCACTGAAGGGCAGTCTGCTTACCATAGTTTTTCTTTAAACCTCAAATTACACTATGAACAACACAACTAATCAACAAAAGCAGCAACACAATATCAATTAAGTTGGTGTCTGAAAACTGGGGAAAAAAACAAGCAAAATTAAATCCAATCAGCCTGATAATGAAAAATCCAAAATGTATCATAACTAGACATGATTGGACCAGGGGCTCTTGGGATTTGGCAACCTTTTTTTTTCTAAATGTTCAGAAAATTTCAAGAAGGTTTGCATTCTTATTTGTACTTTAATCATCATCTTTAAATTACATGTGACATATTTAATATGCATTGAATCACTATGAAAGTATTCTATCACTCAGGGTAAAAAAGAGCATTGGAATATCCCAAAAATACCTAGTTAGTTTTTTTGGCTATATAAATACATGTGATTGGAAAAGAGGAATATTGGATCTATAAGGGAACTTCAAGATGTTTTAGTCCAAAAACTTCCCTTTGAGGAGTGAAAAAAGCCTAGAAAAAGGAAGTGATTTGTCTAGGAAAACATAGGAAGTCATTGGCAGATTAAGGCCTAGAGCACAGGTTTCTAGAAATTGACAAATGACACAAACCAGGGCTTGGTTTACTATTGTTCTGTTGATTATTAATAGTCAATAGTCAATCCTACAAATGAGAAAAATAGTCTCTGCCCTCAAAAAGTTTACAATCTAATGGGGGAAGATAATACACTAAAGGAAGCTGAAGTGGGGGGAAGAGGGATTAGGTTTTGGATTAAGAAAGTGATAGAGAAAATGTAAATAATGCAGATTAAAATTAAAAGTGTCTCATGTGTACATTTTTTTCAAGGAGTCAGTTGGTAAACATTTCACAATGCTGACTATACTATATGAATTCAGGTGTCATTTCTAAAAGTTAGAAAACTTAGAAAAATTGTTATATCAAGAAATTCTTTTTTAAAACAGCACAAAGTAAAACAATGAGTTTTTCTCCTGCTAATAGAAAAAAAAACTACCCATTCTTAAAGGTCCATTTCAAATCCTACCACCTCCATAATGCTCTTTCTACTAACACAATCCCAGAGCGATCTCACTGTTCTTTAAGCCTCCACAGGTCTTACTGCTTATATTAGTCACTTGGCCATAATACACTGCCTTCTGTTATTTATCTTGTCCACAAGTAAATATCTCCTCTCCCCTATTACAATGATAAAAAAAAATTTCTTCAGTGCTGAGATGCTACACTTTGTTCATGACTCCTACATCTCTTAGCACAAGGATGACATATAATCAGCTATTAATAAGTAGTCAAATACTCACTGATGAAACAGCAAATAGTTTTTTTTTTGGGGGGGGGGAATTCCTAATTACTGACCACGGTTTTATTTAACATCTATTAATCAATAAGCATTCATTAAGTACCTATTATGTGTCAGACCTTATGCCAGGTCCTGTGGATACAAAGACAAAATGAAATAGTCCCTGAAATTAAGAGTGCATATGTGTATGTTATTGTTCATAAAATAACTTCACCTTCAAATTCTGCTGTATGGGGAAGCTAGGTGGTGCAGTGGATAGAACGCCAGTCCTGGAGTCAGGAGGCCCTGAGTTCAAATCTGACCTCAGACACTAATTATTCACTCAGTGACCTTGGGCAAGTCACTTAAACTTGATTGCCTCCAAAAACAAACCCAAAACAAGCTCTGCTATAGAACTGAATTGGGCTGTCAAGTAATGAAGACTATTGCATGAGATACTTCAGCCCAACAAAAGATCCTTAAACTGCTCATCTATTAGCAGACAATGATAATGATAACAATTAACATTGGTATATTACTTTAAAGTTTTTAGAGTATTTCACATGTAGTATTTCATAGAATTCCAGACAATGAAAGCTTTTAATTGAGTCCTACAAAACTTACTCTGAATGAACTCATTTTGGTTTGAAGTAATCACCTTTTCTTTTCTAAGTGGTAACACATCATGTCTTTGATTATCAGTTTATGAATTTTGCAACAAAGGAGTATTAGGAATTTGTCCTACAATCTGAAGTATTTATCTTCACCCATCTTTTGCAACTGAGACAAAGTTTTTCTTTCTACAGTCCTATGTCACTTTTGAATTTCATCATCATTCCTTAATGAGCACCACTTCTGCTTCACTAATGCCATGTGCAAGATCTTTCAGTATTCTGGGATGTAGTTCTTCTGGATCAAGTGACTTCAACTAATTAAGGGAATTGGTGTGTTCTCTTACTTTTGTCTTAATGTAATGTTAATACTTTTCTTATCCAACAGCGTAGGGCCTACATAGTAGGAAATCATTGTCCTTGGAATAAAAAGGAAAAGTATATCTCAGATATGAAACAGGTCCACACTCTCATTTTCTGGGCTGGCTCACTAGCACCAACCTACCTTCAAATTATCACTTGTGAAGTTCTCAACAAGGGAAAACCACCATGTGGTTGCAACACACACTCTCCCATGGTCTATAACTCTGTTTTAGGGAGAACATTCCTAGTACTTTCCACTATACCTCCTATGGGCCTACCAGTATTCTTCCCATTTACATAAAGTCACTTAATCACAATAAAACACTAAAATAATAATTACATTTCTGTATTGTACTAAGAATTGCAAAGTGTTTTATATATTGTTTTCTTATTTTATCATCACAAAGCACTGGGAGGTAGTTATTTACGTTACATCCATTTTTCAGATGCAGAAACTGACATAGACGGAAGTTAAGTGACTTACCAAGGATCACAAAACCTAATAAACATCTGAGATAGGGTTTGAATTCAGGGCCTCCTGACTTGAGGTCCAGCACTCTATCAACTATATCATCTACCTAAGTCTTCAGCATAAACTTTTACTTGATAATTCAATAGCAAGAATAATCATAACATCACAATGACTTAAAATGAGGCAAATTAGGAACGATTAAATCATCAGAGCCTACTCACAAATATTTTTCCACAGTATCTGTAGAGGAAAACAGTCACATACTTTACAGAATCCAGCAGGGAGAGAGACAAAAATTGTTGTGTTTGTAACAGCTCATACCGCTGGACTTCAGGCCTTAATGTTCTTGGTCTCCTTAGCAACAAACTAAAGTAGACATGCTTTTCTGGTACCTGTTCCCTTTCTCATCCTCAATGCTCTCCTGCTGGACAAAGCCATTCCATTTCTGCTCTCAAACTGATGTAGCAGTAACAAGCTTTTAACATCCTTAACAGAGCACTGAGAAGGTATTATGCTATTGTAGTGACAATCTACCTTAAGGTAGAGAACTATGAATGTCCTCAGATTGGTTCTCTGAGCAATGCAGAGAAGTCAGCTAACTTAATTCAGTAAGATTCTACTTTGTCCAATCAGCAGTCAGCCCATCAAGTCTCTTCTCAGAGAAATGCAAAGCTCATAGCAAAATGGGTGCAAAATCTGTTTTACCCACCTCTGTTTCAACCTCTCAACTCAAAAGGGCCGATAAAGAGCAACCTGATATGTCTGAGAAATTTTCCTTCTCTCAAGCTGGAGATGGTGCTGGAGATGGTACTGGAGATCACTAAGCTCAAAAGATTCAGTTCTCTTCCAATGAGCTTTTCAGCAACTGCTCCTGACTTTTCTTCAATTAGCAAAACAATACCTCTCTTCCAATCAACAGGCTTCCTGGAAAGCAGATGAAGCCTTCCTGTCAGCTTACTCTCTTGCTATTTGTTTGGATTTGTTGTTGTTGCTGCTGTTGTTTTTTCCCCACAGCTATATTTTCCAAAGCTCCTGGAGATGGAAATGGCAAAGAGCTCCAGTACCTTTGCCAAGAAAAACCCAAATGGGGTCACAAAGCATCAGACAGGACTGAACAACATTTTCTAAAACTATACTGATATTCCAATTTTCCAAATTGTTAGATGTAACTCAGCTTCACCTTATGAAAGAAATCCATGTGTAAGAACCCAGTCATCCTTATTTAACTTTCCCATAATCTTCAAGAATTTATATGGTCCACAATTTTGCCAGTCATAACCTTTAAAACTCTAAAAACAGTCACATAAAATGAACTGATGGAACACAATACCCTAATATAATGGTTACCTCACTCATCACCTTGCTTTCTAACGGCAATAAATCCATCATACAGACAGTCTTCTTTTCCATTCTCCTAAAATTATTTGTCTTTATTCAACCTTTCTTCTGAAAGACTATGATTCTTCACAATTTTATTTCATCTTTTTGTTACACAACAGATTTTTTATGCCTATTTAGAGCCAAACTGCTTATGTATGAAAGGGGCAATACATTACATAAGTCAAATAGAATTGAATAATTCTCTTATTATCTCTATCTTATCCACCATTTCCTTCTTCCTTGATCCTTCTCTTCCTCAACACAGCAAAATAGAAAACCTGTTGTGTTGTCTTCAGCATTTACCATGTCTTACGTTATACTGGATTTAGTATTCCTATTTTAACAAGACCTTCTCACTTGGCTTCCTTATCCTCATTTATGTCTTATTTCCGAAAACTTACATATATTTTAGTTAAATTTGAATTAGTGGTTGATCTGATTATGCTATCATAACACATTTCTTTAAATTATTTCCCATTTTCTTCATCATCAGGGTAAATGGTGGCCATGTCATCAAATTTTTGTCTTGAGAGTCTCATCACTATTAAGCTATATTCTCATTTAGTATCTCAGGCTCTGGAATCTTACATATACTATCTCTGAACCCTAAAATCAACACCTGTAAAGTCTAGGTTACATGTCAGAATATTCTCATCCTTATTTATCACAAATTCTAAGATGTCATGAACTCTTTGTATCATCATTGACTTAGAGATGGGAAGGCTCTTGGAGACCATCTTATACAATCTTCTCTTGTTGCAGGTGGGAAAACTAAGGCCCATAGATTTTTTAAGTAACCTGACCCAGGTCACACATTTGTTAGAGACACAAGATTTTAATTTAAGATTCTCTCACTGCAAAGTCAGTGCTCTTTCCATTGTGCTATACTGCCACTAAAGGTTACTATCATTATCCACTTCATTAAACCATTTCCACTTTATAGATCAGAATGAGATCCAGAATGGAAGTTCTACTAATTGCTTCCTTTACTCTGTGACATATATATTTATCAATATATAAAAAATAAAGCACAGCACAACTTTTTTGAGAAAGAGATAAAAAATTATATGTATATGTATATATGCATATATATACATACACACAAACCTATTACATATATTATATATCTATCTGTGTGTATGTATATATGTGTACATATACATATATATGTATATGTATATATACATATATACACATATATATGTATACATACACACACACATATGTTGTTGTTGTTTAGTCACATCCAACTCTTTATGACACCATGATCCATACTGTCCATGGGGTTTTCTTAGCAAAGATACTGGCATGATTGCCATTTCTTTCTCCAGTGGATTAAAGCAGACAGACATTAAATGATTTACCCAAAATCCCAAAGCTAGTCAGTGTCTGGAGCCAGCTTTGAACTCAAGTTGTCTTGACTCCAGGTCCAGCACTCTAGCCACTGAATCACCTGGTTGCTACCTATAACTTATATCTAGGTAGTCACAATTCCTTGTCACCATTATAACTTCCATGTAAGATCAATGATCTGCATATAAAATTTGTTATCTGATTCCTCCAGATGGCCTAGTGGACTGTTTTTTGCTCCTATTAATCATGTTTTCAAAAGTCCATGGAAATTTTGGATTTGAACCTCCTGAACTAAGTGAATCCTTTTTTAATGTAAATAATATACTTTTGCCCTGGGTTATCTTTTGTAACCCACTAGTTTTCACGTACTCGGGTTTCTGAGAAAAGAGACCATCTGGACAGTTTTATTCTCTACCAAAATGTTGTTTGTCAAAGGGAACTTGCGATCCAATTTATGAGACCCCCAAAATGAGGTTATTTTTCTAAGTTAACTGAGGTTACTTTTCTAAGTTAACTGATCTGATTATTTTTGATCCTAGGACTAGTGCACACAGGGAAGGAAGGTGATTTAAAGATGCACCTAGAGAAGAGAAGGCTAATTATTTTCATTTACCTATGAGTGTAGGTTTCTTTCTATTAAAAATCCCATGTATGTGTCATTATCTGCAAAGCTATCAATATCAATAAATGTAGGAAAAGAAGCATTTTGTTCTCACACGTTTTGTATACAACTTAAAGTGTCCTGAGTTGTTGTATTTTTCCAAATTGCATCAATTTCTTTGGAAAGTATGTGTGCTCCTTCTGCTCTGAATTCGGCACACAGGAAACATGTATCTTATTCTTCTACTGCAGGAAATACATTTAGATCTATTTCTAAATTCTTCATTCTCAAGTATTACTAAAAGGTCTGGGCCCAGGGGATAATAAAGACTTCTAAATTATAAATAATAAGACTAGTGCATGTTTGCTTAATCAAAACTAACTGGCCTCTTAGCTCTTTCCTATATACACAATCCATGGCAGATCCCCAATGTGGAGAACAGAATTCATTCCTTCCCTTTATCTCTTTGAATCATTAGTTTCCTTCCAAGCACAACTCTTACAAAAGGGCTTTCCTAATCCAACTAACTGTTAGCATTCTCTGCCTCTGGAAAGTATATCTTTTTTATTATTTTGTAAATATCTGGAATTTATTTGTCTATATACCTTCAGAATAATATAAGCTGTTTAAAGTCAGGCACTATTGTGTTGTTGTTGTTGTTTTGTCTTTGTATCCCCAGCACCTTGCATGTTGTAGGTACTTAATAAATGATTACTAAATTAAAAATTAATTTGAATCAGCAAAAACACGTTGCTGCTGCTCACTGCTTGGCAATCATCTCTAGGAGCCATGGATGTTTGAGGGGTAAGCTTAGAGCAGAGGTTCTCGGATTTATTTGGCCTACTATCCTCTTAAAAAATTTTTATTCAGTAGAAAGAAATCTACTCTCTTTAACCCTTTACCATTTTTAAAAATTTGCATCATTTCAAAAAATTTATTTTTTGAAAAATGATACATGTTAAGTTGAATAATTTCTTATAAATTTGTGGGATTTTTCCTGCATTGAAATTTTGATAACACAATATTGTGTCATATAACCATACAGTATTGTATTGTAAACAAGTCAATACACACATATGTTCCTGCCAAGGCATGCTGGACTTCCTGACAACATGTGACAGGCTTGCCTGCCAACACTTGCTGGTTAAGACTTGTCAGCAGACTTGACCACTGATCAGTTATAATTTGCATTTTGTGTGTTTGGAAAATAATGTAATCACTGTGACATTAACTCTATTACACAACAAATGAAATATGTACGAAAGGTTTTTCAAAATTTTCTTCTCTCCTTTCCTTATGCTTCCACTCCTCCCTTATTTTTATTCAATGCCCCTTAATTGCACCTGAGGCTACTACCACATCCCTGGATCATTCCAGCACCCCCCAGGGGGCAGTATTACCTCTTTTGGGAACTTCTGATGATGTTCAAGTTAAAAAATTAAGATGAAGGATGGAAGGGCTACTTTTAATTTTCTCCAGATCCATAGGATTTACCCCACCATTCACAATTTTACACTTTAACCTTCCCATATGAGGGAGAATAGAAGGTTGTTAGATGGTATTGCTTTGCCGATACATACACACACACACACACACACACACACACACACACACATTTACACACACATACATACATACATATATGTGTGTGTATATATATATATATACACCTTCAGAAGACAATAGTTAACTAACACTGTTCTACAGACAGATTGTAGTAAGTTGGAGGGACTGATCTGTTGATTTGGAAGGAAGAAAGAAAAAATAAAACTTCACCAACAATTCATGTATCCTTTATAATGAATAGGAATGCAAATTCTATACAAACTGAAATACAGGCATGCTTTTTTGTTATTGTTGTTGAGCAAATGGGATATAACTATTGCTTCTATTAATCTTTTGCATAAAATAGTATATAAGGCTAAGAAGGTGACCCTATGCTTAGCATATAAGTTGGGGGCAGGGAGGGAACAGCATATAATTTTAAAATGATGCAGAGGAGGATCCTCTGAATAGTACCAAGACACGACTGTCTATCATGTATGATAATCAAAGCATTTTTAAAGGATTTGGGATTAACATATTAAAATAAGAGCTAATCTAGCAGTTTTAATTACTGTAACTGTCAATTATTTTAACTAGATAATTAAAAAAAAGATTTAAGCACCAAGGACTAAACCTTTTTATCAGAGTTGTAGCATGGATCAGAGATTAATAGCTTTAAAAAGCAGTTCTACTTGTCTACTGAGTATAAATGGAGATATTGAGGAACATTCCACATTAGTGTTTTTTTTCCTACTGAATATTTGTCTTCTGAAGAACAATCATTCCATTTCTTATTTTGCTAATTGAAATGATATCCAAACGATTCCACTTCCTTCCCCAGCCCTTCTTAATGAGAACAATACTTATAAGTAAATTATCTATATGTGTTGTAGGACATTAACACTCATACTTCAGAAACTGACATGCTATGTGATTTAGAAATGACCTACAAAGTCCTGAATTCTGGCTGTGGTCATTTTTCCTGCAAAGCTAATTAGTTAGCGAAGATGATTTTATCAAAAACATACCTGGTTCTAGGAAGTCAGGAGAATGGGCTCAATGAAGTGTCATTTTATGGCACACAGGATAAAATTAACATGATGGCTTCACTATCAGTCTAAAAGAAGACCCAGATAGAATATTCTTTGTCACACAACAATCTGTCTTCCTCATCAGTTTTGTATACTTCTTACATTCTTCTGGCTTCATGACTATTAGTTTCCACTCTAGTTCTTCCATCACTTGTTTCATCTTTGACTATATTTGATAGCATTTTATAGTGGAAAACACTGACTTTAGAGTCATACCACCTGGATTTAAATCTTCATTATGCCATGACTTTGGGCAAGTCATGGAACCTCTCTTTCGCTGTGTAGCAGTGAACTAGATGACATAAAAGGTCCCTTCCAACTCTAAATCTATCATCCTATGGTTTCCATATTTCTCATCTTCCTCCCTCAATGCTACAACTGCCATAACTGAATAAATTATACTTATACCAATATATCTGTTCTCAGATTTCAATCTGCCCTGGGTAGCATGATGAGGAAGTTATATGGTACATTAGATGGATTCTTGTGCTTGGAGTCAGGGAGACCTGCCTCAGATTTGCACTAACAGTGTCATCCTTATATATTTCTCACTCTCTCACAGCCTCAGTTTCCTTATTTGTCAAATGATAGAGTTGGGCTGACTGGCCTCTAAGTGCTCTTTCTGCTCTAATGCTATGATTTTATGATTCTTCCTTTTCATTAATTTAGATACCAGTCATTAACTCCTGATCACATGTCCCAAAATGTTTGGATTTAATACAATATAATCAAGTTTGGGGGCAGCTGGGTGACACACTGGATAGAGTACCAGGCCTGGAGTCAGGAAGACTCATTTTTCTGAGTTCAAATCTGGCCTCAGACACTTACTAGTTGTGTGACTATGGGTAAGTCATTTAACCCTGGTTGCCTCAATTTCCTCATCTGTAAAACAAGCTAGAGAAAGAAATGGCAAACCACTCCAGTATCTTTGCCAAGACAACTCCAAAGAATTCATGAAGAGTCGGAAACAACTGAAAAACCAAATGACAACAAAAGTCTTTTTGGTTTCCATCTCACTAAAGCAAGACACAACAACATTCTTTTCAAGCTCAAATATCACTGAATACAAGTATACGCCCTTTCTCCTTTCAAATTAAACACCCCACCCCCAGCCCCAGGTAAATCTGAAGAATTACTTGAATTCATTATTCTGATATACATATCGAAAATCAAAGAGTTAAAAGAAGGCATTTTTCATTACAATTATATCTTATGCAAGTCAAGGTCATCTGGACAAGATCTGGCTAGCAGAATAATCAAATAAAAGGTAATTCCTTTCATCCTCATCATCAAAGTACAGACTGTTAAGAAAGTTGCCAATGGACAAAAGAATGGCAGTGACTCTGATTTTTCTGTCTATGTGATTAAGTGCCCCAGGATGGGTTAATGTGTGTTGCTGAGATGACTCTGTTTTGTGAAGGTCAGAATGTGAGAATACAAAATAACACTGAGGGAGAAGATGAAAGCTTGCCAGTGGAAAAGCATTTCATACAAAAAGAGACATCTAGTAGCAATGGTAATGAAATTTATGTGAAAAGAACATATCCCCAGACATTCTCAGGAAACTCACAAAAAGTATAATCTTTAGAAGGAGTGGCTTTTTCATACCTGTTATTAATTGAAACATGTAAATATGGATGGAAAAGAGATTTTGGTCTATATTTATTTAACACAGGTGATATTTTATGTTGATCAGAGATTAAAAGTCCAGACAAACAACAACAAAGAGCTTGATCAAACACATAAACATTTATTTGTAATACTTCCTAGCCTGTGTTCACATTAAAAAAAAGTTTTCCTTCTAATTTTTAGTTACCTTTGTTTAATTGGTTTAATTAGTGCCAGTTTCAAAAAAAGACTTTCACTTTGATAAGAATTTTAGGGGAGAAAACATACCTGTATTTAGAAACCATCAATTTTCATTTGATCTTTTTTCCCCCAACCTAAATTTAAAATTATCTGAGAGGCAATATGATATAGTGGATAAAAACTGGCTTCAGATTTGGAAAGACCTGGGTTCAAGTCCTCTCTCTGACACAAACTGATTATATGATCCTGGATACTTTATTTAATTTCTCATATTCCTAAGCAAATCTCTAAGATTCAAATTGCAGGCAAATTGCAGATAACGCAGTAGTAGAGGGCACTTCTTCACTGGAATTTCCTTCCTATAGATGGAAATCTCAAAAATGATGCTAAATTAGTATGAGTAATGAAATACAAAAACAGAAAGGTTACAACTGTCTCATAGGTAAGACCCAAATTGGGGAATGGGATTCATTATTGAACTATGCTTCTGGAACAGCAAATATTGCTAAGAAGAATTATCTCCATCATAAGACGGGAAAGTATTGTATGTCAAGAAAATATTCATCTTAATGGAAATTCATGAGCCCAAGAGTAATAGAAAAGTGAGAAAAGTTGGATATAATTAAAAGGAAGAAAAAACAAGTAATATAATTGTGGGAATATATGATACAGCCCCAGGCAAGTTAAAGAATCTAGGTGATTCTTTTATAACACATGTTATGAAACTCCTACAGAGACATGACATAATTAGCAGTTACAGCAGATTTCAATTAATTAAGAATAGATGGTCAGGGTTAGAGTTAGATTCATTCTGCTGAGAAGCAAACATTATCAAGAGGTTAGAAGACTTCTTGCCTTAATTTTTCTGAAAATTGTGTTCCTTACAAAGGAAACTACTATTCTGGAAATGAAAAGAAAGAACCCATTAATAATATAAGGGAACCGATATCACAGGAGAAATTTACCAAGTTATTTTTAAATTTTTTAATTGTCAATAAGGCAATGCTTCATTTTTTCAAATATGTTCCCTAGGCTTTGAGGAAGATTTTTTTAGAAATCATATAGAAGATAAAGTCCAAAATATGAACATAAATTAAACAAGTTTGACTTTAATCTCTGTCGATTTTTTTAAAGTTTAATACATAAATTGTAAGCACTCAAAAAAACAAAGGAACAATTGTTAGACTCAACAAATAAGTGTTAGTATTTGCCTGAAGAGATCTAGTAAGAGAAATATCGTTCCTCTTTAAGCAATCCCTTAATTTTTAGTAACATATTGTGCTACATTGGGCTAGTAAGAAATACAAAGTGATAAATGTATATTACGCAGGGAAACAGAGGAGATAGGGCAAAAGATAATAATGGGCTATCAAACCTTAGCACCTACTGAATACACATCTAGTGGCTAGAATTATATATCAAAAGCTCTAAAACTTTCATTATCCGAGAGATGATAAATCCTCACACTATAAATACATACCTCATAGTATCCTTGGGAAGTCAACCAATAAACTGCACTGGAAATATACCATTGGTAGAAATTGAATCGTTGCCCATATTCTCCTGGATATGATAATGATTCATAAAAAATTAAGAGATAGTCATTGTATATACTCATAATTTCTAATATAATGAAAATAAAACTTTCAAAATATAGAGAACTGACCAAGGAGTTCAAAATCATGAGAAGAAAATAATGTCCAGATTATCTTTCTTGTCCTATCTGTATTATTTGAATCATACCAAAGATGATTTCAGTGAGTCTACAAGAAAATGAGCTTTTATCCTAATACATCAATTCAAAAAGCAATGATTTTATTCACCTGTGCTGCATTCCATAAAAAATTAATCTGGGGGCCGCTAGGTGGCACAGTAGATAGAGTGCCAGCCTTGGAGTCAGGAAGACCTGAGTTCAAATCTGGCTTCAGACACATGACACTTACTAGCTGTGTAACCCTGGGCAAGTCACTTAAGCCCGATTGCTTCACCAAAAAGCAAATAATAATAATAATAATGATGATAGTGATGATGATGATGATGACGATGATGATGATGATAATGATAACAATAATAATAATAATCTAAAGGAATAATAACAGGACAGCAACTTGTACCAGAAACATTTCTATCTGAACCCAATATAAAAATATGAGAATGAGATATCAACAGTAATAACAGTTAACATGGTTACAATAGTTTAAGATTTGTCAAGCACTTATTGATGTTAATAACAGCCCTGTCAGTTGTGTCATTATTATCTCCATTTTACAGCTGTAGAAACTGAGGATTAGGGAAGTTGTGCCTTACACAGGGTCACAAAGCTGGTCTATATCTAAGGAAAGGTCTCAACACAGGTCTTCCTGACTTCTGACATGCTGACTGATTTTTTCCAAGCCATGTTGCCCCTAGTGAATGGGCATCTAGCCTTTGTTTGAAGAACTATGGTGAGAAGGGATCCTTTTACTGCATGGGGCATTCCACTTTCCTTTTGTATGACTTTAATTGTTAAGATTCTTAATTGTATTACCAATGACGACATATATACAATCTGTGGCATCAAATGGTTCTATTCAGGAAATAAATGAACAGAAAATGAGGTAAAATGTGCATATGCTGAGAGTAAGGAAATAGAGAGATTATACAAATGCTACATTGGTACCTGCATAATATATGTATGTGTGTGTGTGTGTTTCTCTGTGTGTAAAGTCTTACAGTATCTTGGATAAGGTTTTATTGAAGAATATGGACCAGAAGTGTATATTGTTTTGTGCATGTTGTCTTTCCCATTATAATGAGTTCTTGGAGAGAAGGATTATATTTTTGTCTTTCTTTGTATTACTAGCGCTTGTCACAATGCCTGGCACAGAGTAGGCACTTAATAAATGCTTGTTGACTGACGTTTAGAAGATATGGATGAAATGTCATCTTCACCATTTAGTGGAGTCCTCTCTCTCTCTCTCTCTCTAACTCTCTCTCTGTCTCTCTTTCTCTCTACACACATACATATACATATATACACCCATAACATACAGGTTAGATAGATATAAATGACATAGATATAGATCCATTAGGTAACAGCTTCACTGAAATATTGAATTATTTATTAGATACTAACATTCCACACAAAATATTAGCAAGGAAGATAGGAACCCATCCACTCTCTGTCTCATCCTATGCAATTCCTATATCCTCTGATAAACTCTCCATGGAGGATATACTCTTTGTATTAGGAGATTTTTTTCTGTCTCTACACGTTTCATGAGTAACAATGAAATATTCAGGCTATCCAAGAAAGCAAACAGAAACAAGTACATGTGTTTCCGGCTCCTTGTCTTAATTTTTTCACATTTATTTATAATTTACAAAATAAAACAAGCATTTTCATAACATTATAATAAAAAAAGATGATTGTACATGAAATTGCAAATCTATTATGTACAACTTGCTATTTCTTTTGAATATATAATAAAGTTATCATGTAAATTGCCTTTTTCCTCTTTTTTCCCTCCCCCCCAACCTAGAGATGGCTCCCATTAGACACAAATAGGTATATGTGTGTATGTTTATGTACATATGCACATATATATGTGTGCATGCATGCATATATGTATATATATGTAAAATTATTCTATACCTACTTCTACTTCTCAGTTCTTTCTCTGGATACAAATAGCATCTTCCTTTATGTGTCCTTTATAGCTAATTTATTCAATGTAGTCCCTGTCATTAATGTTATAATAAGAAAGAACAAAAATACGTCTCAATATTTCTAACCAACCATTAGTTAGCATTTTTAAAGTTTACAAAGTACTTAAACTACCTCATCTTAAAGGATCCTTGTAATAAGCCCGTAAGGTAGATGCTATAGATGTTAATACCCCATTTTATATATTATGAAGCTAAAGTTTGGAGTGTTTAAGTGACTTGTCTATGCTCACATAACTAGTAAGTGTGAAACAGGATTTAAATCCAGGGTTTTCTGAGTCCTTAATCAAGCACTTGATGGGTCATATTAAACTGCCTATAATCAATTGCTGATATCTTAAGGAAATTCACAAGGAATACACCACAATATGTTTTTATTTCATCAGATATTAAAAAAGGATCATCTCAGTTAAAGATGAGGTTAGGAAAATATGTTAGCATTTTATTTTTAGATGTGAATAATATTATAATATATAGACAGGATAAAGGATATTTTAATATCTAATATTTTAGTATCTCTACTAGACATGGTATGTAAAACTAATTTCCCCACTGATGAATGAAAGCATTATATCACCACCTGAAAAATATTTTAGATCAAATTTCATACTGTTTATTTTTGGCTCATAGTTGGAAGTGGCTTAAATTGATTGGCATGGAGAATATGTAAATATTCTCAAAATACAGAATAAAGAGCTGTAAAATGGCATAGTAATATAAAGGCAAAGAAAAATTTCAGCTGGGGGCAGAGTCAAATATATTTGTTACAGGAGAAATGCTCAGTGTCAATGTTTAAACCCGAGGATGATATGAAACAGTATTTCCAAGACTTTGAATTATGCACCAGGGAGGATGAAACTGAGCGTGATGTATGTTCAAAAAAGAATTCCAGAACTGAGGCATAAAAATGGATTTTCTGCTACTGTATTTCCATATTATTGCATTGATTTTCACACCAGAGAAACCCCACAACTACTATTACCAAAGGAGGACAAAGTTTCACAGAGATGCTAGACTTTCTTTCATGTTCAATTCATCTGTCCGATACCATGATGATGTGCAAAGTTATTTTCAACAAAATCAAACATATTTGAGCCTTCCTGCAGATAGCAAATGCTGCTGATACCCATTCATAGTCATAATAACTCAGATGAATGAAATTCAACAAACATTTATCCAAAGCTTGCTACTGGTAAGATTGTGTTCTGCAGTGAGGCATACAAAGATAAATAGTAAGACTGCAATCTGTTCTCATGGAGTTTACAGTCTACTAGGAGTATGTGGTACAATAATACACATATAACTATAATTCAAAATGGAATAAGATCCTGGTAATAGAATTATGAGAGAAATACTACCTGAACAGTAAAGGGGGAAAGACTATCTACAAGTGAGATCAGGGAAGGTTCTCCTGAAAAAAATGACACTTTGTGTAATCTTGAAAATTAGATAGAAACTGAGCATACAGAAAAAGTGGAAAGGACATCTCAGGTAGAGGAAGTTTGTGAGCAAGGGCAAAAAGACAGGAGATGAGGGGAGGTTGAAGGATTGTCTTCCCAAGGCTGTGCTCCTGACTCTCTGGACTGTCTCTACCATGCCATAGAAACCTACTTCACCTTGGAAGCTCATTCCATCCTTGGACTTCACGTACTGGAAATATGTACCTTTTCCCTCATCATCCCTCCCCTTGTTCCTCCCCAAACCTCCATTTAAAGGAGATTCCCACACCAATCAAGTCTTCATTCTTCTCCAGGTTTCACTTTGGTCTTTTCTCTACAGGCTCCCCTCTTCACCCTCCCCCCTTTTCAGCTTCCCTTTATGTGTTGTAGTCTCCATTAGAATGTAAACTCCTCGTGGGCAGGGACTGGCTTTCTTTCTGCTTGCATCTGTATTCTAAGCACTTAGCATGGTGATGAGTACATAGCACTTAATACAACTTGACTCAATAGATGCTAAGTGGGTCAGCTTGGCTGAAGCACATGGAGTTAAAATGCTGAGGAAAAAATGGAAATAGAAGCAGGATCCAGATTGTTGAGGGTCTGAAGTTCCAAGATAATGAGTTTAAACTTCATTCACTCATTTGTGAGTCTTTGGAGGGATTTTTGTGGAAAAGTGACATGATTATACCTGTGTGTGAAGCTATGACTAAGACACCAATTTATACCAACACTGGACACAGATTGATTCTCTTAGCAGGGGTTACATGGATAAGTAATATTAATCTTGACCACACTGTGAAGGATTACTTAGCTATGAGAATTAACATAAAGTTAAAGAGATTATGAAATTATTATGAAATTTCAATGGAAGTCACTAAAAGTCTTAGTACCAGCATAGTTCAAGCTATTGAACTGGAAGTCAGAAGACAATATTTGAACCTGTCCTCTCACACTAGGTGTGTGTTCATACTCAGGTGATGTAATCTTTATGAGCATCAGTTCCTTCAACTGTGCATGAGAATAATAATATTTCTACCTATTTTGTAGGGCACTTATGGAACTCATATGAACTAATGTATGTAAAGTATTTGCAAACCTAAAAGTGTTACATAAATGATAGAGGTCATCACATTATCTGGAACAACCCCCTTAATTTCTCTGTTCTCTTCTTTGTTTCTTTATCTTTCTTTGTCTCTTTCTGTCTCTCTCTTCATTCTGTTTTGACCTAACATACTTACAAGAAATCAAAATCATTTGGAAATGGTGGAAATTGATTTTTTCAATCCAATTAACATTGTGCCTGGGATATAATAATGTGGCACTCAAAATTAAACACTATTCTTCACATATTATCTGTCCAGTGTAATATACCCTTGGTCCATCTCTTCTTGACTCCTAAAAGCTATCAGTCAGTCATAGTTATAAAATTGATTCACAGACTTATATATCCAGCTCTACTCTGCTTCCTGAGCTTTAGTCCAGCATCACCAACTGCTTTTTTGGGCACTTTAACGTTCCAGACAAAAAAGAAAAACACAAGATTAACATTTCCAAAAAAGAATTCACTATCTCTCCCTCAAAATTCACTCTTCTTCCAAATTTTCCTATTTTGGTAAAAGATACTACCATTGTTATAGTATCCCAGGTTTAGAAGGTCAACATTATCCTTGATTTCTCAATCTCTCTTTTCCCACAAATCCAATCAGTTGCCAAATCTTGCCATTTCTAGCTTAACAACATTTCTCAAATTCCAAATTTTCTCTTTGTTAACACAGTTCTATCTTATTTGAAGCCTTTATTTCCTTTTGATTTGTTACCCTGTATACCAAGGCTCTCCAAACTCTAGAACTCTAATATGTCCTCACGTAGATGTTAAATATTTTGTTTCAGCATATACCTAATCATTTTACTTTCCTACTCAGAATACTCTAGTGATTCCTTGATTGTTTTTAGATAAAATATAAGCTCCTGTACTTGGTTTTCAAATTCCTTCACAACCTGACTCCAACCTATCTTTCCAGCCTAATGATATATACACAGACACATACATACATACATATGTATGTGTTGTGTATACACACATATGCAAACACACATATTATATACATATATTATACATTATACACACACATATGGTCTCTAGGATACTGAGAAAATCTGATTGGTACCTCATGATAGTGATTTCCTTCTTTGGAAACTCAGACTTCAAAGTGTGAAGGATGAGTGAGTGATTCAGTTGAAAGAAAACAGTTGGCCCACATCCCCAGTGAAGGGGCTCTAGTGAGAGATACACATAGGGTTATCCCACATACTCATTTCATTGGCATAAAAAATCCACATAACCCAGTTCTCCATGAACACATATAAAGTTATATCAGACTCCATACTCAAGCATAATTTCCCTTGTTTGCATAAAACAAAGAGAAACCACTGCATGTCTCCTTCTTCCATTGTTCTGTGGTTTATGAGTTCATTAATGTGGGTACTCCTTCAAATGCTGAAAATATTTTAAAAGTATATTACAAACTATTTGTTAATGAAAGTATCATTTTTCCTCTTTTGTAAATTGCAATAAAATTTTTCTGTTTTTTTTTTAAAATAAATAATTTGATTCAGAGACCCTGCATGGTCTAAAGATATAGGTCCAAAGACCTAGTCATTCTACAACTACTTTGACTTATGACCTAAGACAATTCACTTCACCTCAGTGGGTCATAGTTTCTTTATGTGTCCTAGAGGCAGACTGAACAGCTCACACTGAAGGTAATTTCCAACCAAAATAATCTATATTACTCGATTATATTCAAAGTAAAATGGAGAAGTAAGGTTATTATATCTAGATTGGAGTTGTGTCAATACAAATTCTTGTCAGTTAACTTCAACTAGGCCCTCACTGCAGCAAAATAATCTGCTATTTCCTCCCTAATTGATTTCCTATCTGACTTTATAGAAACATTATCCAAAATTTTCTCTTACTTTGCTGAAGAAAATGAAGCCATTCCTGATGAACTCTCTGTTCCCCTCTTCTTTATCTCAAAACCCTTTAACATCATCCCCACTCTTTTTTTCCTTTCCTTTTTTATCTGAAAATGAAATGGCCCTCTTCCTTGACAAGGCTAATTCTTCTACTTGTGCCCTAGATCCCATCCTTTCCTGTCTTCTTCAGGATACTGACTCTTCGACCACCCTACCTTCCGTCAATAATCTTCAATATATTCCTATTTAATAATTATTTTCTTGCTGCTTTCAACATTCCCAAATCCCAACCCTCAAAAAATAAAAAATAAAAAGCAACCTTCACTAAACCTTATCATCTCCTCAAGTTACCACATTAATTTTTTTTCCTTTTCTCAGTCAAATTCCTAGGAGAAAACGCCTATACTCTTTGTCTTCACTTCCTTACTCTCACTCTTTCCTCAATCTTTTACAGTATAGATTCTCATTTCATCATTTCACTTGAGAAAAAATATCTCCAAAAATCACCAATAATATTTGTATCAAATCTAATGATCTTTTTTTAATTCTGTTTTTTACCTCTTTGCTACATTTAGCATTAATTACCAACCTGTCCTATATATATATACTCCTCTTCATTAGTCCAAATCTGTCCTCAGATACTAGCTTTGTCACTGGGCAAGTCACTTAACCTTGTTTGCCTCAGTTTCCTCATCTATAAAATGAGTTGGAGAAGGAAATGGAAAACTACTTCAGTATTTTTGACAATAAAACCAAAAATGTGGTCACAAAGAGTCAGATATGACTGAAGTGACTGAACAATAAATGATTTAGCATCTACTTTGAATTCCAAGTTTCTCTAGGCATTGACATAGTGATTTCCTGGCATTGTGTTCTTAGTGTGACATTCTGGAATCAAAGAAAGCAAAATGGAAGATTTTAAAGATAATTTGAAATTTCTACCCACAAACCTCCAAAAGGAGAATTTGTTGATTTTTTAAATAAATAATTACATATGTATATGTATATGTATATGCATATGCATATGTATATGTATGTGTATATGCATATACATATACATATGCATGTGTATATGTGTATGTATATGCATATGCATGTGTATGTGTGTGTGTATGTATATGTATATGTATATGTGTATTATATGTATATGTGTATGTGTATATCTGTATATGCATATACAGATACACATACATATATATGCATATGCATATACATATACATACACATACACATATACATATATAATTATTTATAAATAATATATAAATAATACATATACATATATAATTATTTATAAAAAATCAACAAATTCTCCTTTTGGAGGTTTGTGGGTAGAAATTTCAAATTATTCATATTCATATTCATATTCAAATTATTATTATAGTATATTATTATTATATGAAAATATATTTTTTTTCCTGTCACTTCCCACTGCACAACTTTGGACTTTGGACATCATGCCTGAAGAATATCTTCATCCTGCAAGATCACATCTACACTGGACCTTACACCTAATGATACTCTCTGCCCTTGGGGTTCTTCTGATTGGAAGGTCAAACAAAGAACTCCCAGAACTTCCATTAAAAGAGGGTACCCAGGCCAGACACTTCCCACTTTTATTCCCCACTCAGTTGCACTCCTTTGCATTTCTTCAGCATGTTTTCATGTCAGGAACCTTCCTTCTCTTGCCTTTATAGATTCCTTTTGTGTGTTGTCTTTTTCTTCTTTTTGTTTTTTGGTGAGGCAATTGGGGTTAAGTGACTTAATACAGCTAGTAAGTGTCAAGTGTCTGAGGCCAGATTTGAACTTAGGTCCTCCTGACTCCAAGGCCGGAATTCTATCCACTTCACCACCTAGTTGCCCCCTGTGTGCTGTCTTCTTCCATTAGATTGTAAACTCCTCAATGGCACAGCCTGTCTTTTTTTAAGTATCTTCCCAGTGCTAAACACAGTGCCTTACACATAGTATTAGATTTAAAAAAAAGAAATTTATTGACTTATATTTCCATAACTCAAACATCATTTAAAATGAGGATCCACTTTATTCATTAATTTCTTTAAAATTCTTTGAATAAGGCATAATGCATGGTCAACATCATCTTGGATGATATTTTGTATAAGTTTCTTTTTAAATACAAAAATTAGTTTGTAACATATTTCATAATAAAATATTATTGATTTTTAAACATACTAATCAATTACTTCTTTTCATCCTCATGAACTATTATGAACATAATAACACTGGAAGTATTATTGTTCTTCCAGCAAAATTATGGGGCCTAGACATTCAACTTTCTAATATATCAAATTGTGGGAACACAAAATCTTTGACTTTGCAGAGATCATGAAATATTTACACCTCTGTGCTATGGGGAGTGATACCAGTAATGTTCAGCCTCTAGACTTTCTTTTATGCATGATTTGATGCATCCTACAAAGTGGACCCATGTCTTAATTTTCTATGACCCTTGCAAGAAACTCATCAAAGAATGAAACCCTGGTTGACTAGACTGATAGAAATGGGAAAGTTGGAATAATATGCCAAACATCTTTCTTCAGGGCAAATGCTGACCAAGTAGCACATTCCCATTATTAGTATAAATAAGCAACTTATTGAAAGAATATCTTCTACCCTAAGGTTTCGTTGTTCTTTATTTATTTAATACATACCACTGGTGTTCTAAGTAGCTTTTGAAGCTAATTGGTCATGTAAAAATTCAGCCAGGCCAATTTTCATCACTCTCTGCTAATATTTTTCCACATCATTTCTCCATAAGGAATCCCTGCAAGTTACAATATTACAAGTTACAAGTTACAATGGCTCTCATTTCTCTAGGCTAATTTTTAAACTTTAGCAACATTTACAAAAAAAAAAAACAAATATTTTTTAATCCACCACTATATATTAACACAGCATGGAGATCAGCAAAACAAACTATTTTCCTTTGAGGTCTTTCTTAATGATCATACCATCTGACACAAAGGCTTCATTCATCCACAGTTCTTAAAATAAATGTGTCCACTCCACCATCCTGCAGTTAGCATGACTCTAGATCTGAGGGTGATTTAGTCCTAATCCCACCATACCCGTAAATTTCTCCAACCTCTACCTAGGCGCCTGAGCTCTCATGGCACATATAGTTTTAGCTTTTCTAGAGCCTTTCTACAAAAACAATGCAACTTTGCTCTGTTTCCCACCTAGTTCAGAGGTATATTCTGGAGCATGGCAAAGATGGTCCACCTGAGTGACTATATCATAGATATCCTAAATCTATAGCAGGTACCTACTAACCATATATCCTGATCCTCAGGGAACCCTCGTTTGTCTCTCATAAATAAAATAAAATAAAATAAAATAAATAGATAGATAGATAGATAGATAGATAGAAAGAAAGATAGATAGATAGATTGATAGCTCTGAAACAAATAAATAAAAAGCTTTGAAAAACTAGAGAATTTTGATCAACACAATGACCAATGATGATTCCAGAGGATCAATGAGGAACTATGTTACCCACCATTCAATAGAAAGGTAACTAAGTCAGAATGTAGAATAGGACTCAAATTATTGGATATGGCCAATGTGGGAATTTGTTTTGCTTAATTTTGCATGTATGTTACAAATGTTTACTTCTCCTATCTATCTTCACCCTCTATGGAGAGTAGAGATGGGAAGGAAAGAAATAAAAGTGAAATTGAAAAAAAATTATTAATAAACAAAATAAAAAGGGAACATATAGAAGGCCTTTTGAGATATTAAAAAAAAAAACTTCTTCCCTTCCTTCTTTCACAAATTCAGTTCAGTAACTTGTAGTTCAGTCATATAACACTCTTAGTGAGTTGTGTAAGACATTAAGAAGTTTAAATGACTTACCCAAGTTTATAGAGCTAGTATATGTCAGAAACAGAACTTGAGCCTAGGGCTTTCTGATTCTTAATTTGCACTCTCTATCCACTACTCTAGGCTACCTTGCATCACATATGTAGTTATTTATGTGTGAATATATGTGTGTGTGTATGTATGTGTGTATATGTATATACATGTGCATATATGTGTGTATATATACATATGTACACATACATATACATTTATACATTCATATATATACATCAAATTTATACACACACTCATACACTTTTAGGTTAGGAAAGGAGGAACAATAACCTAAATATAAGATTACTACTATTATATTTCCCAGTCACCCCCTTCAATCTTTATCAACTCATTTCTTTTGTACTTTGGAGTTTACAAAATGCTCTCCTCCCATTACTGCTTGAGGTTCGTAGAGGGTACAAATATTATTTTTCCTACTTTACAAATAAGAATATGAAGACACTGAGAAATCAAGTGACTTGTCCAAGATAACACAGTCATAGAGATTGGACAGAAATCTTCCGAATAAGTGGGGCCTATTCTCTTTCTATGTCCTCTTTGATGTTATATCTCAAGAAGGATACTTTAGATAGAATATTCTCATTAAATTGTTTCAGTCATGTCTGAGTCTTCATGACCCCATTTGGAGCTTTCTTGGCAAAGATACTGGAGTAGTTTGCCATTTCCTTCTCCAACTCATTTTACAGATGAGGAAACTGAGGCAAACAAGATTAAGTGACTTGCCCAGGGTCACAGAGCTAGTAAGTGTCTGAAGCCAGTTTTGAACTCAGGTCCTCCTGACTCAAGGCTGGTACTCTATACACAATGCTACCCACCTGTCCCTTCAGATAGAACAGAAGCTCCCTAATGGCAGCAACTATTTCACTACTCTCTCTGTGTTTCCAGAAACAAAATTGCTCCTTTGCATATAAACAAAATGCTTGTTGACTCACTATTAAAAAAAACAAAAGCATTCATATTATTCTAACGAATTTACTGCAAAGTTCTGAAGTAAAATTCCAAAGATTCAGAATCTTAAAACTTGTAAAAATAACATTGTGGCAACTAGGTAGTGGATAGAGAGATAGGCCTGGAGTCAGGAAAATCTGAGCTCAAATTAGGCATCAGACACTTACTGTGTGACCCTAGACAAGTCCTGTTTGCCTCAGTTTCCTCATCTATAAAATGGGGATAATAATAGCACCTACCTCCCTAAGTTATTATGAGGATGAAATGAGATAATTATAAAGAGTGTAGCATGATGCCTGGCACATAGTAAATACTATATACATATTAGCTACTATTACTATTTTTTCACTTTGATATATAATATGGACAGGAATAAAGAAGAGAAACCATATAGAATAAGTAGAAATTCCATGGCTTTCAAGTATAACAATTATTTCACATCAAATGCAAGTTATTGAAAATAATTTATTTCTGATTTTCTTTTACACTTCTTCTAGTATAATAAGAATTTATATAGTATTTTGAGTTTTATGAAGCATTTAACATAAGCTAAATCATTTGATTCTCACAATGACCCAGTGAAATAGCTGCTATTATTATCCCCATTTTACAGATGTGGAAACAGCCTCAAAAAAGTTTAAGAGACTTACCCAGGATCACACAGCAAATATGTTTCTGAGGCAGAATTTGAAATCTAGTCTTCCTGAGTTCCAGCTTGGTATTCTATCCACTTTATAATGTAGGTGCTTCTAAGAGAGCATAGCAACATTACAAATATAAGAAAAAGTAAGAAGTGTGGAGACAAGATGGTGGAGTAAAAGCAGTGACTTGCTTGAGTTCTCCCCCAAACCCCTCCAAATACCTATAAAAAATGACTCTAAACAAATTCAAAAGCAGCAGAACCCACAAAAAGACAGAGTAAAACAAATTTCCAGCCCAAGACAGCCTGGATGGTTGATCTGAAAGGAATATTGCGCCAAGCAGGGAGAGGAGTGCAGTTTGGCATGGGCACCCAAGGAAGGCAGGCCTCAGAGAACCTGGAGCAGGCCTCAGAGGATGAATCATGGGCAGCTGTGATGGTTTCCAGACTTCTCAAGCCACAAACACCAAAGGCAACTTAGAAGGTCAGTGTGAAAAGTCTGTGTCAGTAGTGAGAGAGAGAAGCTTGGTCCCAGCCCCAGTCCCTAAGAGTGGCCCCAGGGCTGTGGCTGCCTCCAAAACTTCTGGCCCACAGACTGAGGGGGAATGAAGTGGCTGATCAGAGGGGGGTTGCAGGGATCTCTTTGCTGGTGCAGGATTCTCTTCCTTTGACCTGCTTGGATCTGTGTCATAGTCCTGGGTGGCGGTCCTGGGGTGAGGAGGCGTGTTGGTATGGGGGAGCTTTTAGTGGCGGTGGAGAGGAAATCCTCCTCACAGTTCCAAGACAGAAAAGAGTGCTTGTAGTCACTCATAGACCTGAGCACAGGCCAGGAAAGGAGTAAACACCTCATCGCTTATCATATTACCTTGGAAGAACTAAAAATTTACAGGTCCCTAGAAGTATCTCTGAAAACAGCTGCACAAAACCCCAGAAGCTTGGGACTGTACATTCTCCATACTGGAAACAGACCCCTATCTTAACAAAGTTTAAAACTCAAGTAATTGGCTGGGATCATGAATAAACAAAGGTCCAAAAAAGTCATACCACAGAATCATTCTTTGGTAGCAAAGAAGATCAAAACATACAATCAGAAGAAGACAACAAAGTCAAAGTTCCTACATCCAAAGCCTCCAAGAAAAATAAGAATCAATACCAGGCCTTGGAAGAGCTCAAAAAGGAGTTTGAGAAACAAGTAAGAGAAGCAGAGGAAAAACTGGGAAGAGAAATGGGAGTGATGCAAGAAAATTATGAAAAACAAGTCAACACCTTGCTAAAGGAGACCCAAAAAAATACTGAAGAAAATAACATCTTAAAAAATAGCCTAACCCAAATGGCAAAAGAGGTCCAAAAAGCCAATGAGGAGAAGAATTCCCTAAAAAGAAAAATTGACCAAATGGAAAAGGAAGTCCAAAAGCTTACTGAAGAAAATACTTCCTTAAAAATTAGAATAGAGCAATTGGAAGCTAGTGACTTGATGAGAAATCAAGACACTGTAAAACAAATCCAAAATAATGAAAAATTAGAAAACAAGGTGAAATATCTCATTGGAAAAACAATTGACCTGGAAAATAGATCCAAGAAAGAGAATTTAAAAATTATTGGACTATCTGAAAGCCACGATTAAAAAAAAAAAAAGAGCTTAGACATCATCTTTCAAGAAATTATCAGAGAAAACTGTCTTGATATTTTAGAACCAGAGGGCAAAATAGAAATTGAAAGAATCCACCGATCACCTCCTGAAAGAGATCCCCAAAGGAAAACTCCTAGGAATATTGTAGCCAAATTCCAGAGTTCCCAGGACAAGGGGAAAATATTGCAAGCAGCCAGAAAGTAACAATTCAAGTATTGTAGAAACACAATCAGGATAGCACAAGACTTAGCAGCTTCTACATTAAGGGACTACAGGGTATGGAACATAATATTCTGGAGGGCAAAGGAGATAGGATTACAACCAAGAATCACCTACCCAGCAAAACTGAGCATAATCCTTCAGGGGAAAAAATGGTCATTCAGTGAAATAGGGGACTTTCAAGCATTCCTGATGAAAAGACCAGAGCTGAATAGAAAATCTGACTTTCAAATACAAGACTCT
The DNA here is from genome assembly GCF_900497805.2 of Vombatus ursinus. Lineage (NCBI taxonomy): Eukaryota > Metazoa > Chordata > Mammalia > Diprotodontia > Vombatidae > Vombatus > Vombatus ursinus. The sequence continues at coordinate 5,346,411 of NW_020951391.1, read as the reverse complement.
AGTGAAACATGAAGAAGTAAATAGGAAAGAGAAATCATAAGGGACTTATTAAAATTGAACTGTTTACATGACTGCATGGAAAGATGATATTTGTAACTCATGAGACCTTTGTCAATATTAGGGTAGTTGGAGGGAAAAAAATTATATGTATGTATGTAGATAGATAGACAGACAGACAGACAGACAGACAGACAGACAGACAGACAGACAGACAGATAGATAGATAGATAGATAGATAGATAGATAGATAGATAGATAGATAGATAGATAGAGGGCACAGGGTGAGTTGAAGATAAATGGGGTGATATCTGGAAAATAAAATTAGGGGGTGAGAGAGGATTACACTGGGAGAAGGAGAAAGGGAGAGGTAGAATGGGGTAATTTATCTCACATAAACAGACAAGAAAAGGCTTTTACAGTGGAGGTAGGGGAAGATGGGAGGGAATAAGTGAATCTTATTCTTATAGGATTTGGCTTAAGGAGTGAATAACATACACACTCAATTGGGTACAGAAATCTATCTTGCCCCACAGGAAAATGGGGGGGGGGGTAGAGGGGAGCAGAAAGAAGGGAGATAATAGAGGGGAGGGCAGATTGGGGGAGGGGGTAATCAGAAGCAAACACTTCTGAGGAGGAACAGGGTCAAAAGAGAGAATAGAATAAATGGGGGATAGGATAGGATGAAGGGAAATATACTTAGTTTTTCACAACATGACTATTATGGAAGTATTTTGCATGATTACATATGTATAACCAGTATCAAGTTGCTTGCCTTTTCAATGAGGGTGGGTGGGGAAGGAGGAAGGAAGAAAATTTGAAAACCAAACTTTAAAAACAAAGTTAAAAAAAGTTGTTTTCATATGCAACTGGGAAATAAGAAATACATGAAATGGGCTATAGAAATCTATCCTGCCCTACAGGAAAATAGAAGGGGAAGGGGATAAGAGAAGGGGGGGAGAGATAGAAGGGAGGGCAGATTAGGGAAAGGGGTATACAGAATACATTCCATGTTGGGGTGGGTGGAGGGATGAGATGGGGAGAAAATTTGGAACCCAAAATCTTGTGGAAGTGAATGTTGAAAACTAAAAATAAATAAATTTTAAGGAAAAATAAAAAAGGAAAAGTAAAAAAAGTCCCCAAATTATATTCAGCCAGGATATAAAGTCCTGTCTACATGGCCTTGATCTGACACTTCCCCTATTAAAGCATTTGCTGTGGGGTGGAGTTGCTCTGATTTCTCTTTTAGTAGCATAACTCTCAGGATAAAGCAGAAAGTCCATTTTACAAGGGCTTAATCAATCATTTGTTCAATACATCTGTACCTAAAACAACTTGGTACTTATCCTTACCTAGAGAGAGCCAGACGATCAAATAAAAGGTGTAAATACCTGTAAACCCCTCAAAAATGGATTTGTGAAGCTTTTCTGAATTTTATGAAAAAGGAACCTCTATTGCCAATAATTGCGGCAAAAAAATTCCCAATATAATTTGCTTTGCAGGAACATATGTATTTATTACATATACTTTAATATTATCTATTTACTATGTATATCCATCCCATCTCTATATGCCTATAGAAATTGATATATAAAGATATAAAATAAAGAGATAGAAATAGTGACATAGAGACAGAAAGAAAAAAAAACAAGATAGAGAAATAGAAGTGGAGAGTTAAAGAGCTAAGAGAGATAGAATAAATACAGATATAAAATATTTTGTACTTTTCAAAGCCTTTTGGAAAAGAAGACAGTGGATCACATGTATTGCTTGAAGTGTGAGTGAAGGAACAGGGACAGAACCCACACCCCTAACATGTAGACAAAGCGTCTTCCAAATGAATTCTGACCTCATGAAGCTGTGACAAGGAGACATCACAAAAGTAAAACAAACATGAAGACCAGTCAGGTGAGATAACTTCAAGGAAGACAGTTACATCACTGGGGGAAAATAAAACTATAACTCCTGTGTCATCCTTATTCCCCTCTTATTCTCAGAGTCCTTGACACTTTATGCAAATGTGCAGCTGCTTTCCACATTTCTACAGGTTCTTCCAAGCTTGGACAGCTCCCTGCAGGGTGATAGTGGGGAAAGACCTCTTCCAGCCTCCCACAGTGTGCATTTTGGTAAAATAAATGTGTTTCACTCAAGCCCTATATTGGAATTGGAAAAAAAAAAAAACCTAAATCAAGAATAAGTAAATAATTTAGATGATTATAATAGCATAGCTCCAGAGCAAGAAAGGATGTTAGAGGCCATCTAGTTCAACTCTGATTTTACAGGTGAAGAAACTGAAACCCAGAGAAGTGAAATAATTTACCCAAAGTGTTGTAAGTGATAAGCATATGAGGCAGAATCTGAAACCATGTGTTGAGAGCCAGAGGTCTTTCCACTGCACCATGCTTCATTAGAGTGAAAGAGAGATAGACAAAGGAAAACACAGAGAGAGGGAGAGACTACCACCATTGGGTCGAGTGGCAACATTCCATTATAATTGATTTGGAGTTTCCATTTATTAAAGAAAAACACAAACCAGAACTAGGCCCAATCATGTGAAATGAATCAGCCAAGACAACCTCTGCTTCAAACCGTAATTCTAATCACCTGATGATACAGTCTTTAGCTTTGGTGAAGGTGCCCTTTGGTTGAAAGCTTAATTCTTCCTTAAAGGTTAGATTAAGTACTTCCTATTGGTGGATATGACAGGATGATAGAAACTCTGATCCTACAGGAGTGATCGTCCCTCTGGATTGGCCAAACAGGTAACTGACAACTGTCTCATGTCAAAGACACCACAAGACCCTGATCATCCAGATATACTTCCTCCACCAGTACATAATAGCCCAATTTTTCCTTCAAAATAACCTGAAATATCAAAATATAAAGGTCCTAATGCAGAAAATAGACAATGGGGAAGGATTCTATCCCCAGAAGATCATGGTTTAAATTGCTTTTATTACCTGAGTATGACAGAATAAAAAGTATTGGATTTTGAATAAGAGAATTTGGACTCAAATCCTATCTCTGCTGGTTTCTAAATGTGTGACCTTGGACAAAAGCCTAAACTTTTTTTGGGGGGAGAGGCTCATTTTTTCTCACCTATGAAGTGAGGGGATTGGACTAGATAGCTTCTAAGGTCCCTCTTTGCTCAAAGTCTATGACCCTGTGACCTGGAAGGGCTCCCTCTCTCTAATCTGTGAGCAAACAAGGAAACAGCAGTCAATCACATAACTTAGGTGAGGTACAAGTCAAGAATGTTATGCAGAAGTCTGGAGAAGAAAAAATCACAGATCTAGAGATGGAAAGGATCACAAGGGTCATCTGAAGGCCCTCATTTGAATTATGATGAAACCGAGGCCCATTTAGGGTAAGTGATTTCATCAAAGTCACACAGTTTGTAAGTGTCTTAGGTAGAATTTGAACTTTCACCCTGAGGAGAGTGCTCATGCCATTTTATTATACTCATGCTCAGAAGCGTATTTTTTTAAATTTTATTTTGAGTAGTCCTCTCCACAGTAATTCTGCAATTAGTGTCCATCCAGTGCTTGAATAATCCCTTGAGTGTGCCCAAAATAGGAGGCATCGTTCAAATTGTATTGAAGAAAAAGGTCAGGGACAAAATACAGTGGAACTAGATGTGGCTCTTAATATTGCTCTTAACATCTCCTGGGCAGCTAGGTGGCATGGTGCATAGAGTGCCAACCCTGGAGTCAGAAGGACCTGAGTTCAAATCTGGCCTCAGACACTTACCAGCTGCATGACCCTGGGAAAGACGCTTCACCTTGTTTGCCTCAGTTTCCTCATCTGGAGAAAGAAATGGCAAACCACTCCAGTCTCTTTGCCAAGAAAACCCCAAATTGGGTCTCCGAGTACCTGAATTGACTCAACAACAAAAATTGCTATTCCCTACCTGCCTGATCTTAAACAAGTCACTTAGCCTTAATTTTTTATTTGTTAATTGGTGATGGTAATACATTCCATGCTTATCTCAAAGTGTTATTGCAAGAACTGAATATGTGGAAATGATTTGTTTTTTTTAAGCCAAAATCAAAAGCAGAGTAGTATTATTCTTCTTAGGGATAAAGCAATCATCAGCATATAGAGGATTTTAAAAGTTAAGTGAGGCTACCAATAGGTGGATAGTTCCTGCTCTGAAAATCTGCTTATTTTTTCACCAGGGATGAGAGTCCCCTAAAACCTGAAAAAACAGCAATGATCGGCTGCTGAAAATTACAAGGCATGCATTTTCATCAGTTTATTTTTAAGGGAAATCATTTGGAGCAAAGGAACAAGTTGAACTAATTTAATTAATACTCTAACAAAAAGGATTCCAAGAGAGTTGTCATTATCTTTTCTTAACCCCTCCAGGGATGTAAGACTATGAATGTGTGGAACAATTATAAAGACGACATCAATAGAAAATTTCAGGGAAACATTGACATAGCATGATGGGAAGAGGATTGGATCATAGTTGTAAGACTGGGTACTCATTTTTTTCAAAGTGACTTTGAGTAAGTCACTTCATCTCTTGTGGATTCAATCAATCAATCAATAAACACATATTAATTGCTGCTATGTACAGGCAAGTGCTAAGTGCTAGGGATATAAAAAGAGACAAAAGATAGTCTCTGCTCTCAAGGAGTTTACAATCTACTGTATTGCGAGGCAGCTTGGAACAGGCAATAGCCAATAGATTTGAAGTCAAAAAAATATTAATTCAAATTCTGCCTCTCATAACTATGTGACTACAAAAAAGTCACTTCACCTCTTTGAACCTCAGTTTCATTATACAAAATATGATAACATAGAGTTAATCTTCTAACTTGTACCCACATTAGCAGATCATGTCCCCAGAGAAAGGCTAGGTATTTCTTCCATTGCATTTCTAAGGGAAACCCTGCAAGGTTGGGAAGTGTTTGTTTTTTTTTTTCTCCCACTATTGTAGTTCATGATAACCATTAGTGTGATTTGTCCCATTGATTATCAGTTCTTATCAACTAGACAGTCATACTAAGGTGAAATAGTAAGAACAGATGATACAAACATACTACCAATAGTCTGAGACTCCCTCTCTCACAAATACACACAGAATTCAGAAAAAAGTCTGTAGCAAAGGGATGTAAACTCCTTTTCCTAGACATTATTTTCTGCCCTCCATGGGGCACTTGTGAAGTTCTTGTTTTATAAGGTGGATCTTTTGGAATTGTTGTGGAATTATTTGTCATTGCTTCCTAATGAAGACATCAACTATTCTAGTGACACTGATAAGACTCTCAAGGGCAGTCCAAAATCAACCTACCTTTCAAAGCTTATAAAGTCATCTGCTGGTCAAGGGTTGGCAAAATAAGATAGATGATTTCTCTTTCTGCATACCCCTCCCCAAATAATTCTCTTCCAGAAATTTGGCTGGCACCACTTCCACCACTGGCACGCAAAGGCTAATCTGCCACTCCAGTGCTGGAAGCTGAGTTGATTGCTATTTTATACAATCCCATGGGACACAATTGAATCTCCTCAACCAGACTTGAATTATTCTATGTGTAACATTATTTCACTTTATTCAATGGCTTGAAATACTCACTTTAGTTTGAACTTGATCAACTAGGTTGTTTGTATTCACTTTCATGGCTTTGATTAATTAAATAGAGGTGTTAATGCCTACTAAGATATTGGAACTATAGTACCTGTTATTTTTAGTGGGTAAGGTGATTTATTGACATAATCTAACAGTAGCTATAGCAACCACCTAACAGGGGTGTAGTGAGTACTAAATTACATCAATCAATAAATCAAGAAGTATTAAGAATATATTATGTGCCAGTCCACATACTACATTCTGGAGATATAAAAACAGAGATAAAATTGTCCTTATACTCAAGAAGCTTACTTTCTATTGGAGGAAACAGCATAGATAACATGTGTACAATGCTTTGAAAATTTTAAAATGTTATCAATGTTACCTATTAGGATTATTACTATTATATAAGATTTCATAAATTATATGCAAAATAAATTGAAGTAAATGAGGAAAGGGCATTAGCAACTGAAGAATGAGGAAAAGTCTCATTTAGGAAGAGGTGTTTCAGCTGAACTTTGACAAATTCAAAGAAGTGGAAGTGAAGGAGTTCATTCCAAGGATGGGGACCAGGCTATACAAAGCTTAGAGATAGGGGATAGAAGAACATATGTGAATAACAGTAAGAAAGCCAGTTCAGCTCAACCAAAGAGTGAGTAAAGGAGAGTAATGCGTAATAAAATTGAAAAGGTAGGTTGGAGCCTAATTATAAAAGGCCTTAGGAGACAAACAAAGAAGTCTGTTTTCAACTCTATAGTATACCATAGAATTGTATGGAGCAGAATGATGCAGTCCAACCCATGCTTTAGGAATCTTACATTAGTATTTGTGGAAGTACGATTAGAGAGGGGAGGAACTTGAGGCAAAAAGACAAATTAAGAGGCTATTCCAATATTCCAGGTGGGACGCAATGAGGGACTGACATTAGGTGATGATCACATGAGTACAGAGAGGCAGCTAGATGGGAAAGATGTTGGAGGGGCAGAATAGCTAAAATGAACTAGTCTTAGCAAATGAATATCTGATATGTGGGTTGAGGGAGAGTTAGCAGTATTGTATGACTCTACCAGTGTTAGCCTCAGTTACTGGAAGGATGGTGAATGGATGGATGCTTGGATGAATGAATGAATGAATTAATTAATTAATGAAGCATTCATTATGTACTTACTATGTTCAGATTACTGTGATGGTGCCCTCCAAAAAAATATGAAGTTTGAAAGAAAAGTTGATTTGGGGAAAAAGTTTTTAGATTCTATTTTGAACATACTGGAATTGGCAGCCTACCTTATAATCTAGTTTGGGATAGCCAATGGAAAATATTTTCTAAACTTTAAAGTTTCCTATATGTCAATTAGCATTATTGAACTTCATCTATGAAATGAGGAAGTTGAACAAGAAAAGGGAATAAGCATTTATTATTAAATGCTTACTATGTGACAGACACTGTGCTAAGACCTAAATAGATAATATCTCAGTTGATCCTCACAACAGTCCTGCGAGGCAGGTACTATTATAATTTCTCTTTCATAGTTGAAGATATTAATGAAGATTAAGGAACAAATACAGGGTCACACAACCAGTGCCTGAGGCTGGATTTGAACTCAGGATTTCCTGACTCCAGGTATAGTACTCTATTCACTGTGCCACCTACTACCTGCAGAATTAGATGAATTGTAAGGTAGCTTCTAGCTGTAGCATCCTCTTGATCTGTGGTTCTGGTGATATTTCTCTTGGTGTCATAAAAAAGATATACTAGATGACAGAGCTATAAGCTCTGGCACTTAGATGGTTAAATGAGTCTTTGTGAAAGTGCTCCATGGAAATTGAAATTGCTGCAATGCTTTCTTTGTGAATTGGCATGGCAAGCAAAATACAAAAGGTAGTTTTAATGTCCTGATATATTAAAATTGAAGGCTTAATGTCTAATATCCTCTCTCCAAACAGGTACCGATTTAAGATCCATTTTACCACTGCTGTTGTTTCTGCTCAGCTAAAATTCCCAGTGAAATCCACCTGACTGAAAGATTGTTGACTTTCAGCAATTTGATTTTTAAAATTACTTTCCAAGCCTTATTGCTGAGTATAATCACCACACCAGGTCAGGGACATGAAAACTGGAAACCTCAATGAATAAGATGGCAGGGGCTCAAGAATGTCTAACATACTATAATTAGGAAAATCCATATGGTCATTTAAAGAGACAAACCTTAATCAATCACTGACCTTCATGGCAAGAGGATATTCTTCTTTCATGTCAAGGTGTTTTATCACTTCTCAGTTTCTGAACACAAGTAACACTGCTGGCTAACCAGGGCTATCCATGTAAATATGTCTGGATGGACTTAACAGGGTTTTGTTAACCCAGAAGCCCAATTTGTTGTTGTGGCTACCAGTTATATGTTACTTCCAACCATGAATAGCAAGGCCAAAAAGGCAAAAAGAAGAGAAGGGATACTCATAGAGGCACTAGGGCCTGATGAGTATAAATGTTAGGGGGAGTATTCTCAAACTTGTCATCTTTTCCCCCCATGGAGCACCTTCTCCTGATTGCCTCATTTCTGTTAATGATACCATTATTCCCCCAGTTACTGATATATCAAGTCTCAGAGCTTCAAAATCAAAATCATAGATGTGAAAGTTATCTTAGAGTCCAACAAGTCCAATTGCTAGGGGAAACATTAAAACCTCCCTTTACAATATGTCCCCTTACCCCAACAAGACTGATCATCTTGCCTTTGATTAAAGACATTCAGAAATGGGGTATTCTCACTTTCTGAAGAACCCCACTGCATTTTTATATGTTTTTGTTGATATCTTCTGTTTCTCACACAATCATAGTTATCTCAATTATCTTCCCCCTTCTCAGAGAGTCTTCCCCCATAATAAATGGTATTATTTAGGGATGAAAAAATATTAATTGACATATTGAAAATATTTGAAAATAAATGCAAAGAAAGATTCATCTTATGAGTTCAAGTTTGGCCTCAGACACTTACTAGCTATGTGTCCTTGGGCAAGTCACTTAACCCTCATCATCTGTGAAATGAACTAGAAAAGGAAATGGCAAACCACTTTAGCATCTTTGCCAAGAAAACCCAAATAATCGAGTCATGAAGAATTGAACTGAAAAGATGACTAAATAACAACAAAAATGATTTGATTCTGTGAACCAGTAAATTCTGTTCCAAATGGTGCAACTTAACTATGCCTTTAAACCCAAATTACTCTCGTTTTCATTGAATGGCTAATAATAGACCCTAGCTCAAGCCTCTATAGCTCATTGTTTAGGTTTTGATGGCTTAAAGTTAGTATAAATAGCAACTATTTTTTGTTCTAACCAGAAATTTTAAGGGTCTTCCCCTCCCAGACTAATATTTTTGTGCTGGTAAATTAGGCCATCAATTCTTACCTAGCTTTTAGTCATTGAATGGGTGTTGACTCAGACAAACTGAGGCATGGGAAAGACCTTAATTTGGAAAGACCAAGATCATCTACTATCCTGGGCCATAGCCAATCATCTTGACTTTTGGACTTTGCCAATGGGCTTTGATGACTCTGGAAGAGTGAGGCTGAAGACTTTATGCAGCTCTGCCTCACTCAAATTCAACTCACATTCAACATCATCTTTATGATATCATTGGTCCTCTTCAAGAATGAAGGAGGAAAAACAGAACAATAATACCTATTAACATTCTAGTTCCATGAAGGGGTAAATTGGGGGTGTCTGCTTGTATCCTTTCATTCAAGTCATTCTTAAACTTTATAATTTAATAACATTTACTTTTGAGTTTTTGCTGTGTAGATGTTCTTTCTATTTACATTGTCAACACACATGCACAAATAGTCTTGGTTCTATTCACTTTACTCTGAATCATTTCAAAGAGATTTTCTATGTTCCTCTGTATTCATCATATATGTCATTTCTTACAGTACAGTAATATTTCATTATATTTCTGAGCCACAATTTGTTTGGTTATTCCTTTTTGATGGATATCTATTTTGTTTCCAATTCTTTGTTGCCCAAAAAGTGCTGCTATAAATATGTTGGTTTATATGATGACTTAACTTCTTATTAATGGCTTCCTTAAGGTATAAGCCCAGCAATGGAGTCTTTAGTTCAAAGAATATGGATATTTTCATCACTTGATTTGCAAAATTCTAAATTGCTTTCCAAAATGGTTGTACCATTTTGCTACTCCACCAAAAATGTAGCAATGTGTCTGTCATTTCACAATTCTTGCAACAATAACTACTGCATTTTTTGGTCATTTTTGCCAATTTTCAGGGACTGAAGTGAAATCTCAAACTTGTTTTGAGGTACATTTTCTTATTATTAGCGATTTGAAGTATTTTTTGTGTGCTTGTGATTACTTTGAAATTTTTCTTTTTTGGCCACTTATCGATTGGAGAATGACTATTACACACACACATATACAAAAATGTATACGTACACACACACATAGACACACACATATTATATATGCCTCAATTAATAAACACTTCTCAGAGAAATTTGATACAGATATTTTTCCCATTTGACCACTCCCTAGATGCAATATTGTTTCCTGTGTAGAAGCTTTTAAATGCTATAGTATCAAAGATTTATTTTATCTTTTGTAATTGCTTCTATTCTTATTTGTTTAAGAATACATCTCTTACCTATAGCTATAATAGGTATATGATTTGTTTCTCTTCTAATAATATAATCTTTATTATAAAGGCATGTTTTCATTCAGAACATGTTGTTGTTGTAAGAATATATTGTAAATTTCTGACAAACAGCTTTCCATTTTTCCCAGAACTTTTTTTTCTAATCAAATAAGGAGTTTCTTTCTAAGTAATTTATTTTCCACTTTATTAAACTCTAGGTAATTCAGTCCATTCAGATTCTTCCTTGTCTTGTCTGTTCCATTGATCTAGCTTTCAATTTTTTAACCAGTACTAGATGGTTTTCATGACTGATGCTTTACAATATAGTCCAAGGTCTGGAAAACTCATTCTCCCTTCATCTCTAATTCTTTTCATCATTTGCCTTAATATCCTAGATCTTTTGTTTTTCCAAATGAATTGTATTTTTATATTTTATCAAGTTCTAAAATGTATCCCCTTTGTAATTAGATTGACATAGAAATGAAAATATAAGTTATTGTAGTATTATCATTTTTATTATTTTGGCACAACCTAGCCATGAGCACTGATATTCCTAGGGGTATTTAGGTTGTCCTCTCTTTCTTTAAGGAGCGTATTATAATTGAATTGATACATGTTGGTTTTGTTGTTCGTATGTGTGCATGTGCTTGTGCTTGTGTGTGTGTGTGTGTGTGTGTGTGTGTGTGTGTGTGTGCATGCGCATGTGCTTTGGTAGGTTTATCCCAGATGTTTTATGCATTTTATAGTTAATTCGAGTAATAGTTCCCTTTCTGTGATTGTTTCTTTGTTTTGTTATTATTATATAGAAATGCTGTTTATTTTTGAGCATTTATTTTGTAGCCTACAAGTTTGTTGAAACTATTAATTTTCTCAATTGGTACCTTCACTGACACTCTAATAATTTGAAAGTATGCCATCATATTATCAACAAATAGGGATAGTTTTATCTCCCCTTTATCTTTATGCCTTTGATTTCTTTCTCTTGTCTTATTACTGTTACTAGAATTTTAGAGAACTGTATTGAATAATAGTGGAGAGATAGCACATCCTTGCTTCACACCTGTATTTACTGGAAAAGGTTCTGGTGTATTACTTTGCATATGGTGTTTTTTTGTTGTTGTTGTTTGTTTTACATAGAAAAATTTTTATGATTAAAAAAAGTCTTGCTATGTCTGTACTTTATAGAGTTTTTAACACAAAAGTATGTTGTCCTTTGTCAAGGGGTTTTGCTGCATCTATTGAGATGATCATGTGGTTTTGGATGGTTTCTTCTTCAATATCATTAATTATGTTGATGTTTTTCTTAACATTGAGCCATCCTTGCATCCCAGTTTAAAACCCACCTTAATCATAATGAGTGATTTCTTAAATAAATTGCCGTAGAATGTTTGATGGGATTTTGTTTAACATTTTTGAGTCTTTTCTTGGTTTAGGAATTAGAACTTTATTTCTCATAAAAAAGATTCTAGCAGGGTCCTTTATAAATTATTGAGAATAAGTTGTGTAGTATGTGTACTAACTGTTCTTTAAAAGCTTGATAAAATTCTTCTGTCAATCCATCATGACAGGAATTTCCCTCCCTCTTTGGCAGTTCTTTACAGCTAAACCTATTTCCTTTTATGATATTGGGTTAATTAAGATCTTTATCTTGTCTTCTGATAATTTAGATATTTTATATTTTTGAAGTTATCACTCTTTCTTTTGTGTTATTAGTTTTGTTAGCATATAATTGTATGTAATATATTGTAATTATTCTTTTTATTTCTTCTGGTTTTATTGTGATTTCATTTTGCTTATTTTCCATTTTATTAATTTGATTTTTTGGTCTCTCCTTTTTAAATAGATTAGTCAAGGGCTCATCAAATTTATTAGACTTTTCAAACAAGGAACATTTAGTTTTATTTATCTTTTTTACTTCTTTTTGTTTTCGATTTATCTATTTCCCACCTAATTCTTAACCTCCTCTTTTGTGCTTATTTTAGGTTTGTTTGTTTGTTGGTTTTATAATTATTCAGTTCATACTCAGTCCACTAAAACTCTCCTTTTCTATTTTGCTAATGTATATTTTTAGAAACATGCTCCCCCGAGGACTTATTTAGCTGCATCCTAGAAATTTTGACATGTTGCTCCATCATTATCATTTTCATAGTTATTAATTGTTTCTTTGTTTATTCTTTGACCTACTCAATAGTTAGATTTCATTGTCAAGTTTCCATTTGGGTCTCTATCTTTTTTTTTTCCCCTGAACCAATTAGTATTTTTTTTTTGCATTATGGGCTATAAAAGATGTATTAACTATTTCTGTCTTTTTACATTTGTTTGTGATATCTCTGTGCCACAATATAGGATCTGTTTTTGTAAAAATTTCATATGGTACTGAAAAATATGTTTATTCCTTTGCAGTTCATAAATCTTTTAACTCTAGTTTCTTCAATTAATTGTTCAGTGCCATATTTTCCTTCTTATTTGTCTGTGTTAGACTTATCCACAACTTCTGGGAAACCAATGATTTTTAGGTTGTCTCTACCTATCCTTTCTTAGAGATATGCACATTTTACCTACATAGTGAACATATTTTCTTTTAACATAAAAGTCCAAGTAGTACTGCACTCTAATCTCTTACCATCCTCATGTCGGCTGCCTGATACCTCTTCTATCTTCCCTAATCTCTATCTGCTTTCCAGGTCTGAAACAATTGCCCATTAAATACTGCCATTACAACTGGAAAATGTAAGTCAATATACTATCCTATGGCTCACTTATCATTCTATATCTTTCCAAACCAAAAAAATTTCCTCTGATGGCTGCAATTCCTCTATAGTGTATTTGTTGCCTCTCCCTATTCAAATGTAGGCTTCATGAGAGTAGGGACTGGCATGTCTTTTGCAGCTGTATCTCTAACCCTTAACATGCATCTTGGCACACAGTGAGTACATAAACATTTTCATTCATTAAGTCATTCATATTCCTATAATTCCCAATAATGTTTTGTACCAAATAAGCACTTAGTAAGTCTGCTAAATTAGTTACCCTTAGATTAGTTAACCCCAAAATGGTTATTCATAAGGGAAGATAATATTAATTAGGACTAACAGGATGTGAATCTTGAAGTCCTTTCCCATAAATGTACCTGGTCATTGAAAAGGCTCTGAAGACCATAGCAAGGCAATGTTCTTGACAGCTATCTTGAACCATAATTGAAACCATAAATAGATAGATAGATAGATAGATACATGTGTATGTTTATGTATATATGAGTATGTATATGTTTATGTGTATTTGAGTACGTACATATACAATCATACATACACATATACATAAACACACATATATACATACATGCACATATATATACATGCACCTGAGGATGAATGATAAGAATGATAGACTGACAAAAAGTAAATACTAATTGAAAATCAAGGAGATGCATGAGCAGAGATAATGAATAATATACCTTAACTTGATTGAGACTTCTCATCAGTCTCAAATCTGTAGTGGAATATTTAGTTCCTACTAAACACCTATTATGTGTTAGGAGCAAGGCAACATAGTATAATGGATGGAGAGCTGATCTCAAAGTCAGGAATGCCTATGTTCAAGCCCCACCTTTGACACATACTGACTGGGTAAGTCAAAACCTCTCAGTTCCCATAAGCAACTGTCTAAGATTCTAGGTTGCCAAGCAGGTGCTGTCCTACATTGGTGGAGGGAGTTTCCCCCCACAGGAGTCATCTACACTAATGAAATCACAAGCCTAGTCCCTAAACTTCTGCATTAGGAACTGTACTAGACACAGGGAGCACAAAGATGAAAACTAAGAAGTCTCTTTCCATAAGAAGTTTATATTATCTTAGGAGGTAACAGCCCACATGCTGATGTGAATGAACCATAATGAAATGTTGTATTTGAAAAAGAAAAAGAAAAAAAGGAATGTTGTATTTGGAATAAGAATCCCTAGGTCCAAATCACAGTTCTATCAACACCTACATGTGTGACATAGAGAAAGCAATTTAGCCTCTCTAAGCTTCAGTTTCCTTACCTGCAAAATGAGGGTATTGCATTAGAGATGACTTTTAGGGTCTCTTTAAGCTCAAAAATCTATGATGCCATTCTCTCTACAACATAAATTGACATTATTATACAAATTAAGTACTACTATTGGAAGAGGAGAGAAATAACAACTAAAGGGGATGAGATTGGAGGATAGGGAATATTGGGAAATGCCTCATGGGTGAGATGCCACTTGAGTTGAGGCCTGAAGCAAACTTGGAATTCTGAAAAAGGAGAGGTGAGGAGGGGAAGTATTTCAGGAATAGTGGACAGTCATTAAAAGACCAGGATATGGAGATAAAATATCATGGATGGGAAATAATAGTTTCACATACTTAACCACTCCACCTTTTTTTCTCTTCTCTTCTTTCTTCCCCAAACACATATATTTGCTTTCCTTATTATCTTTTATGTCCACACAATTTTGGAAAAGAAAAGTGGTGTCTGCTACCCACTTAGCAAGGGGAACTTAAGCCCAACCAGAAGCCCCTAATGGATGACATCGTTCAACTATGCTTAGTGGGGGGCGAGGGAGAAAAGATTTTAGCTAACTGAGAATCTGTTCCCAACTTCCCTATCTCTACTCATCATCATACCACACAATAGCCTGCCAGTCTCCCTTCTGCACACTTTGCTGTTTTCCAGAAAGGCATTTTTGTCTCCCACAGCAAGACGGATTTATTCATGTCAGTGGTATCATAAAAGTGGAACAGCTCATCACAGCTTCTCACTCTCTCATTTCTCAATCTCTTCTACTTTGTCAGTTACAAGGCCTATAGCTAAATGTCGTGAAAACCAAGGAAATGTGTTAGAGCAGCAATGGCACTAGTGAAGAGTACACATTGATCTCTTCCTCCAAATATGGTAAGTCTAAAATATCAAGAATATGTTTCCTAGAGCTTTCTTACAAATATACTTTCCCAAAATGATAGGCCTAGGGATTACCTGGTATTTCAATGACCTATGTTCAATGAGTTCATCATGTACACAAATATCAATGTAATTGATGGTCAAAAAAATTCTTCAGAATAAAAAGGGAAGGGAATAGTATGATAATTAGTGATGGGATTGTTGACATATGGAAGTCAGCTGAATGCTTCCCTTAAATGCAGATAGCAAGTAAGTAATGAAGCTGTGACCAGAAGACAGGTGTCCAGATTTTTAGTCAAAATTGTCTGTCTTTAATACCAGGGGCTTCCAATCCAATGTCCGTAAAGTACATATATTTTAATTCTCTCCTTCCTCCTCTTTATGCTTCAATTGTCAAAAATGTCATGAAAAAATCCTGGGGGAGGAGAGAGATTATACTCATCATATACAAAATCTCATATCTGATCATCATTTTCTGTATCAGGATACAACCTTACTTATTAAAGGCAGTGACTTTAATGGTTATATTGATGATTATCAATCGGTTATTTTTCTTCTTTGGAATATACATCAGGGTATAACACTTCATGACATAATTAATAAATCATAATATTAGCCAACAAAGTCCTCATTGAGTAGACAGACTTGAATTCTTCCCTACAAGATCTTATGGCCCATTAATGAAGCCAAGGCAGTTTTGTATTTCATTACCAGAAAAACAAATATAAATGTAATGACTTCTAAAGAAAAGAGAAGAGGAGGGTCAGCACAGTGGTGCTGTGTAGGAAAATTAGTGAGGTTAATAAAGCGAAGCTTCTTTTCTTTCATGACACACTGAACTTGTTTCCATTTTAGACAGAGTTACAAAACTGGTGAATCAGGACAAAGCTAAAATTTTTCATGTTATTCTTGCAGAAAAGATGGAGAATTTTGTGCTACATGATTGAAGAGTTAGGTGGATATTTCAATGGTTGAACAGTTATACAGAAAAAAATTACTGTCCTAGGAATCTATCTTTGACTGTGTTATATTCAACATTTGCTTCAATTACTTGGACATATATACATATATATGTGGTACATTTTGCTTGTTAAGTTATTGATGAGATGAAGCTGGAAGGACCAACAGACACAATGGATGACAGATTCTGATTCACAAATATTAGAGCAGACTAGAAAACTGGGCTAAATCAAACAACACAGAATTTAAAAGCGATAAATGTTAAGTCTTCCACTTGGGTTCAAAAATCACCTTCACAAGTCCAAGATGGTAGAGATCTGGCTAGGCAGCAGTTCTGAAAAAGATCTAGTAGTTTTAGTGAACAAAAATCTATGAGTCTGAATTATAATGTAGCAACCACAAAAATTAATAAACCTCAGACCATTTAGGCAAAGAATCGAGGTCTTTTGAGTTTTTTCAACTCCTCCTTGAACAGACAACTTCTGGGGTATCAGGTTAAGTTCTAGGTAGCACATTTTAAGAAATATACTGATAAGATAGAAACTGTTCAGAGAATAATAGAAACCATAAATCTAGTGGTTTAAATGAACACACAAGCCATGCAGTTTAACATTTGTATTGTACAGAAACGGAAACTGAGGCCAAGGGAAGTTGTGATTTGCTTAAAGTCATATTGTAGATGTTAAGCATCTAAGGCAGGATTTGAACCCAGATCCTTTGACTTGAAAACCAATTCTCTTTCCTCCCAATAGCAATGAGGAAGTGGTTTTTAATTTATGTCATATGAGGATAAGTTGAATAAACTGGTATTGTTTAACTTGAAGAAGTCAAGATTTCATAGGGAAAATTATAATCATCTTCAAGTTTTTGAAGGGCTATCAGAAAAGGCATTAAATTTTTGTCTACTGAACTCCATTGGGCATAACTAAGACCATTGAGTAAAGATTTCGAGGAGACATGGGGGGGGCAAAACAAAAAAAAACAAAACCTAACATTAGTTACATAAAAATCCTTAAATGACTGATTTGAGAGGTAGGTTCTCTCACTTTAGGTCTTTGAGAAATGACCGTATAGCCAATAATCAGACAGACTATAGATATAAGGGGCAGATTGGTGGTACAATAGATAAGAGTGCGAGGCCTGGAGTCTGGAAGACTTGAGTTCAAATTCAGCCTCAGACATTTACTAGCTGTAACCCTGGCAAGTCACTTAAACTCTATTTACCTTAGTTTCCTCAGCTGTAAAATGGTGATTAAAAGTAGTACCTAGCTCCGGAGGCTATTGTGAGGAGCAAATGAGATCATTATAAAGAATTTGCCACAGTGTCTGGCATATACCAAGCACTATAAAAAAATATTGGCTATTATACCTGTTATGTTGCAATGGGAATTCTTTTGGGGCTTTGGATTGGATTGGATTGGATTGGATGCCCTCTGAGGTGCCTCTCAAATATAAGACTTATGGTTTTGTGCTTCTAAAAAACTCTGGAGCCTGTGCTCCAATTCTTAGATGGTCCAGTCACAAAGGGGCTTTTTCTACTGTAAAACATGAGCACTTTGACCATTATAAACTAGAAAGGATATTCTACTCTCCTCTCTCATGCCCCTTCTCAAAATCTAATCTTTAAAAAATCTTCTAATGCTCCTTAAAAAACCATCTGTCTGGAATAGTGACCTTTGGAAATCAATCCCCAGTTGTCCTTCATCTTGCAGTATGATTTTCAGTTCTTAGCTTAGATTTTTTTTTTTTTTTGCAAGCCTGAAGTTGGGAAATATAACTTCTTAAGGGAATTCTACACTGTGAAGAAAAGAGTAATTGGTGTGGGGCAAGCTTCTGCATCTCACTAATCAGTTCTCTCTCTCTTTTTTTCTGCATTATCTCACAGGGGACATAGCCCTTAGCCCTACATACTCTGGGTAGAGTTAGAGGAGGATTAGCAGTCACAGAGGAGTACAAAGGTAGATCATGTCCAAAGGCTTTGGGCCGGACTCTAACAGCTTGGGGGTCTCCTAAAGAGATAATAAGAAACCAGCTGCTTAACAGAGATTTAATTCCATGCCAGAGAGTTTACATAGGTCCTATACCCTGGATCACCTTGTTTGGAAATACAGAAAGGGTGCTGTTAGCCATTCTGTGGGGTCTGGAAATGAAACTGAAACCAAGTTCCAAGCCACTGTGGCAGACATTCACCACCAATGAACTAAATTCCTAAGGTGAAGAAATGAGAATTCATAAATGTCTATATACACATTTCCTCTGAAACTAAATTTAAGTCATGAAGGAGAAAAGAAGAGGAGAAGAGAGCAATGGAGTGATTAAGAGCATTAATGAATTCCTAGGCACTTATCAAAGCCCACAGACAAAGCATCCATAAAACACTGTGTCTACTTGCAGCATGTTAGCCATTCATACAGGGTCCTCAGGACAGGGAGCTTGTGCTCTTCATTTCACATATCTCGCATCTTATAAAATGTCATGTACTGCTCAGAATGGCATTAATAACAGAGCATGGGCTCATGAATTCATGCTAATAACAAGAAAACCAATACAAATTACTGAATTTGGTAGATTAACGAGAACACAGACATACAATAACCAAATCAGACCCACTTCATCAAGCGGATGTACTTTGCTGCACAATAACAAAGATAATTGGAGATTGTGCTGGAATGGAGCCAAACAGTCTAATAAGTACTTGGCTGTGATTCACTCGCCAATCACAGACTGGGACCTGATAAGTGCTGATGCCTACGCAATGTCGGGTTTGCACACTCTTCTTATTGTTTATTGATTTCCAATTTAGCAGAGAAGGGTATGTTAAAATCCAGCAAGAACCACATTGTCAAGGGAGGGACACAGCAAAGACTTTGGATTTAACCCAAGCTTCCAACATGCCTTACACTCATTTTCTTAATATGCAAACCATTAAAACAATCGAATTGCAGCAGCAATTTGTGATTTCCAGATTCTAGGGGGTATCTTTTAGGATAAGAATAACTCTTGGGGAACACAGTGAGGAGGTTCTATAGAAAAGATACAGTCTTGTATGTCCTTTGAAGACATAGTAGCATTAATTCAGTTCAGCTGACATCAATGAATGTTTATTGAAGACTTCAGCCATAAGGTTACTGTCTTCGCTTATAAACTCTCAAAGGGCAAGGACAGAGCTCTGACTAAGGCTATGAATGAATGAATGAATGAATGAATGAATGAATGAATGAATGAATGAATGAATGAGTGAATGAATGAAACATTAAGTACTTACTATATGCAAGTACTGTACTGAGTACTGTAGACACGAATAGAAAAGCAGGAGAATGCCTGCTCTCAAGAAGTTCATAATCTAATGGGAGGGGGCACTATGGAAGGAATGTAGGAAGGATTTAAGGGGAAGAGAAATGGCCTTTGCTCTTGGTCATGGTGGGAAGGGAAGCAGCCCCTGGCCTGAGGAGAGAGATGTAGTTCTATTGTCAAAAAGCTACCTAACTTCAGATCATGCAGTCTTATAACTCTCTCACCCACCCATGACTCTGTGACATTATGCTGCCCCAATCCTTACCACTGGTCTATGACATGACTCTCCACCCAACTTCTAGTGCACAGTCTCAAATTGTTCACATAAATTCAAGAGGCCACGAGGTGACAATGGACAGAGTACTGGGTCTGGAGTCAGGAAGAGTTAAATTCAGATTTGACCTCAGATACTTATTAGCTATAGAACCCTGAGCAAGTCACTTAACCTCTGTCTGTCTCAGTTTCCTCATCTGTAAAATGGGCATAATAATAGCACCCAATTTATAGTTATGATAAGAATAAAGAAAGTATTTCTAAATACTGGAAAAATTAAAAAGATATATAAATTTTATTGTTTTTTTTTAATTGGATTTAATTCTCAGCCCTACGCAGATGACTCTTAAACCTGAAACTATACCTTCAATCCCTTACCTATGGTCTAGTCCTATATTTCCTAACTCCCTACTGGACATCTCCTATTGGATGTCACCCACTTAGCTCAAATTCAAAAAGTGTTAAATCAAAATCATCTTGCTCTCCTCTGAACTTTCCAAGTGGGTCAAGACCACTAGGATTTTATTTCCAAGTCTCCTAGACTAGAAACCATAGAGTTATTTCCAAGTTATCAACCAGCATTTATTGAAACAGAATAATGAGAATGATGTTTATTGATTTCTTGATATCTGCATCTGTTAAGCTCAAAGACTTCATTCCTTCCAGTGGTCCCTTATTCCTCTAGTACTTGTTCTCTAAGACCACAGGGATAGAGGTGTGGAAATTAATCAATAAATAAACAATTATTGACCATCTGCTATGTACTCACCATTACACCATGTTTTTTTGAAAGATAATCTTTAAATGTTTAAAAATCCCTATGGTGCATTGGAAAAAAGTATCCCAATGACCTGAATTCAAATGGAACTTGAAGTTTGTAATCTTGAGTAAGCCTTAAACTCTGGGGGCATGGGGTGGGGCTAAAGTTTCCTCATTTATAAAATGAGGAGGTTGGATTAGATAACCGTTGAGGTCCCTTCCAACTTTGAATCTATAGATCCGTGACCTCTACTTTCCTAGAGGTTACCGTTTATCTATAGAAATAAACTAACACACATGAATCAATAGCAAACAACATTAGAAGAAATATAAGCTCCTTGAGGCAGGGACTTTTTCATTTTTGTTTTTTGTATCTATAGTATCTAGTATAATACCTGACTCTTAGTAGGCAATTCAATAAATTTTTATTGAATTTATTCAGTTTAGAATCAAGTTGTGAATTGAGTGATTTAGAGTAGACCATAAGTTCTGTGGGAGTTCAGAAGCAAGAAAGGTCATTTAGGGGCTGAAGTAGTTAAGGAAAACATCAAGAAAAGTGTGAGAATTAATTTGGACCTTTATGCATGGGCAACATTTGGACAGATGTAGACAAGAGGAATAATGTGAGTAAAGCCATGGGAATAGGAACTGGCCTGGGGCATTCTTGGGATTGGGGAAATCGCCCTGTCTAGAGTTCACTGGACAGCATGGAGCCAGTTATCAGGGCCTTGGAAAACAGAGTTTATTAAATGCCATGGTAAATAGGGATCTGGTAAACATTTTTGAATAAGAGAGTTAGGTAAGGAAAGTAGTATGCTAGAATTCTGAGCAATGAACAGTCTGAAATCAGAAAGACCATGTAAGTGTCTGTTGTTGCAGTAATTGGAAACTAGTTTTATGTCAAGTTGAATAAATCAGTTAACATATATTAATTGAATCCCTACCATGTTATCAGAACTAAATTGGGACATATATAAATATGAAGGGAAAGATACCAGAGATATTCAAAGGAAAATTATGTGTATATAGATACATGTATACATATTATGTGTGTATATACACATATATATTATATGTGTATATACACACACACCCACACTATATATACATACATACATACATACATACATACATACATACATACATACACATATAGGTATACATACATACACTTATTTGTGTAACCCAGGCTGGTTACACACCAGCTTTGAGGTATCTTTGGAGAATGTCCAGATTGCCTAAAATGGAGGCTTTTTCATCCTTTACCACATGGGTGGGCTTAGGCTCCTTTCATTGGCTACTGGTATCTTTAAAAACTAGCCACACTAAACCATTCCTTCTCATTTTGGCTGAGCTCTTTTCCACCATCATTTTCTTTTGCATTCTTTTTGCTGATCCTTATTTGTTGCATCCACATGATGAAGATTTCAGTTCACCTAAAGCATGGGATCCATGCAATGAACAGGTGAGAGGGAAAGAATTTTCCATTCCTTATTCTCCTTCTTTTATCCTGACTCTGAGAAGTAGGCCTGCAACTCTTTGTTTCTGTTGTGTCTTTTGTCCTCCTCAGTTTCACTTGCTGATCTATTGGAGCAGGCAGTTGAACCATGGCAACCTTGAATCCAGGACTGTAAGCAGTATAGTGAAGCCAGTTGGCTGGATGTGGAGACCCTGAAAAACCAGGGTGTGTAAGACTAAAGCCCAAGGGGGATTTTGGAATTGAAATTGGGACTGTACTCTATAAGAACTGAGCTAAACTATGAACCTAATCCCTTCCCTTCCCCAGAGACTGAGGTGATACAAGGAGGGATGCAGGTTATGCCTCCCAGGTGTTGAGAGAATAGGTTTGGATACCTTTTGAAGTAAATATTTCTGTACCAAATCTAATCTGATTGTTGGTAGCTAATGGAACTGGGGATGCAGGGAACCACCCTCTATACTTGGGAGGAAAAACATCATTGAGAGCAGAAGCCAATGGTAGAGAATTTAGACCTCCTCCAAATCCAAATCCAAATCCCCTTAAGAGTACCAGAAAATGCTGGGGGAAGGATAAGATATAACCAACCTGGCCTTCCATATAGCAAGGCAGCAAAGACTATGGTAGTCAGATAGACAGACAGACAGATAGATAGATAGATAGATAGATAGATAGATAGATAGATAGATAGATAGATAGATAGATAGAT
>NW_020951391.1:5305169-5323787 GCF_900497805.2 Vombatus ursinus | reverse complement strand
GATAGATAGATAGATAGATAGATAGATAGATAGATAGATAGATAGATTATCAATCCACATGGTTTATCTAATTTGCTTAGTCTTTGGTGACAGATATCTAATCTCCCATCTTCACAAAGGAAGTACAATTGAATGTGTATCTTGTCAAAATCTGTAGTGTGAATCAGGATATACTTAAAATTTGAAGGAAAAAAAAGGACAATGGATGGTAGTTTTGACATACTATACCTGTAGTGGAAGGTCAGGACCATTCACTATAACAGAGGCATGATGAACTTCACAGCTCTGGTCATGCCTAATAAACTGGGGTTGTGGGGGAAGACACCGTTATTTCTGACCAGAAAACTTATTTCCTGCCTCCATGAGTCAATACCAGTCTCCACTGACAGAATTTAAATTCTCTGAAAGAAGGGACTATGTAAATAAGTTTTTTTTTTGGTATCCTCAGTGCCTAGCATGGTACAGGCACTGAACAATGTTTATTGATTTATTGATATCTATATCCGTTAATCTCAAAGACTTCATTCCTCCCAGTGTTCAAACAGAACCCACACACACAAACAAAAACTGATTTCTATCAGATTTTCTACTTTCTCAGCTTCTAAGTAGAATTTTACTTTTTTTTTTTTTAATGTCCACAATAAACCCAGCCTATCTCATAATGGGGCTGCAGAGATGCTAAAACAAAACAATCTTTACCTTTTTTCACTTCCTCCCATGAAAAGGCAGAAGCTGGGAAAATCAAATCTCTGAGTACTGAAACTTAAAGCTTTCAGAGAATTCCTTGCTGAATTAGAGATATGAGGAATTCATGACAGTACAATTTGAAGGATTCATAACCATTTAATGGCTGGATTCCAAAAGATGTAGGTAATGGTTTGATGTCAGAGTCTCAGAAGGTCTCCAGTAGAGTGTCCCAGGGATCTGTGCTGCTTAAAATTTTCATCTGTAATTTAGATGAAATTTTATATGACAGGATTATCAAATTTGCAGGTGACACAAATCTGGGAAGGATAGCTAACATTCTCACTAACAGGGTCGGGGACCAAGGAGATCATGGAAGGTTAGAATATTAAGCTGAATTTAACAAAATAGACATAAAAAGCTTTGCACTTGGGTTGAAAAGATTGACTTTCAAGCATAAGATTAGGGAGACACAGAAAGCAGTTTGTCTGAGAAAGATCTGTGAGCTTTAATGGTCTATAAGGTCAGTATTAGTCAATGGCAGTTTGATATGGCAGCCAACTAAGCTAATAAGAGCTAATAAGACTCGTAGCTTCCAGACGTATAGTGGTGGTTATTCTAGTGTACCTACACCTAGCAAAATCATATCTGGTGAAGGTGGGGGAGGTTGCAATGATTTCAGAAGGACATTGATAAGCTGGGCAGCATGTATTGCAGGATAACTGGGATGTGATGGTCCTTGAGTTGATGCCATATGAAGTCAATTCAAAGGAATTAATAACAAGAGAAGACCCACCTGAGCCTGATAACTATGTTCAAATATTTAAATAGCTATTACATGGAAGAAAATTTGGGCCAGTTCTGTTGACCCCAAAGTGAGAACCAGGAAAAAAGAAGATTAGATGTTGTGGAAAGATATATATTAGGGTTAGTGTCAGTAAAAAATGAAGTCTCAATTATCAGAATTGTCCAAAAGTGAAATAGAATGCTTCAGGAAGCAATGAGTTTGCTCTCATTGGAGGTATTCAATTGAATTGAGGTGAAGTGAATTGAATTAGATGACTTAAGTCTTCCAAGTTTGAAAAGTTTTGCAATTCTGTGATTATGGGTGTTCTTCCATTTGCCATTTCTCAGATTGTTCCTCCTGTTGTAGTGATCAGGAAACTTTGCAAGTACCAATGCCTAGAAACAAGATATGTTCATGCTCAGCACACAGCACCAGATACCCAATGTCACTGAGTAAGAACAGTTAAGTGTATTATGTTCTTTAGAAAATATATGCTCTCAATTTCCATATCCTGATGGGGAAGGGGACAAACAGAAGAGTTTTTAGCCTCTAACATGCAGTCACCTATATCTAGAGATTCACTTGGTATTAACTCATGGCACTACTAGGAATTTGTCCCTTAATGCAGCCTCTGTTTAAAATCCTTGGTGTTATTCTCAGATCTTTTTGCCTTTGTGCTTGTGTGTGTGTATGTAATATTTTCAATATATCTATTAGAAATTCTAGGTTTGTGTTTCTCTTCATGTGAGGATTCTTCTTCATGTCTGCTAGATGCTTTAGGTGAAATGGACAAAATACTAGTAATTTCAAGAAATTCATCCTTCCATGGTTAGCCAATGTGGTCCAAGCATCATCATGGACAAATAAAGTTGATCTCTTAAATATAGCTCTAAGTTGAATGTTGAGTGCATCTCTTAATTTAGCTTAGAGACTGAATTAAGGAAGCTGTACATAAAGTATGCTTAAATTCCACTAAATTTCTATTTGCTCTATGGCCATAGCTCGGACAAAAAGCTTCCCATAGGCATGATTCAAATACTGATGGATGTTCTCTTGGCTTTTGAACTGTGCTGATCAACATTTTCAAATTTCCATCCTATACAATCCATGAAGCTAAATACATTACTTCCATCCAATCCCTTTTGCCCTAGACTTTGAAAGGAAAATCTCCACGTAAATCATGGGATATCATAATGAATTAAAATGGTAACCTGTGAACGATCAATTGTTTTTTCATAATCAAAATTGAATAAACAACAGATACTGAAGCTCCAGGCTGAAAACTTCCTGGATTATCCCAAACACAGTGAATATTCTCAAAGAACTCAGTGTCAAATCATTTCATCTTTCAGGACTATAGTTTCCTTGTCTTTGAAAAGTTTGGAATGGATCCATGAATTTTTCTCTATACGATGCTCCCTCTACTAAACCTGTCCTGCAGTTCATAGTTTTAAAGAGTTGTCCAGAGTTACATAGTCACTGTGTCAAAGGCAGTATTTGAATTCAGTTCTTCATGATTCTGAAACCAATTCTCTATTCACTAGATCATGTTACCACTGTAGCTGTAAAATGAGAGGATAAGAATTAGATGATCTCTTCATTCCCTTTGAGCTCAAAAATATAGAACCTAGACTGTCCTCAGAAATCTTTTTGATATTTCCTTTTCCGTATTTCTTTATATGTTTTATGTCACCAAAATCCATAATTTATGCCTTTCAGATGACACTAAGATTTGTTTCTTATCCTCCAATCCTAAGGCTTTTATTGCCTGGACTAAAATGGATTACTGGATTACAACAACCTCCTAACTGGTTTCCATTGACTCCAGTCTCTTCTCCTGTAATACTCTATGACCTTGGGTAACTAATTTAACATCTTTAGACAAAAAATTTCTTTGCTTCTAAAATGAGATGGTTGGATTATATGATTTCTAAGGTTAATTCAATCTCTCTGCCTTACTAGGTGAATTTTGGAGGAAGGGAGCATCCTGGGTGGTAAACATGAGGGGTTTGTTTCTAAATATACTAAAGGTTCTGCTTCTTGGAATAGCCTTCCCCCTGCTCTTTGTCTAAGTTCCACTTATGCTGTCCTCCAATTGTGCCTCCCCAATGATTGTAGACCCCAACTTATGAGTATCTATTGCCTTCATTCTATAATGCTTAATACTTAATTTTTCTTTTCAACTCTTTGAACTTTTGGTACTTACTTGGTCTGCTTTTCTAATCCATATTCCACACAGATGTTAAATTAATATTCCTAAAACACAGCTCTGATCATCCTTCCTCCATCACCTACACACACACATGCACACACACACACACACACACACACACACACAAACACATATTGACTCACTCAAAATCTCCATTTTCTTTTAGCTCAACACTTAAGGTAGAATCTATCTCCTACTTGCCTTTCTAGTCTTCTTTCATATTATTCCTTTTCAAGAACTCTCTGTTCCAGTAAAACTGGCTTGTTAGATATTCCCTATACAGAACATGGGGCAGAGGTGAGTAGGTAGATCATTTAATTCATGGGGACAGCTTGTGCAGAAAGGCACAGAAATGGGAGATAGAAGTTCACATACAGGTAATAGCAAATATGCTAGTTTGGCTAAAACATACAGGGGTTGAGGGAGAATCATATGTCATCAGCCTAAAAAAATAAGTTGGCAACAGACTATGAATGGTTTTACCCACCAAGCAGAGACAACAGAGAATCCTTGATGCTTCTTCAGCAGGGAAGGTCCATAATCGGAACTTTGCTTTAGAAGTATTAATTTGGCAGCTATGGAAAGGATGGATTGGAGAGGAAAGAGGTTAAATGCAGGGTGACAAATTAGGAAGCTATTTTAGTGGACCAGCAAAAAAAAAAAGTAATGCAGGCCTGAATTAGGGAGGTTGTATCACGAGAGGAGAGAAGATGGATGTGAGAAACTTTGTGGAGGTAGTATTGGCAAGCCTCAGTAATCCATTAAGGAGTGGGAGGGTGTGTGTGGGGTTAGTGAGAGTAAAAGGTGCCCTCATGAGAAAGAAGAATATTTAGAACCTAGTCAATAAATGAAAGAACTATGATCTGGATTTTTATTATGCTATGAATGAAAGTCTTTTGACTTTGAGTCCAATATACCATGCTCCCCTCCTGGATCACTGCTTTGTCATGGAAGAGGGGCTTGTGTAGCTCAAAGAAATTATGAGTTATGCTATACAGAGTTGCCCAAAATAGATAGGTCACAAAGGAGAGTTTTGCCAAAAGATAATCCACTAGAGAAGGAAATGCCAAACGATTCCAGTATCTTTGCCAAGAAATCCCCATGGATTAAAGTCCATGACATCACAAATAGTCAGTCAGACATGACTGAATGACTGAACAATAAACAAAATACCATGCTAATTCCCACATCCTATCCATCTACAACTAATGCTAAAAGATCCTTGCCATTTTCTGTTTGTTTGTTTTTGGCCGGGTTTGAATTAAGCCAGTAAGTACCATGCTAGTTGAAGTTCAACAAAATGAGACACTGGAAAGTTATTCAACAATTATCAAAAAAGATTTACCCATAGCAAGAGAAGCCTATTCAATAAGAAGAAGCATTTAGGACATCTTGAATTGTTTCAGTTAAATGAAGCTCCCTCACTTGAGTGATCCACTAGCCAAGTCTCACTGTGCCCCTGCAGCTACTACTGGATGCTTAGTACTCAGCAAAGAGGAAGTGACACCTACAGTCCGAGCCTTTAATTTTAATCTCCAAAGCCAAACAAGTCACAAGGAAGGTCTCAATCAATATCCTTTTAGGAAAAACGAGCCCAATGTGCATGGAAGAAGGGATTACAACATTTGGTTCCTAACACAGGTGTTAGAAAGTGTTCCTATATATACGCATACATATAGACACACATACATACATATGGACATATACATATACCTTCATATAGGTATATTGTTCATTTGTTTAATTGCATCTGATTATATTAGAATTGTAATGCAGTGTACATATAGGTATGTGCATATATTAAATGTAACATATTTTATACATGCATACGCATGCATGTGTGTAATATATAGCATGCATATATCATACATGGATTGTTAATTATAATATACATGATATTTTCTATACATATGTACATGTAGAGCATCTGTGTACTATATATTGAATATAGAGACATGTATACAGATTATATTGTATCTATGAGTATAGAGAGAATATATACTCTCCATATATAGTCTTTATCTATAGAGTATATATGCTTTACTATATACAGTTGCTATTTTATACTAATAGCTAGTATACTTATTACTATTATATAATAGTTATATATATATACATATGTAAAGTGAACAAATCTTAATATAAGTATATATATTTCACATTTCCAATTTCTATGAAAGATGCACAATCCCTCAAGTCTCAAAAACTCTATCATCTTTTATTTCTCCTTCTTATCTGTCCCCCCAAACAGTTTATTCATACTTTGTGATGTCCCTTGCGATGCTTCTTTGTTTCCCTTGCCACTGCCACCATATTATTTCAGGCCTTTATCTCTGCAACCCTGGACAACTACAAAAGCCTTCAACCTAGTTTCCTATCTGGTCTCCCAGAATGCTCTAGCCTCTACCCCTGATGCTTTATTGTGCACAGTGCTGCCAGATACAATTCCATTCAACACACCTAGCCCATATTTTATGCATTCCTATGTTTAGGAACTAATATTCTGGTTACATGTTAGACCATGTTAAAGCCCTGTCTATATCATGATAATAAAAGAAGTTGAAAATGATTAAGTGCATGCTAATTAAGTGCATAATGCTATGGTTAAAGTCCTACCTTTGAAGCCAGAGGACTGGAGTTCAAATCTTATCTTTGTAGTTTACTAATTGTGGGACCCTGGAAAAGTCACTAAACCTCTCTAGGCCTCAAATGCCTCATTTACAAAATGAGGCTGTTTAAGGAGATAGCCTAGGGGAGGTAGGGTACCTTTTAACCCTAAAACTATAATCCTGTGATCCTAATTCAGCCACCTAGCTAGCTTTGTATAAGGTTTTTTCTCTTTTACTCATTCTACAAATAGCCACTTTGACTGACTCTCCCATTAAAGTAACTAGTTTGACAGAATATATTAGATCACCTGATAATTTAAGACCTGCATCAATATTTCCCTTGCTTTAAAAAACAAAAACAAAAAAAAAGCCTCTAGGTCCCAAAGTCAAACTTAAATTAACTAAAAAATGTGGTGCCAAAGTCTATCATCTTTTGCAAAAGAAAAAAAAAAGCACACATCCATCATGCTAGACTTTATGAGAATAATTAGTCATAGCCCCCAGCATTGTCTCACATGCAAATTGCTCCTACCAGAAGTTTCAGTAGCAGAAAGAAACCAAAATGTCTGCTACAGCATACGTATCAGGGGATTTAAAATTATGCAAACCTTTCAATTCCCAGTGGAATTTCAACTCTACTCTTTCACATAAAAGACTAGGGCTAAATTGTTAGACTGAAGATTTATGGCATCAAATACAGTGACATATGTTTTAGATGAGAGTGGGTATGAGGTAGTGAATAAACAGCCGACCTTTGCTCCCAGAAGACAGGTTCAAATCCTTCCTCTGACACATTAACTGTAATTAATTTGACTCAGTTGTCTGATACTAGCTCAGCAAAATACTATAAATGGTTTTTAATTTTTCTCTCATTTTTCCTGTTTGTATAAGAATTCATTATTCAAATCAAATTACAGGCCTCTTTCTTGTCCTCCTATTAGGTAGTACTGGACAGAAATTTAGGCATAATCTGTCTATACATTTATAAGTCCATCTAAGTGAAAAAGTGACCATTTAGCCAATTCTAGTTTACACATGGTTTTTTTCTTTCATTTTTATATTTGTCCAGATGACTTCAAAGCATGAAAATAAATTTAAATTCACTTCCAGTGGCCTTCTGGCTATTCCCCTGGCAGGAGAAACTCGATGTTACAATTCTGAAAATTTTCGCTGGCTACTTCCCCATACCTGTAAATTTTTCCCTTCTCACCTCCACCTTCTGCTTTGCCTTCCTTCCTTCTTTAAATAATGCTACAATTTCACTATTTCCCAAGTCTCAAAAACTCTATCATCTTTCATTTCTCCCTCTTATATGTCACCCTCAATATAAAATCAGACATCAAACCATGTCTATTTATACTTTGTAATGTCTCTCACAATTGTTCTTTCTTTCCCATAGTACTGCCATCATATTATTTCAGGCCTTTATCACTGCAATCACGGACTACTGCAACAGCCTTCAACCTTGTTTCCAATCTGATCTCCTAAAATACTCTAGTCTCTACCCCTGCTCCTTCATTGTGCACAGCTAAAGACTCAGCTAAAATCCCACCTTCTAAAGGAAGTCTTTCCCAATCCTCCTTAATCTTAATGCTTTGTCTCTGAGAGTATTTCTAATTCATTCTGTATATATTTTGCTTGTACGTAGTCATTTGCATTTTGTGTTTCCCATTAGATTGTGATCTCCCTGAGAGAAGGGACAATCTGTTGCTTTTCTTTGTATCCTCAGGATTTAATACAGGACCTGTATGCACTTAAGAAATACTTGTTGACTCAACTTGGAGGTCTGCAACCAGGGTTTTTCTTCCCTTACTATCAACAATCAATGAAAAAGCATTTATAAAGAGCTTATTATAGGCCAGGCACTGAGCCAAGCCCCGGTGATACTACAAAAAGCACGTTATGGTGAGTGAGACAACAAATTAACAACCATGTACCCAGAAGATGTATAATAGAGATAAGTTAAGAAGGTCTAGAGCCAGGATGACCTGGTTTTAAATACTGTGCTGGATTTGTAATTGTAGGAACTGGGTTCAAATCTACTTAAGACCTTGGGAAAGTCTCTTCTTCTCTGGGCCTTTGTTTACTCATCTCTAAATTGTGAGCAGTGGATTGGGTAATCTTTATGGTCCCTTCCAATTCTAAATTTATGATCCTATAACATTTGGCAGGTCTTCAAGGAGCCTCCTTTCCCTCTTCTATAAAACGGAGATAATTATAGTGCCTATTTCACAGGAGGCTCAAATGAGATAATTCAGGTAAGAGATTTTGCAGACTTTCCATTGTGGTATAAATGAACTATTATTATAGCCATATATCTGATAAGCTAAATAATATCCCTGTGGAAGTCAGTAGAGATGTCAGCATTGGCACACAAAGGTCAAGCTGGCTGTCTATCAAAGCTATTATATTGTTAGTGGAATCATTATTTCCCATTTTAAATGGATCCCAAACCTTGCTAGTGCATACACTTTATTCAAAGAAAGAATATGCCCTTTTCTGTTTATTTTAGAAGAGTAAGATTTTTTTTTTATGAGTTCTTGAACACTGTAATTTTGCAAGGGGCAATTATGATTGTAAAGGGAATCGTGCACCAAAAACAACTGAATCTGCTGTTAGGCTAGTAGGTGACGTTTTTACTCAGGCTAGCTTGCCAAATTCAAGCAAGTTTCTTAACATTTGGGAGAGAATTTACCACCACTAAGAGGAAATGACTGCCAGCCAGAAGGCTAAAATCCCTTGTTCTTTCACAAAATATGCTCAAAGAGTAGCGACACAAGTTTTACCCCACCTTTCCCCTTACGTTGAAAAGAGCTACCTAAAGAAAACATTGTTCCCTCAAAGCATCCAACCTTAGAGTTCCATTTGTTTATTCCAAAAGCATCCCTTTTCCAGGATAGTTAACCTATGAAAGATGTTTATTAAATAAAACAGCAAGAATACGGACAGAGGCTGGTGACTAAAGGGTTTGTTGTTTCACTAAGGTGTCTGTGAGAACTAGGTACTTCTGTTGGGAGTTTCAGTTGCTAAGCTGGTAGGTTTAGATAATAAATTAGATAGATTTAAAGCTGGGAAGGGGCATAGGAGTCAGTATGACCCTACCTTTTTTAGAGAAAAGGAAATTGAATGACAAGAGATGATATCCAATAGTCCCAAAGTCACATAGGTACTAAGCAGCAGACCTTTCTGTGCGCTACGTATAGGTGGGACAGAGAGTACACCAGCAAAAAAGCAAAGGTACTACCAAAAAAAAAAAACAAAAAACAAATAAACAGACAACAACAGCAGCAACAACAAAATCCTCAGCCTTTCATTCCATTTTCTCCTTTCTTTCACTGGTAAGCTTCTAAACTGGGGAGTGTGTTTACCTAATGCCTCTACTTTATTATTACTCTCCCACTTTTCAAGCACGTGAGCTACGACTTCTGCTTCCACTCTCTAACCTATTTTGCACTTAGCTACTACTTAATGACCTCCTTAATGGACAAGTCTGTCACTGGCATTTCCCTAGTTAAGATACCCTTAAGTTACTTCTCAACTGCCTATAGGAAGAAACAGATATGCCTTAGCTAGAATTGAAAGCTCTGCAAAACAAAGTTCTAACTTTCTTTCCCAGTCTGATTTCTCCTACTTTTATATAGTTTGGGTATGAGCAAACTGAGAACTGTTGCAGAATTGTGTACTGCAGTCTCCTGTCTCCATTCTTTTATTCAAACTATCTTCCATACCTGTAAAGAACTCCCTCCACATCTCTGCGTATTTAGTTCTTATATTTCTTCTATATTCACCTCTAGAGACACTCTACACAATGAAACCCTACCTGATTTTCTAGCTGAAAGCAATCTCTTCATGTTTATATTTTCTTAGATTATTTTGTCTGGATCTCTTCTTTTCCTGTATCATATTCTATTTGAATCATACCTATTTGGAAGTTCCTTGAAGGCAGATAAGTCATATTTTTTTAATGTTTTTATCTCTAGTGAGTAGCACAGTGCTATAGGTTTAGGTGATGCTTACTAAGTTTTTGTTAGACTAAGATGAATTGAAATAAATTTCCTTTTACTAAATTCCACCCATTTGAGAATGTTTTTCATATATGTGTATATACACATACATATATACAAATACACACATATATATATGTATATGTACATACATGTATACAAATACATATGTATATATGTGTATGTACATACATATATACACTTGTACACATACATATATTTACTGACACACACACATATATATGCATGAGATCTTTATCAAAGAAATTTGCTGCAAAGAGTTTTGTCCAGTTTCCTGCTTTTTTTCTACTTTTAATTGCATCAATTTTGTTTGTGTGAAAACTTTTAAAATGCTATATAATTAAATTATCCATTTTACCTCACGTGAACCTCTCTATCTTTTGTCTGGTCAGGAACGCTTCTCCATTCATAGATCTGATAACTAATTACTTCCATACTCATCTAATTTCCTTATGATAGTACTCTTTATGTCTAAATTATATACACATTTTGAACTTATATTGGAATATGATGTAAGACATTAGTGAGACTCTTTCTAAATCTTAAAGAGTATGTGGTCTCAAAGACTGAATGCCCAGATCAGTGAGTGGGCAAGGTAAGCAGGTAATTTTTCATAAAAGTCAGGAAGGCCTCAAAATTCTACTTCTAGTATTAACTGACAAATAAGAATCAAAATTTGAAAATGCCTAGATAAACAGCAATAATAGATTAAGCAGCAATAATAACACAAAATTGCCAGAAATGAAATTACTTACAAAGGTATAATAAGGCTTACCAGAAATATATTTTAGAGAGAAGAAAGGACAATCACAGAAATATATATGTATATGTATCTATATAATATTATATAAACATATATACATATATGTGTATGTGTGTATATGTTGTTGTCCTTTTTTGAAGAGGACCAATGACATCATGGGGTGATATCTTGACTCATGCATGAATTAGATTTCAGTAAGGCAGACTTGTATAAAGACATCAGCCTCATTCTCTCTTC
The DNA here is from genome assembly GCF_900497805.2 of Vombatus ursinus. Taxonomy (NCBI): domain Eukaryota; kingdom Metazoa; phylum Chordata; class Mammalia; order Diprotodontia; family Vombatidae; genus Vombatus; species Vombatus ursinus. Next base: position 5,312,470 of record NW_020951391.1, on the reverse strand, counting down.
CAGAGTCACAGAAGTCCAGTGGCAAGATAAGTCAGGATGACTGGAGATGCAGTGGATGACCTTGGTATCTTTGATGTCTGACCAAGCTCTAAGCATTCCACAGTACCCGCTGTAGCCACCTTCATGGCAAGAACAAATTTTTCTTATCAGTCCATTCCAACAGGGGGAAGTCTTCACATGCTTGGGGTAAACATCTCCCAAATTCACCAACAATTTTGAGGCTTTTTGATTACTTTCAACCTGGTTTAGCCCATCTGCCAAAACAGTTTTACTTGGGTATGGCCATTGAATATGATATAGCTTCTTGCAGCCACCAGTGAGAGCTGGGTAACTGGCTGGACACCAAAATTAGATAAGCAGTCCCAAAATGGATGCAGCAAGCCCTTACACTAGAAGTGCTAGTCTTACCTTAATACCCCATACATACATATATATATACACACACACATATATATGTATGTATATATATGTGTGTGTATTATATATACACATATACACATATATACACACATATATATGTATGTGTGCATATACATACACATGCATATTTACACACATATCTATATAAACCACACATACGTACATATACAATATACATATATACGCATATAAACACTGTTTGCATATGTATATGTATGTATACCATACCCACACGTAAACATATATACACACACACATGCACACACACACAGGCAGCTAAGTAATGCAGTGGATAGAGTGATAGGCTTGGAGTCAGGAAGACCTGAATACAAATCTGGCCTCAGATACTAACTAGCTGTGTGGCCCTGGGCAAATCACTTAACTCTATTTGCCTCAGTTTCCTCATCTGTAAAATGAGCTGTAGAAAGAAATGGCAAACCACTCTAATATCTTTGCCAAGAAAACCCCAAATGAGGTCACGGAGAGTCAGACGTGACTGAAACATCTGAATAACAAGAACAATATATGCACACATATGTGCATGTCTATATACATAGATAATACACATATATGCACATAAACACAAATAATATGTGTAAATTATATGTGTATAATAATAAATAATATGTGTAAATAATATGTGTGTATATTGATTGATTGAAGAATTAATAAGTTACTACCAGGCCTTACTGCTTGCCCTCTCACTGATTCCTAAGGACCTCCAAGCCTTATCATCTTTCCTACCTCTATTCCTTTCAGTTTATTAAGACTGTCATCTGACCTACTTATATAACTTTAGGCATTCTGGGCCTTGCCATCCAGCCTACCACTGTACCCTAAAGATGTCCAAGCTTTGTCATCTTCCTTGCAGTTGACCTTTCTTATTATCTTCCACAACGAAAGTATGGCACCCTTAAGAGGAGAAACTGTTTAGATTTTTCTGTTCATATTACCAACACTTAATACAGTGCTTGGCCCTCAGTAAGTACTTAATAAATGCTTTTTATTCATTCATACATGCATCAAGAATTATCTAAATAGCAAAATTAAGCATGCTTTATGAAAGTGGAAACTTGATATTTGAGAAGTAAACAGACTTTGAAAAGTTTACCAAAAAAAAATATTCAAGGGAATCAATGAGAAACAAACAAACCTCTCAGCCAAAAAGAAAAAAAAAGTATTTAAAACAATCAAGATAAAGCAGATGCTAACAAAATCCGAGAACTCTCAGCTAAATTAGCTAAATCCCTTAAAGTTTCAAAAGACTGTTATGAGGAACAAAGAGAGTGAAATGTGTGTGTGTGTGTGTGTGTGTGTAACCAAAGAGGAGGAAAGAATAGGGTAATCCTACAGAAAAGTTCTTTTTTAAAAAATTAAAATAATATTTTATTTAGAAAAGGTCTTTCTTAAATAAAAGGTAAATCCAAGGTAAATTATCATGCTTCCAGTCTCTCATTCAACATATCCATTCAGTTGCAAGATCTGATTATTTCCACAACATTTTTTGAATTCTCCTCCTCCTCTCCATTTACCACCACTCTGTTTCTACTACTCATCAACTTTTGCTGGGAATATAGTCTCCTCATTGGTTTCACTGCCTCCAGTCTCTTCTCTCAGATTGATCTCCAAACAGCTGACCATTAATGAATAGTCCTGCAGCAGAGTTCTGGTCTTGTTTTCCCCTAGTCAAGAAGTTTCAGTTGCTCTCTCTTGCCTCCAGGACAAAATAAAAAATATTCTGTTTGCCATTTAAAGTCTTTCACAATGTGTTCCAGCTTATATTTCCAAGCTTATTATTGTACATTACTCTCTTTTATGTACTCTATGTTCCAGTCAAACTGGCCCAGGTATGGCATTTTTCACACAACATGCCACCTCCCATTTCCATCCCTCTGCCTAGGCTTTACCCCAGGCTCCAAATGTACTCCCTTTTCACCTCTGCCTCAAAAATAGCTTTCCTCATGACTCAGAGCAAATGCCAGCTCATCATCAAGACCAGTCCCACCTGATCCTCCAAATTGTTAATGCCACCCCACTCCAACCCAAAATTATGTTGTATTTACTTTGCACATATTTAATATGTTTGTTATAGAGCCGGCCCCACAGTACAGAACTACTTTTCAAGTTCCACCTCTGGAATTTTACTAGCGTTGTGACACTGGGGGTAAAAAAAGAAATCTGCAAGTAATTACTGAGTGCCTACTACCTACTGTCACTGAACCAGGCTCTGGAGATACAAGTTCAAAGAATGAAACAATCCCCACTTGCAACTGACTTATATTGAGGTAGCTAACAATACATATAAGATATGCACAGCATACACAAACATATGTATATGTATGTATGTATACATGTATGTATGTACATACTTAGTAGACACAGAAATACACCAGAAGTTAAGGCACTAGCAATTGAGTGAATCAAGTAAAGTTTCATGCAGAAGGGGGTGCTTGAGGAATTTTTTTTTTAAAGACAGGAATCCTATGAGAGAAGATTTTTTTTAAAAAAAAAGAGTACATTCCAGACATGTGGGATAGTCAATACATAGGTATTGAAAAGGAATAAAGAATGGTGTGCGTAAAGAACAGAGAGAAGACCAGTTTATCGGGATCACAGAGTGGAAGAGGAGAATTAGTGTCTAGTGAGGCTGGAAGGATAAGTTGGAGTCAGAATTAGGGCTTAAAAACTAAACATAGGATTTTATCAGAGTACCTGGAGGGGAAATACAGTATAAGAAGACTGAAAAGGTAGGAGGGGGCCCGGTTAAGAAGGGTTGATTGGATAGGGGATAGATGAGAGAGAGTGAGCAATTGAGAATGACACCTAAGTTGTGAGGGAAGAGGAAACCATTGGAGTTCATGGAATAGAAGAGTCACATGATCTGAACTGTATTTAGGGGGTGAAACTAGCTTTATAGTAGTGTGACAGAGGGTCCAGGGGTGAGACGATTGAGGAAGGAAGACCAATTTGGAGGCTTTTGCCATAATCTGGGCAAGTGGTAATAGGATCTGGACATTGATGGTGACTGTGATTAAAGAGAAGAGATTGATTTGAGAGCTATTGTAAAGGTAGAAATGGGAAGTTATGGCAATGGAGATAATGTAGGTTCAGGGAAAGTGAGAAGCTGAGGATAATCCTGAATCTGGGAAACAGGAAGGATGTTGATACATTCAGCATGAAAAGCAAAGTTTGTTAGAGGAGAGGATTTTAAGAAAATGAATTCTGTTCTAAACATGTTGAATTAGAGATCACTCTTGGAAATCCAGTTTTAAAAATTCAATAGTGATATAGAACTAAATCTCTGGGGAGATACTGGGATGGATGTGTAGATCATGGCATATGGGTAGAGATGATATTTAAATCCATGGGAGTTTATGGGATTACCAAAAGAGAATGTGAAGGGAAAAGAGAAGAAGGTTACCTCTTCAGTTAGACTTCCTTCGCCTACCATCCTTTCACCAGGGGAGAATCTTTTAGTTTCCAAGGGTACAGAAGATGTTTGACTTCCTGGCTTTCATTTGGTGTACTAACATTGTATACCAGGAATGACAGTGACTCTGATTGTTCCTTTAGTGTCTTAAATGTCATCTCCAGGTCAGCTGGCCTAGTGCCTAAAGGTAACTTGGTGCTTACATGGGAAATATATACGTAAAAGGTATCTAACCACATTTGTGTACATGTGCATATACATTTGGAAAATATATAGGGGAAACAAAATGTATGTAATAATAAATAGATGCTCTCTCTGTGCCTATCTGTCTAGCTAGCTGATTAGCTAGCTCTGTCTTTTGACTTATTCCTTCATTCTCTTGCTTTGAGATGTTAACACCAGTCACTAACAATGCCTGGGATGTATTTTCTCTTCATCTCTGCTTGTTAAAATCCATCTTTTCCTTAATGGCCAAGTTCAAATGCTACTCCTCTGTGGAGCCTTCCCAGAAACCACCAGGTGAAAGTGATTCCTGCCTCCTCAAATGTTCCTAGAGTACTTTGCCTGTCATATTTATTTTTGTATATAACCTATGCCCCTATTAGAATATTCCTTGAGGGAAATGACTGTGTTGTCTTTCATTTTCATATGCCCACCTTAACGTATTAGCTGGGATATAGTAAGTGCTTAATAAATAAATTGTTGTCTAGAGAAGATTTAGAAAGAATGAGTTCTATCTTCTATTTATTTTGAGGCCTCAATAAAGAAGCCTTTACTAAGTTCCCATATTCTGAAATGTTTAAAAGATACACAGACAAAACAAAATTAAATCATCCCTACCATCAAAGAGGTTTTCCAAATTACCCTCACTAGAAGTTGGGATGGGGATTAGGAAAAGAATGCTATAGGTGGGATTTGAGCTGAGATTTGAAGGAAACTAGGAACTGTAAGGGGTTGAAATTATAAAAAAATATATATATACCACAGGAATGAGGGTTAGCTTTTCAAAGGTGTGGAAGTGGGAGACAGAATAATAAATGTCGTGGTTTGTTCTTTGTTCTCGAAAAGGATCATGATATCAGGAAGATGATGACATGACTTGCAAATGAATTCACTAGCCTCCTCCTCCAGAGACAGCGGGTCCAGTAGCTAGATATCAATCAGGAAGGGCAGCTAGGCGGTGGTGCAGTAGATAGAGCACCAGCCTTGGAGTCAGGAGGAGCTCAAATCTACCTTCAGATACTTACTGGCTGTGTGACTGTGCAAGTCACTTAACCCCAATTGCCTCCAAAAAAAAAAAAGGCAGAAAGAAAGAAAAAGAACTGGTAAATGTGGTATCAAATGTAAGAATCATTGAGAAGGCCAATTTGACTGAATCAAAAATGTGTGGAAAAAAAGGGGGGCAGATAGGTGGCACAGTGGATAGAGCACCGGCCCTAGAGTCAGGAGAACCTGAGTTCAAATCTGGCCTCAGACACATCTCACTAACTGTGTGACTCTGGGCAAGTCACTTAACCCTAATTGCCTCACCAAAAAAAAAAAGTGTGAAAAGGAATAATATATAATGAGTCTGGAAAGATGTTATAGCTAGATTGTAAAGGACTTTAAATGCCAAATGGCTGAATCTGTACTTGCTCCTAGAGAAAATAGTAAAACTTTGGAGTTTCTTGAGTTGGATAGTCATGGTCAGTTTTGAGCTTTAGACATTATTTTGGTAGCTACATGGAAGTTGGAATTATATCTAAAGGGAATGTCCTTTTAAAGACATAATGTCTTTTCCTTCACTGGAGGTCTTTACATAGGGGCTGGATGACAACTTAATTGACATATTATGGAAAGAATACTTCTTTAGGTGAAGGTTGGAATGAATAGTTCAAGAAGAGTCATTTAACTCAGACATTTTGGGATCTACAAGGCTTACCAAAAATTTGTACTTAGATAAAGTTCTCAGCCCAACCCATAGAAGCTTGGTTGCAACTGAGAATGATTGTTAATAAATAAAATTGTTAATAAAGGGACCACACAGAGAGGTCCTGATATTACTAATAGAATTCTTTTAAAGTTAAGCCTTTTACATTAAGCTCTCACAAATGATTTAATTCAATGTGGATTAGAGAGATATGGAAAGAGCTCCTTGACAATATTTTAATCACTTTTTACCACAATAAACACACACACATACACACACACACACACACAAAAGAAAAAAATAACTAGATGGATACATGAATGAATGAATGAATGGAGCAAGATTAAGACAACTGAATCATGGTGATATTTCTAGGGGACACTATTTATGCTTTTATTTCTTTAATTCAAAGCTGCAGACATTGAGCATCATATAATATTTTCATTCATTAAGAAAGTATTGATAGCTATACATTGCTTCTGACAGCTGCTGCATCTCATCCAAGCTCTATGCAAGATCCATTCATAGAAATGAGTTTGTCTTTAGAGAAATAGAAACACTCCATGCAACCATTATGATTTCACATTTAGCCATGACTTTTCTCATCATAAAGCCTGGAGAAAACTCACCAGGAAACCTAGAAAAAATATCAACTCAATCATTATTCTAAAAACCAATCCTTTGAAAAAAGGTTCATTGCCTTTAACCATTGTACCAGGGAAGAATAATCATCGGTGGAGGAAATGTTTTGTTCTGCAAAATCTGTTTAAAATAAGTAGTCTTTTTAGATTTTCTGTTTTTGGAACTTGATAATATGCTTGAGTGGTTCCAGCCCATATGGGATGGATACTATCAAGTTTCAGAGCTTATGCAAATCAAGTATTTGTTAATTAGTTATGAACAATATTAGAACATTTTGATTAACTGTTCAGACCCTTTTGATCAATATGCTTCACCATTACACTATTTTGTATATGTATGTGCGTGTAACACATTATTTTTTTCATTTGTTTTCAGTATTCAACATATGAATTTTCATCCTGCTTTCCACTGAAAGTCCTCTTGCTGGATTGTTCATTTCAGAAACAAAGTGTAAATAATTTGTAATGTCATTTTTCAATTCCAGTGTACTTGGTTACACTGCTGACTTCCAGAAACTTTACTGGTAACAATTCCAAGAACAGCCACATGGCATAAAGGTTTCCCATTTTAAATGTGTTCACTCTATACAGAATAAAATCAGAAACACCTCTAAGCCTATTCTAACTCATTTTGCCCTCCCCATCCTCTGAAGTCCTATGAAAATTTATTGTCCCAGGAATTATTTAGCTTGTTCCTAGAGGGCAGAACTAGAAGCAAAAGTCTTGAAGTTGTTTCAGAAGTGATTTCTGTTCTGGTACAGTTTGGATTATAGGGCCTTGAAGGCCCTTTCTGACTCAGATTTTGTGATTCTGTGAGTTACTTTTTCAATTCAGTACAATAAACATTTATGAAACACTATGTGCAGAACACAATGGTAGATACTTGAGAAAAAGAAAGAAA
>NW_020951391.1:5273359-5305159 GCF_900497805.2 Vombatus ursinus | reverse complement strand
AGAAAGAAAGAAAGAAAGAAAGAAAGAAAGAAAGAAAGAAAGAAAGAGAAAAAAAGGAAGGAAGGAAGGAAGGAGGGAGGGAGGAGGCAGAAGGAAGGAAGGAAAGGAAATAGGAAGGAAGGAAAGGAAGTAGGTAGGAAGGGAGAGAGAAGAGAAGGAGAGGAAGGACAGAAAAAAAGAAGGAAGGAAGAAGGAAAAGAGGAAGAGAAGAAAAGGTAGAAGTGAAGTGAAACAAATGAGTGAAGCAAGAGAAGACAAGACAAGAGAAGAAAAGAGGTTAACTTCATAGTTAAGGATACATGACTTGTGTCCTCTAGACCTAATATCCAAGATATTAGGTAGTGACTTCGTCATTTCTAAAGCAATGTGACCTCCCCAAGTGAAAGATTTGCTGGAGCACAGTGCCCTGAAGACATTAGGCACCTAAAAAAAATATTTGTTTAATGAAAATGATTGAATTACATAAGCAGTAGTTTGGTGTAAGAAGAAAAGTATTGAATTAAAAGAATGTTTCAAATTTAGTCTCAAAAAACTTACTAGTCGTGCAATCTTAGACAAGTCATTTAACCTCTCTGGATTTCACTTTAATCATCCATAAAATGAAGAGTTTGCACTAGATTAATTTTAAAGTACTTTGAAGCTCTAAATGTATGATGTTATGATTCAATAGACTTTGTTCTGAATTTTGCTCCAACACATATTACTTTTATAGTAAACGATCATGAGGTCAATTGACCTCCTTAAGCCTCAATTTCTTCATTGTTCTAAAAGAGATAATAATTACAATAATAACAGCAACAACAATAAAACACTCTAGATGTGTATGAAATGATAATATGTATATATACATATATGTGTGTGTGTGTATATACATATACACACACACACACTAGTGTTGGTATTATGTCAACAAAAATTGTTTCCATATTTTAAATTGTTTTCTAATATTATTCCACTTTCCATGTAATAATCACAAGACTATAAATTCTATCAGTTCAAGACCAATATCTTAGATTCCTTCATAGCCTGCTCAACACATGGCACACTATCTGGTCCATTGAAGAAGCCCAATAAATACATATTGGCTAACTGGTCCTGCTTCCTCCTTCTAGTTAAGAAATGGTTCTTTGCATTCCACATTTTCTTTTGTTGCAGTTGTTATTCCTGCCATTGTTTCAACTGATGGTACTAGGGAGTTTTCCAGTTCTGGGCTCCTTCTAGCTAATTCTGTCACAAAATCACAGAGATTCAAAGAATTTGAGAGTTGGAATGGACCGGATCAGCCATCGAGTCCAAGTCATACTTGGAAGGATTTTCCACCACCGATATCCAACAAGTGGTTTGTCAGACTCTGCTTGAAGGCCTCCAGTGAGTGAGAATCCATTACCTTCTGTAGCTTACTTAGTTCACTTGTGCACAGTCCTAACTGCTAGAAGTTGTTGTTGTTGACATCAGCCTATATTTGCTTCTTTATAACTATCATCCATTGTTCCTGCTTATCATTCTGAGGCCTAACAAAATAAAATGATCTCTGCTTCTATAACAGATCTCTTCAAATACTTGTGCACAGCTCTCAGATTCCTCTTCTCCACATTCTCTTCTGCAGATTAAACATCTCAGTTCCTTTAACCTATCCTTATATGTCTTAGTCTCATGGCCCTTTGACATCTTGCTTGCCATCCTATGAAAACTCTGCAGTTTACCACTATCTTGCCAAAAATGTAGTGCTCAGAACTGAGTGTAATACTCCAGAAGTGATCTAAGGCAAGATACTATGAGACTATCACCTTCTTATTTTTGGACATGCCTCTTTAAATACACCTCATGATTTTAGACAAACACACACATATATATAATCATGGGGTGTATATAATCATATTATATATAATCATATATATAGTCATGGGAAGTATGTGTGTGTATATGTATGTATATACACACACACATATTTACAATTTTATACACATATATTTTATAATATATGTATATATATGTGCATGTGTGTATATGTATACACAAATACATATATGCACACACACATTGTTATATTATGATGCTGACTCATTGAGTTGGCAGTTTACTAAAATCCTCAGTCCTTTATGAGACTAACAACTGTCTAGCTACACCTCTCCCAAGTCTGTACTTTTAAAGCTGAATTTCTGAGTCTAAGTGTAATACTTTTACCTTTACTTCTATTGCATTCATATTATTAAACTCAGTCAAATGCCTTAGCCTATCAAGAACTTTTTGGATCTTTATTCTGTTATCCAGTGTATTAGCAAGGCTTCCTGTCCTAATGATATCTTCAAATTCAATGAGCTTGCCATCTATTCTTTTATCCAAGTCATCGATAAAAATGTTAAACAGTGCAGGGCCAAGTTCAGTAGGGTACTCTGCTGGAGACTTCTTGTCAAGTTATCATTGAATCATTAATGACTAGTCTCTGATTCCAACCTTTCAACAAGGTCTGAATCTATTTAATTGGATTACCATCTATTCTACATCTCCCCACCTTTCCCATGAAGCCAGAGTAAGATACTTATCAAACAATTTCTTAAAATCTAGGAAAATCATATCTACAATATTTACCTGATGGCATAGTGTCAGAAATCTGTCAATAAAGGAAGTAAGGTTAGTATGAGTTAACCTGTTTATTTTTTCTTTAAAAAAAAAGAATTGATTTTTTTTTTCATTTTACACCTTTATTTCACAACTGATCCCTATTCTTCCCCTCCCCTAGAAAGTCATACATTGTACCAAAGAATTCAGAAGAGGGGGAAAAAAGGATCATTTGGCAAGACTAGTCAACACATCAACCAAATCTGATACTATATGCAAACTTCCATATCCATAATTCCCATCTTTGCAAACAAGGAAAGGGGATGCATTTTTTTCCTCTCCTTTTTGGGGCCAGACTTGATCCCTATAAGTATATTGCATTGATTTTGTTGCTGTTCTTTCCATATACAATGTTACAGTCATTATGTGATTTTTTTTCTGTTTCTTATTTAAATTTGGATCAGTTCACATATCTTCCCATGTTTCTATGTATTCTCCATATTCCTCATTTATTTTGGTGCTGCATGATTCCATTGCTTCCCATACCACAATGTTTAGCTATTCCCCAATCAATAGGCATATATTTGTTTCTACTTCTTTGCTACTACCAAAAGTGATATTATAAATATTTTGAGACAGATCTTTTTGCTCCTCAGATTTGATTATCTTAAAGCATATAATTATCAATGGGATCTCTGTATCTATGTTCATAGTTCCTTAATGATCTACATTCTGTTTTTTTTAAATATTAATATATCATCATTTCATGGACTCTTCTTCCATTTCTTCCTTTTGCCATAATAGATAGTAGTATACTCACATATCTATGTAAGTCCAATCTCTTGTCCATTGGATTGGACCTCAGAGATCATTTGGTCAACTCATACCTGAACAACATACGTGATAAGTGGTCACCTAGTTTCTGTTTATAAATATCCAAGAGGTGGAATGCATGACCTCCTAAGGCAAGCCACATTGATCAAACTGTCCAAATTCTTCCTGTGATATATAAACTTGGATCAAATAGAGGAATATGGCCCCCTATCAAGAGACACAAATCATATCATTGAATGGAAGGAATTGAGAAAATTAACTAGATAAGTCAGATTATGAAATCATTAAGTAAAGCATATACTTCAGGGCTTGAATAACTATCAGATTGGAGTATCTACCATAAATGTTCCAGATAGCAACTACCTTTGAAAATTTCACTTAACTTACATTTTTGTTGTTGTTGCTTTTCAGGTATTTCAGTTGTGTCTGACTCTTCATGACTCCATTTGGAGTTTTCTTGGCAAAGATACTAGAGTACGTTGTCATTTCCTTCTCCAGCTCATTCTATAGATAAGTAAACTGAGGCAAACAGGGTTCAGTGAGTTGCTCAGGGTCACATAGCTAGTAAGTGTCAAAAGGCAGATTTGAACTCAGGAAGATGAGTCTTCTTGACTCTAGACCTGGCACTCTATCCACTGCACCACCTAAGTGTCTCTTAATTCATATACATGTTTTTACTGTCTCCCTCATATGAATTTTCAGAACTTTATTCAATTAAAAAAGAAAACATAGGTACAAAGGGCCAAGAAGTGCACAACATATTTTCTAATACAACATTATCTGTTAAATTCTACTTTTCTGTAAGGTGTTTTAGTTGTCAGAAGTCTGTTATTGTCCTTTTGTCTGGGATGGTGATTTCCTTCCACACCTGTTAGCATAGGAGTGCGGAGTTCATCTGGGAGTAGTGCTAGAATTGCACATCTGTATCTTTACTTATATACAGAGGGGCAAGAGTAGACATTTAAACCAGTCCTCAGTGCGATACATGACAGTGTGGGAAATTGACATCAGTAAGATAAGACAAAGAAGTTTACAACTCATTCATGAGGTTTGAGGGTAGTCCCTTCTTAACTTCCTGAGTATTGATATATGTAGCCATGACTGAAGTATCTCTTAGAAGAGGGGATATTATTCACACATTTCTCTTTACATGGTGATGCCTCGTGTTATCCACAGTCAAATTCCATGTTGCTTAAAAGACGGAACACAGACTCCATGCAATAGGGAATGTCAGAAGTAATTTTGTAACCTGGAGATCTGGTGACACAGGCACATACCTGATCCTTCATGAGTTCCAGACTCCATCACTGACAAGCTTGTCTAGCAGCAAGAATCTTTTTCAGAACATGACATTCCCCACCCATTCTTATAACACAGTTTCATTTTAGAGATCATCTTAAACTTTAAATGCCTTTTTTTAAAAAAATGTCATTTTCTGGAGCAGCTAGTTGGCACAGGGGATAGAGCTCTGGCCTTGGAGTCAGGAGGATCTGAGTTCAAATCTGGTCTCAGATCAAACACTTGACACTTACTAGCTGTGTGACCCTGGGCAAGTCACTTAACGCCGATTGACTCAACAACAAAAAAAATGCCATTTTCTTCATGTACCAACATTTGAAAAGTAATTTGATAAAATATTTTTCTTTCCTAGAATGTTTTAATAGCTCATTAACTATATAACAATAATTTTCAACTAAATGAGAGACAGAGAGAGAAAGAGATAAAGACAGAGACAGAGAAGAAAGAATATGTGCAAGATATTGCCTGAGGGCAAATGAACTACATTCAACTTTTGATCATCCCAGCAGGGAAGACAATGGAAAACCAATTTTAAAGACTCAATGGTCATCTCTCTATCTTCCTTAATGGATGTCCCAGCTAGGAGAACTGAGGCACAGATGAATCCAATGACCATATGAAAAAAAGAATATATAGTTTTTCATTATCAATTTTCTGATGTTCTTGGAAATCAAACAAACAAACAAAATAAAGTCTCAGCAGGGCAAAATGTCTCTAGGCTACTTTCTCCATTATGTGGCCCACTTGCATCTTCTCCCTGGTGTTTGAGTCAGTTTTGCTAGAAAACCAACTCTAGCCTATGCTCAAGAGAGTCAATTGTTAAATTTTCAGTGTGAGCATGTACACTCTGGAAATTGTCAAATGCTACAAACCAAGCCTTGATAGATTGTTTGTTGGTTGTCTGTATGTAAGAAAGTGAGGAAGAAAATGCTAATAATGCAGATTAAACTTAAAAGTGTGTTGTGGGAGAGTCAGTTATTAAACATTTCCCAGCATACTTTTTAGCCTTATTCATTCTGCTGATTGACCGCTTCTCAGAAGGAAGAAAATCATTACTCTAAAGATAGATGGTCTCTCTGTCTTTTGCTGCCAATTTTGCTTCTCCAGAACTGGGTAATTGAGAATTGTGGTTTTCAAAGTTTTCTCTTCTGGTCCTGCTATTCTTCATATTCTGTATAATGAGAAGACTGATTTTAAAAAGGGAGGGGTGATATTAATATTCCAACACTTCAATATATTCTACTGCTCTCCACATGGTTACTTGCTCCACCAGTGTAGACCACAATCCATTCATATTCATCCTGGGCAACTTTTGTCAGTGTTTTCTCCAGCCTCCAAAAAATAAAATCTTCCATAAAACATCTACCCTCTTCCTATTATTATTTTAGTACTTTGTGGATGACAGTACAGCTTTCTGTATTAATTCTTCTTCTAATATCTTGTGGGAGCATAGAAGTGACCCCTTAGTTCTTTAAGGTAATGCTAATAGAAAACAATCTTGTGATGATTCCATTAAGCTAAAAAGGATTTGAACATTGTCTTAAAAGCAAACTGTGCCTACTTTTCAAGGATGAGCCAAAGTAAAATGGAGGGGCTCATCAGCAGTAGATGGCCCCAGTGGATGAAGTTGTTGGAATCTTCCCCAGAATATGAGCATGCCCACCTGCACTTTTTTTTGACAGGGAAATCCTGAGTATAAGCTGACTGAAATTCACAAGGACAAACTTTTGTTAAGAGACAACCTTTTTATAATATCTGTTAAAAACTGGCTAACAAATTGTATCCCTTCATGCCTTTCTCTCTGTGTGTATCTCTGACTCTTTCTCTGTGTATCTCACTTTCTCTCTGTCTCTGTTTCTTTTTCTCTTTGAGTATCTCATTCTGTCTCTGTCACTCTATCTATATACATGTTCCCTTCTTCTACTTCCTCCCTCACAAGAAGAAAATGGAGTCTTGGATTAAAAGTATATGGCCAGCCACACTGCTCAAGTCCATATGTTCTGAGAGGAGAATTCTTAAAATCTATGGGATATATTACCTTAAGTACTTATATGAGATTTGGAAATCTTTATTCACATTTAGGGAAACCCAGCTATGAGTTATACCGTAAGTGTATGGGGAGATTTTCCCCTGATTAGCTCCAGATGGAGTCAACAAGTCAACAAGTGTTGTGTGCGTCACTAACAGAAAAAAAAGTGGCGTACAACAGGTATACAACTGAATAAGTCATACATATTCAGGTATAATCAATGTAGGAATTGGTTCCATTTTGTTGTACTTATTTGTTTCAGGGCATGTTTCTACTGAGGAAAGTCACTGGGAAGTGGTAATTGTTGTACAGAAATCATCAATAACCTTTTTTTTCCTCTTAAAGAAAGAAGGTGAACAGCAATGTCTTCCTCTGATTTTTATCTTTTCTTCTTCTTTGGTGTTGATTTGAACTTTTACACTGACCAATCAATGATCTTGCTGCACTCAGGGAAATGGCTTCCCTGCTGCTAATTAGTTATTTGCTCTCTATTAAGACATAGTCAATGATGATGTCAATAGAAGAAACAATCAGAGTAGGTGGTACCATCCACAAGAATTTGAAAGGAAGATTCTCTGCAGATAATCTGAAAAGCAAAAATGGAGAACTGTATAGATCTGTAAATAGAATATTGTACAGTTGACCATGTGACCATAACTAGTCTAGACCATAAAATTTATTATTCTAATTCATATGACTGGAGAGCAGAGAATCATGATGACATTTCAGTAGCAAGACTTCCTCATTGGTAGACTATCCCTGAATCTTGATCAAATTAAAGTTAGAGAACTAGAGGATACATTATAACTACTGATCTCTGTTCCTTCTGTTCATAAAATATTAATTTATTTGGGATTCTTTTGCTTTCTTCTACTCCTTAATTAAAAAAGAAATGTATTTTAGTTAGCATAGTTATGATACAAGATAATGGATTCTTATGCATTCAAATGGACTATCTTCTGTGTTTTGATATAACAAAAATGCATAAATCGAAGTTCAATATTTCTTCAAGAAAAATAAGAAGCAAATACACATGAGTGAAGTATTTTATTTTTCCTCCACTGCTATAGAGATTTGTTGTGAGTAGATATCTAGCATTTGGCTGTAGGGGAGGGAAAAAGGAAGAAGCTCATTATTATTTCATTATATTTTCAGAGGTTTGGTTTTATTTGCTATTAATTTAACTATATGTGTAAAATTATGTGGTTTGTGATCTTAAGGAGCTTTCAGGTTACTTGGGTGGGGCAGGGAGAAATAAGGAACAGGAGCTACACATACACCAATAACATGTTAGTATTGTAATAAGGAGTTACCTGTACTATAGTAATATCAGAATTACAGTACGGATGTAAATGGGCTCTTACTTATAAAATGATCATGCATAAGCACATGGGAAGGAGCGTTTGATGTCTCAGGAATTATGATATTTGTATTATCTGACCTTCAAGGTATGATGGAGAACTGGGTTTTATGTTCCAAACTCTTAAACAAAACTATAAAATTGTTATTATGATCTCAATTTTAAAGATGTGGAAACTGAGTCTCCTAAGGTAAGAAGTTACATATGCTCAGCAGCTATAAAAGTGATGAAGGAAACAGGCATTTATTGAGAGTTTACTTTGTGCCAGGCACTGTGCTAATCCCTTTTATAAATATTTTCTTATTTTATCCTCGCAACAACCCTAGGAGGTAGGTGGTATTATTACCATCCCCAATTTACAGTTAAGGAAACTGAGGCAGAATGAGAATAGGGGACTTGTCCAGGGTCACACAGCTATTGTTTAAGGTCATATTTGAATTCAGGTCTTCTTGTCTCAAAGCCCAGCACTCTGCTACCAGCTGCCTCAGGCACCAAAGGAATCAAACGAAAACTCTAAGAAACTGTGATTCTATGAAAGTAAGGGATACAGGAAAGAAAGACATGAGGGTAGACGCAATTCCAAATTGCTTTCCAGAATGGTTGTACCATTTCACGGCTCCACCAATGTGCCTATCATTCCACAACCCCACCAATATTAATTACTGGCATTTTTATCACCTTTGCCAATTTCAGGATAGAAAATGAAACTTCAGAGTTGTTTTGATTTTCATTTCTTTTTTTTTTAATTAGTGATTTGGAGTATTCTTTCATGTGGTTGGGAATAAATTACAATTCTTTTGAGAACTATCTTTTTCATATCCTTTGACGTAACTAATGGGGAAGGAAATGTGTATGTGTGTGTGTGTTTACAGGTGTAGCTAACAATTTCAATGGCTAGCTAGGTGTTGCAGCACACAGAGTGCTGGGCCTGGAGTCAGGAAGACATGAGTCAAAAGTCAGCCTCAGACTCTTTCTATCTGTGTGACCCTGGGCAAGTCATTGAACTTAATTTCCTTATCTGTGAAATGAGCTGGAGAAGGAAATGGAAAACCACTGCAGCATCTCTGCAAAGAAAACTCCAAATGGGGTCACGAAGACTTAGACATGACTGAAATGACTGAACAATAACAATAATTCTGATACATATTCAGTCACAATCAACGTGTTGTTAATGTGTTTCATTTTGCTGCACTTATTTGTTTTTTTAAAGGCATGTTTCTATTGAGGAGAGTCATATAGTGTGTATATGTGTTCATATATGCATACATGCAGGTGCATATGTGTGTAGGTATAGACATATCTAGACCTATAACATGCATGTGTGTACCTACACACCAGGTACATATATCTGTATGTATATGCATATATTATATACCTATAACTATGTATATACATATATGCACCATGAACATGTATACATATATACACACATATATGTGTATGCATATATATCAAGTATATATTTTATTCTACTCATCTTGTAGATTTTTGCTTGTGAATTAATGGTCCTCTCTCTTGTAATTCTTATTTCTCTTATTTTTGCTAATCTTTCTGTTATGTGGCTTTGCCAATATATACCTATGTATGTAGATTGCAAGGAAGAGAGTCAGTACTTCACAGAATTGCAGGACTAAATACTAACATATCCTGATGCATGATACACTTTAATTTTAATCTACATTATTAATATTTTCTCTATCATTTCCTTAAGTCTACACAATAAGCAAGACAATAAATCAAGCCTTGATTTGTAGCTTTTGCTGATTCTCCAGGTCATGTCAGTGTTAAAGGAAGCTTCTACAAGCTTATGTACTTGAACCCTGGAAAGTCATGAGATTGTGACTGTTCAGCCAGCCTTCTGCTCATAGAAGAGGAGATCAGGAGATTTCTTACATGAATCAATGATAGAGAAATTTCATACACAGCAACAGGTGGTAAGAGATAAAGAGAGAAGAGTGCTGCTGAAACAAGGGAAATTGCAGCCATGATGGCATGTAGAAGCAATGGGCTACCACCAGGCCTTGATAGAGTCAGCCTCTGGACCTAAGCAGCTTCAATTTTGGCCCAATAAGGATAAGACAATGAGAAAAGACTATAGCTGAATGACTGAAGACCATCCAAAGCCAATACAGAATTACGGTGGCTAATATTGAGACTGAAAAATGAACCTGGTGAAATTTCTACCTCCCTGTTCTTTCCTTTACTTTGGCTCTCTCATACTGAACCTCTATCCCACTCTTCATTTCTCTAAAGATAGTGATAGATAAGTAGGTAGATAGACAATAGATAGATAGATATCTCAAAAGAAACTAGTTTATATATATATATATATACACACATACATACATATGCACATATATGTGTGTATATACATAGACACACCTATATACATACATACGTGTGTGTATAGTATGCACATATATGTATGGATTCATATATTCCCCAAACATGGAAAAGATTAGTCTACACAATTCTGAATTCTCCTAGGCACAAAATGAGTTAGCAGCATTCTGATGGAGATGGCATGGTTGGTAGACTCTTTTAAATAAGGCAATAGCCTCAGATAACACTTCTTCTCTACTAAATCTACCAAGTAGATTTGTGTAGCCTCAGATCAGGTCACACATCTAACAAGTGTCTGAGCCAGAGTCTTCCTGACTCCAAACACAGAACTTGTACTCACTGTACCACCCAGTTGCCCCCCTACCCACACGAACTTATATTTTTACCTTGTATTAGAGGCAAGGCACATATATCTGAAAGAGGATAATCTGGAGGCAAATATCAGGTCTTGTTTTTGGACCTATGGATAATCTCCATAAAACACATGGAACTTCTGCGAATTTTCTGAAGTCGAACTGCTTTTGCCAAAGGCATAACACTTGCGATTCTAAACATAGTCCACATGCTCTTCCATTTAAAGGTCTCATCCCAAAGGCCCCAAAAGCATTATACCCAAAATATTGCTATATCTCAAGACAATTCTGTGGGAAAAGAGCATAACATCCCTTAACCCCTGAGTCTTGCCTAATGCATGAGGCCAAGAGTACTTTTAGAAGATGGATTCCCTCCCACAAATAAAGCCAGTGTATGATATTTATGCATGTATGTATGTGATTATGTGTGTATATCTGTGTATGAGAGAGTTTTAATTTTTTTTATTATTTTCTGTCAACATAAGGCTTTATTGCAGAATTCAACCCAAAACTTAGACAGGTGGATGATTTTTTCACTGCATATTTCCACACATTAATAGCATCATTTGCATGCTGAAGAAATGAAAGTTTGGTTCTTTAGAGGCCACCAAGGATTAATTTAATGATTTGGGTAGAGTTTAGATTGCCTCCTGAGATAAGAGAAGGTTAAAAGGTACATTTTGCTAATATTTAAATTCTTCAACCTTTTTTTTCTATAGATCTCAATAGTTAAAAACATGAGCTACTTAACAACAGTTGTAGCTTGCTTGAAAATGCATTACACATACACATATACATATATATGTATGTATATGTAAAACATACCTTTTTATAGATGCAGAGGTATTGTATGTATATAATGTGTGTGTGAAAACAAATAGCAACTTAAACCTACTACTGAGGCATTTCTAAACATATTTATTAAGTGCTCTAATTCTTGCACCATCAAATCCAATAGGATAGTAGGTAAATTTTGCAGTGACAAATCAAATTGTCTCTACTACCTCTACCCTCAACATAAGACACAAGGCAATCCTACCAGATATAGCATCACATTTAGTCTCTTACTGGTGGTGTGTATATGTTTTAATTATACTGGCTGCTTGTGGAGAAAAATAAATAACTTCTTCTCTTGAAATCTGTGTTCTGGGAACTTGTGTAGCCATTGATTAGTTGACATCTGGTATTCCCATCACAGATGTCAAACACAGAGGCAGCTCACATGCAGGAGGTTTCTGGCAGTGATGGATACTAAATACAGCATCTGATCATTGCTTGCATTACATAAGCATCCTTCCACAATGAGTGAGACATCACAAAAAAATCTGTCAAATAAAGAGGTAACTGAGTCATCTCTTGAAATATCTGAAGAGAGTTGCTTAAGATCCACTGATGAGAAAAATCTTGATGACAGAGACATATACACATATAAAATAACTTTGCTAAGTATGAATTAATCCTTTGACAAAGGTAGAAGAGGATGTCTGAGGATGAAACTAAAATAACAAAAGAATGAGAATTTAAAGGGGAAAATACTCAGAAAATCTAATTTACATCAAGTTTTTAAATCTGGGGAAACTTTTCAGGGGGAACTTTCCTTCCTAAGACACAACAAGATCACTCAGAGTGAGGAATTTGGGGTCTTTCATTCTGGTGCCCCAGCCTACCTTCTGCCCAGATGCCAATGGGCACCAAGGATCTATCAAGAGAAGGCTCCAATGTGCCTTTTCCCTCACCCCACCCCCAGATCCTATTGCCCAGTTCTGACAAAGATAGACATCCCTTTCTGGCTATATGCTGATCCTCCCTCCCCTCCCAACACCACAATCTAAGGTAAATCAGATCTATGCTCCTTTTTCATCCTCAGACCCAGTGCCCTCTTCCCGAATGTGGTAGATTGGTAGGTTAACATCTGCTCTGGCATTACTCACCAAGTTCATTTGAGTTTTACCATCTGCTCAGATGCTTTTCCCTATGGAACCCTGGGAATTACTATCTGACCTTCACCCCAAAGACTTGTAGGTCTTGTGATTCTCTCTCATTCTCCACCCTAAGAACCACTTGTTCGTCACCCAGAAATTGAACCCTTTCATATGTGTTGTTTCTTGTAATTAGATTGGAAGCCCTTTGAGAGCTGCGACTATCTTATTTTTCTATTTATATCTCTGACCTGTCTTGGGCAAACTACTTGAGAAAGCCATTTACAATTTGTGACTCTATTTCCTCTCTTCTCACTTTCTTCTTCGCTCACTGCAATCTGACTTCTAAACTCATCATTCTACTTAAACTCCTCTTTCCAAAGTTACCAATGTTCTCTAAATTGCCAGATCTAATGGCCTTTTCTCAGTCCTCATCTTTCTTGACATCTCTACAGCTTTGACACTGTCTTCTTCCTTGATACTCTCTTCTAATAATATTTTTGTGATGCTGCTCTCTCCTGATTCATCTCCTATCTTACGGCTGACTCTTACCCAGTCCCATTTCACTGAATCTTCATCTCAGTCAGGTCTGTTAATTAAGTATCCTCCAAGACTGTCCTGGGCCCTCTTCTCTTCTGCCTCTGTAGAATTCCACTTAGTGATCTCATCAGCTCCCATGAATCTATGCATATGATTCTCACATCTATTCTGATCCATAGCACCCTATCTCCAAGAGCCTATTGGACATCTCACTCTGAATATCCTGTAAACATACTAAATTCAATGTGTCCAAAACTAAACCCAATATCCTTCCCCCATAAATCCTCACTTTTTCCTAACTTTCAAGGGTACCACCATCTTCCCAGTCAAATGTTTGGATCTGCATTAGACATACTAACCACACTGAAGGTCTACAGAGCCATTGTGCTGACCTTATTATTATATGCTAGTGAAACCTGGACAGTCTACCAGTACCATGCCAATCAATTGAATCACTTCCATTTGAATTGTATTAGGAAGATTCTGAAAATCACCTGGCAAGATAAGGTACTAGACACTGAGGTCCTTTCTCAAGCTGAATTACCAAGCATTGGAACTCTACTGCAGAGAGTAAAACTTTAATGGGCTGGCCACATTGTTTGAATCCAAAAGTACATTTGCCTAAAAGACTATTTTACAGAGAACTCACACAATGCAAGGTCTCACATAGAGGTCAGAAGAAGTGATACTCTCAAGGTTTCTCTGAAGAACTCTGGAATCAGTTGTGAGACATGGGAAACCCTGGCATAGGACTGCCCAGCATGGTGTGCTCACATCAAAGAAGGCTCTGTATTCTATGAGCAAAGAAGAATTTCAGTAGTTCAAATGGAATTTGAGATGTACAAATTTAGAGACATCTCCACTCTAAATGTTCCCCTGAACTATTTATGCCCAACTTGTGGTAGAGCCTTCCAAGTATGTACTGGTTTGATCAGCCACAGTTGGATACACTGTACCTTGATTACAATATAGGGATGTCATTTTGGTCTTCTTTGAGAATAAAGGACAACAACATACCAAACTTTTTTTTTTTAAGTATGTACATGGTACAAACCTAAGCACCTAAGGTTACCCTAGCAAGCCATCTAGTTATCATTTTCATCTCCTCATTCTTTCTTTTCCACCTTATCTGTTTCCAAGTATTGTCATCTCTATCTTCATAACATCTAATGTAATCAACACCTTCTCTCTTATAACACTGAGACCAACCTAGTACCAGCCTTCATTATCTCATGACTAAACTAATGCAAAAACCTGGTTGGTCTCTTTGCCTCTTTTGTCTGCTCTAGTTAATCTGCCATTCAGTTGTCAGGATAATCTTCCTAAACAACCTGACCATGTCACACCCTCCCATTCAATAAAGTGCAGTGGCTCCCTGTTATTTCCAGGATCTAATATAGAGTCATCTGATTGATCTTTTAAAGTCTTTCAAGACCTAGCCTCTTTTTTACTCTACTTACTCTGTGTTCCAGTGACACTGGCCTCCTGTCTGTTCCTCCTACACAACATTCCTGCTGACTCAAGGTATTTTCATTGGCTTTCCCCAGTGCCTGGTACTCTCTTCTTCCTCATTTCTGCATCCTAAATTCCCTGATTTCCTTCGAGTCTAAGATAAAATTCCACCTTCTCCAAAAGGTTTAAATGAAATTTAATATAACAATAACAAAACTTCCCTGACTGTCTTCCTTTTTGCTCTGTTCTATTTTTTAATGATTCATTTTTTCATCATGTTTGCTACCCACTCTACCCATTGCTCCTCTTTCTGTCCTCTGAGTCCAAACAGAAAAACTACAATCCTTCTTCCACAGTATATCCCTTCAAATATTTGAAGACAACTATTATGTGTGCCTTGAGTCTTCCCTTCCCTTGGCTAAACATCCCTAGTGTCTTCAATCAATGTTCATATCACAAGAACTCAAAGATTTTCATCATCCTGTTTGCCCAACTTTCTAACTTATCAACCTCCTCAAACTATGGCATCCAGAAGTGAACAACAAATTCTAGATAAAATATGAATGGGAGATGGGATTGTTACTGAGGGGCTATCCTTTCATTATTCCTGGAAGCTATACTTCTGTTAACATAGCTCAAGATTGCTTTAGCTTTTTGACTGCCACATTAAATTCCCTAGAGAGGAATAATATATGAATTAGAAATATTAGAATTAATCAAAAGATTGAAAATTAAATAATATCTTTCCCAAATACAACTATTGCCCACAAATATCCAAATATAATAATGATTCAATAAATTTTAAAGAAATATTTTAATGCAGCAAATGTTGCCTCACCAAAGACTCAGAATCTCCAAATTATGTGGAATGAAAAGCTTTCAAAACATAAAGACCTAGAAAAATTAATAATAATAGCAATGCAGAAATAAAATGAATTTCATATCACCCTCATTGGGTCTGCTACTAGAGCTGTATGAAAGATAATTTTAGTGAGCTTGTAAAAGATAACTTTATATCCTAACATTTTTATTCAATTAGAAAAATCAATCACTTTATTCATCTGTGTAATAGTGCTGCAGAATATCAAATACAAAATGAGAAGTGATTTTTCACAGAAATGTTTCTATCTGAATTCCACCAAAATATAAAAAATATATGGATAACAATTATAATATTTCTCTTTTATTACCTCCAAAGTTACAATGTGTTCTCAAACATGTATTTCATTTTATCCTCTCAATGACCCTTGAGATAGGTAGTGTAATTACTGTCAGATGGCACTTCCTATGATAAGCTTTTCTTGACCTCCTTAGCCTTAGTACTCTGTTCTTGCTCAAAATGCCATCTGTAACTTCACTGCAAACATGTAGCATGAACATTCTCTCTCCACCTCCCAATTAGAAGGAAAAACTTATAGAAAACAGAGTATCAGTTCCTAGAGTCTGGCCTTGCATGCACATGTTCACATACATATAGCACACACACACACACACACACACATATATACAAATGTGTGCATTTAGGCTAGTCCTGTGATTTTATAGATTAAAAAGTTTCCAGTACAGAAAATCCATTTACCAATACAAATTGGCAGCTATTTCAAAACTTGCTTTTTCATTTGTTTGTTTGTTTTGTTTTTTATCTTTTCCTCTGACATGGAGTGATTATTACTTTATCAGGTTCATACAGCTAATATTTGTCAGAAAAGGGATTTGATTTCAAGTCTTTCTAATTCCAAGCCCTGTTCTTTATGTCCCATGTAGTAACACCCCTCTTATACCTGAGAGATGCTTAACCATTTGTTGAAAAGGATGGATCTATATTTTACTAATTAGGAAATTGAAACTCAGGGAAGTGAAGGGATTTGACCAAGGTAACGTTATAATAAACAGTGCAAATGGGATTTCAATTCAAGTCTTCTGAGTTAGTTTTCTGTCTTCACCACCCATTGCCCCCTATCACTACAATTAAAAAAAAACTGTACAAAATGCCCACTTTACTGAGACTTACAAAAAGTTTGAGAGATATTGTTTCTGGATAATTAATCACTTTATTAATTATACTAGTAGATAATTAATAAAAAGGGTCAGTGGCACTCTTGAATGTCAAAGACCCCTCATTGAACCCCATTTATTGCTTATATGTCCTTAGAAGAGTGGGTGCTTCTGAGAGTAGAAATCAACTTTGATTAGTTAACAAGTATTGAGAGAATAAATATCATAATGAAAGTAGACCTATTCTAATGAATGTCTCAGGACATGATTTTGATCAGTTTCCTCTCCAGATCATCTCCAGCCTCTAGCAATCTAGACAAAGGATCTGCCCCTCTCCCTGACAAAGGTTAAATAGAACACAATGAGCTTCCTCCCTCAGGTGGGATCTGAATAAGATTGAGAAGAAAGTTAATCCAATCTCATTATTAGTAATGTCCTTCAGATGTTGTCTTGACCTAGTAGAGAGAGAGGAAATAGAAAAGGAAAAAACCTGGACCTCCCCAATAATTGGTTATTTAATAATCATTTCTCTCATTATTATGAATCACTTTATTAAAGGTTAGCCTGGTCAGGTACTGAAGGAATAAAACACAGAACAAGTAAATTGGAGGAGAGTGAGTGGAAAGGATGGGTAGAAAAAAAAGTCATGTTTATAGAGTAAGTGACCCTGAATAGTAAGAGATATTTCAATGTAATTGGGCACTGAAACACAAGGAATACACAAAAAGTATTTGGAAATGTTTTATGAAGATGAACTTTTAATACTTTAAAAGTTGGCTTAGGATGGCCTTTATGGAGATGTTCAATGTCTGATAATCTCTGGTTCATTTTCACAACTGCTTTTCCAAAACTGTAAATGTTCCAGATGACATCTTGGGGTTATTGGAAAAAAAATAAAGAAAAACAAAACCTATGTCATGATGAGACTTTACTCCTTCAAGCAAGCATCATATGGTATATTCATGCTTACTTCACTTTTAGAGGTTTCATTGCTTCTGCATACAGTTGCTGAAACAGAGAGAATTTAAGGGACTGCCATGGATTTTTACCAAAAAACAGTGACAGGTTATATACATCCTGGCCTTGATTCTGAGAACAACATTTGCTATAGAGAGTGATGCAGTCACAAAGCAGGCTAGTTTGACAACTGAGTCACTTTTTTCTTCCTTCATTTGAAACAATTTTAACATGGAACTAGGCCTTCCCTGTGTGAAATAAAACTTTTCAGTCAAACTCCATTTCTGTCATCCTAAAAATGTTCAAAATGTATGCATTTGATATTTTAAAATCCTTCCACTTTATTACTAATTTATATACTGTCAACTCTCCATTATTCACATGCTGACTTGCCACTCTTGAGATTAACCAAGCCTTTGGCTGCTCCTTTTCCATAGTCCTTTAGGCAGTCATTCCACTGTTAATCAGCACTTTAGCTAGAAAGCAGGGATGAAAAGAGAGAGGAGGTGAAACCTAAATCAGTCAATTTTTTCACTTGATTATGACTCCAATAAAAGATTTTATTGGAACTGAGGCTAAGAAGGATTTCTAAAATGGGATTATTTTCAATTATCTATCAATTTCTTTTCCTTTTTAAAAGAGACTTTTTTAAAAATAATTTTTTTATTAATTTTGTTAATTTCCCAATTTTATGTAAAAAAATTAACATTCTTTTTTTAATTTAGATTTGCTCATAATCTCCTTCCTTCCTGCCCCTCCATCTGCCTTAAGAAGGCAAGCAATTTTATATCAATTATAGACGTGAAGTCATACAAAATATATATCCGTATTATTCATGCTGTAAAAGAAAACACAAATAAAAAAGCAATAAAAATAAAATTTTTAAAAAGTATGTTACAGTCTGCATTCAGAATTTATCAGTTCTCTCTCTGGAGGTGGAAAGCATTTTTTATCATGGGCCCATTGGAATTGTTTTGGATTATTATATTGATCAGAGTAGCTATGACTTTCATAGTTGATCATCTTTACAATATTGCTGGTACTATATACAATATTCTCCTGGTTCTGCACATTTCACTTTTCATGGGTCCATTTAAGTCTTTCCATTTTTGTGTATGTGTGAAACCATACCACTCATCATTTCTTGTAGAACAATAGTATTCCATCACAATCATATACCACAACATGTTTAGCCATTCCCCAAATGATGGACATCCCCTTGATTTCTAATTCTTTGATACCATAAAAAGAATTGCTATAAATATTTTTGCACAAATAGGTCCTTTTCCCATTTCTTTGCTCTCTTTGGGATACAGGCCTGGTAGTAGTATCGCTAGGTCAAAGGGCAGACACAGTTTTGTAGCTTTTTGCATGTAACTCAGGGTCATATAGCTAGTAACTGTCTTAGGCCAAATTGAAACTCAGGAAGATGTCTTCCTGACATCAGGTCTACTGTGCCATCTAGTTGCCCCTTCTTTAATCTGCCCTCCTTTCTATCACCATTCCCACTTCTCTTAACCCCTTCTCCTCCTACTTCCTTGTTGGGTAAGATAGGTCTCTATTATCAATTAATATGTATTTATATTTTCCCTCTTTTAACCCATTAAGATGTGAATGAGGTTCAAGCTTTACCCACCTCCAGCCAACATTTTCCCCTCCAGTGTAAAAACTCTTGCCCTGCACACATTTTTTATATGAGATATTTTTCTCCATTCTTTCTTTCCCTTCCCCCTTCTCCCAAAGCATCCCTCTTTCTCCTCTATCTAGTTTTTTTACATCTTCCCTGCATAATCAACTCATTACCATACCTCTTTCTATGTATACTCCTTCTAAATGCCCTAATAATGAGAAAGATCTTAGAAGTTGCATATATCATTTTCCCATAAAGAAAGGGAACTAGTTTAACCTTGAGTCCCTTATGATTTTCTCTTTCATGTTTAACTTTTTATGCTTGTCTTAAATCTTGTATTTTAAAGTCAGATTTTCTATTTAGCTCTGGCTTTTTCATCAGGAATGCTTAAAAATCCTCTATTTCATTGAATATCCATTTTTTTCCCTTGAAGAATTATACTCCTTTGTTGTTGGGTAGGTTATCCTTGGTTGTAATCCCAGTTTTGTTTTTGCCCCACCCCCCAAATCCCCATCTGGAATATTACATTTCAAACACTCTGTTCCTTTAATATAGTAGCTGCTAAATCTTGAGTGATCCTGACTGTGGCTCCATGTATTTGAATAGTTTCTTCCTGGCTATCTGAATTATTTTTTTTTCTTTGACCTGTGAGCTCTGGAATTTGGCTATAATATTCCTGGGAGTTTTCATTTGGGATCTCTTTCAGTTGATGTGTGGTGGATTCTTTTAATTTCTATTTTATCCTTTTGGTTCTATGATATCAGGGCAGTTTTCCTTGATAATTTCTGGCTCCTTGTTTGATTATGGCTTTCATGTAATCCAATAATGCTTAAATTATCTCTCCTTAATCTATTTTTCTATGTCAGTTGTTTTTCCAATGAGATATTCATTTTCTTTTTTTTTCATTCTTTTGACTTTGTTTTGTTGTTTCTGATGTCTCATAGAGTCATTAGCTTCTACTTGCCCAATTCTAATTTTTAAGGAATTATTTTCTTCAGTGAGATTTCGTACCTCTTTTTCCATTTGGCCAATTCTATTTTTTAAAGTGTTATTTCTTCAGTATTTTTTGTTCCTCTTTTTACTAATCTGTTAATTTCTTTTCTTAATTTTCTTCCTTTGTTTTCATTTTTTACCTAATTTTTCTTCTACCCCTCTTATTTGATTTTTGAAACTCATTTTTTAGCCTTCCAGGAATTCTTCTTGTGCTTGTGACCAATTCACATTCTTTTTTTCCTTTGAGGCTTTCCTTATAGCTATTTTGACTTCATTGTCTTGGTCTTCACTGTCTCCACAGTAGATTTTTATGGTTGTTCTTTTTTTTTTGTTATTTGCTCATTTTTCAACCCTATTTCTGTATTTGAAACTTTATTTTAATATTGAACTCTGTTGCTGGTGTGACAGGGTTGGGAAGTGGGAGGGTGGCACTGTCTCAAGCTTTGGGATCTTTCACACTGTTATTTTTAGAACTAGTTTTAAAGGTATAGAAGTTTTCAGTGCTTTTAAGGTACTGTGCTCTGGGAAGAGGTGTGGTCACTGCTCTCCTGATCTGCACTTAGGTCCTTATCTAGGAGGTGCCAGTGATACTTTGGCATTAAAACCAATACTGCTTCTTAGAGCTTCTCCTCCTGTGGAAGCAGAAACAGTACTGTTTCTCAGGGTCCCAGTTCTCTTAGGGCTGGAAGTGAACTGATATTGCCCCTCAGAGCTTCCACTCCCTCTTGAACAAAAGTATTCCTCTCTGCCCTTGAACTCAGAAGTAAATATAGGCAATAAAGTTGACAAACAGCATCTGGTTCTGCATCCAGTGCTAGTGGCAAAGGGGGACCCTGTAATCTCTTTCTGACCACCTGTCAGAACCCCTCACCATCTCTGACTTGAGAACTCCTGAAACTGCTGCTGCTTCTGAAATCACCACCTAGTCCCCCCACTGTTGTTTCATCCATGTGGGCTCCAGGCCTGCTTCCTCCCCCATATCATAGATCTCCAACCTCCTAAGTTTTGCTGGGCTGGAAAGATGTCTCACTCTGACCTTTTGCTGTTACAGAATTTGATTTGCAGCATTATTTTTAAGTGGTTTTGGAGGAGAATATTGGGAGAACTCAGCTGAGCACTTTCTCTACTTGGCCATCTTGGCTCTGCCCACAGAATTCCTCTCTATGAATTTTAATTGTGCCATCCAGCCCACTCTCCTACTAGCATAAATAATGATGAATTCAGTTTGTTTTAAGAGAATTTAAAACTCCCTATTCTCAAATTACTTATCTAAAACCGGACTTTCATTTAAAAAAAAAATAAATGTATTGAAGAAATTTATTTTAATTTATTGTCCATTACTGTGTAGAATGTACTCCCTCCCCCCCCAAAAAAATAAACAGACTACTTAGTTCACATAGACAAACAACAAAGGGGGAGATAACTAGTTTTGCACCTATTTATAATTTATGGCGGTCTCAACTTTCTGAGATGTGTTTTCTGAAGATTAGTCTTGCTACATATGAGAAATCTCACCACCAGTAGAGTGGCCACTTGAATTTGTTGGCCCTATAAAGCTATAAGGGAAAAGAGAAGAAGGAAAATAGTAAAGAACCCTTGGTCCTGTGCACTTTCACTTCTATAGTGGTGGTGGCAGTGTGTTAGATGGTAACAAAAATGGGAATTTTTGCATTGTTCACAAATTTGGCTATTGCTGCTTTTTAAAAAAAATCTATTTTATTTTTAATTCATGGAATAAAACAAGCATTTCTAAAACACAGTATAATTAAAAGATAATTGCACATGAAACTGCAAATCTATTAAGTATAGCTTGCTTTTCCTTTTAAATATATAGTAAAGTTATCATGTACATTTCTTTTTTTTTCTTTTTCCTTTTTTTATTCCTCCCCTTCTGCCCTACCCTAGAGATGACTATCATTAAATCCAAATAGGTATGTGTGTGGATAGATAGTTAGAGAGATAGATATAGATATGTATGTATATGTTTATATATATAAAATTATTCTATACATACTTCTATTTATCAGTTCTTTCTCTGTATGCAGATAGCTTCTTTCTTCATATATCCTTTATTTTAAGTTATGTATTTATAATAGTCAAAATGACTTAGTTACTCAAAGTTATTCCTAAAATAGTGTTGTTGTTACTGTATAAAATGTTCTCTCGGTTCTGCTCACCTTGCTCTTCATCGTTTCATGCAAGTCTTTACAAAACTATTGGTACTTTAAGTCTGTAATTCTTGTCCAATAATTAGAAGTGGATATCATTTCAAACTGACCATTTTGTTTCTTCTCACACAATATTCCATCTATTTTCTCCATGTCTTTGCATAGCCTGTCTAATCCTCCTGCTTAGAAGGTGTTGCCTACTCACTTCGACCTCTGAAAATGCACAATTGCCTTCAAATATCACCTCAAGGGCTCCTTCCTGTATACTGCCTTTCCCTAATTTCTGAGTTTCTAGTACATCCCTCAAAAATTACCTCAGTCGTATTTTGTATTTTTAAATCTACTTATCTGTTTAAATACCATGTTCCCTGCCATGACATAAACTTTTGAGGTTGGGGATCAGTCCCTTTGTGTATTTTTTTGTCCCCAACATCAAGCACAATACATGTTGGTTGCATGCTTTTATAGCTGAAATACTAAAAATAAACATTATCTATCTATGCTCATCATATCTACTTTTTCTTCTTCCATGTACTTCTCAGACCCTTACAATTTGACTTTCATCTCCCCCATTAAAGTGAATCTGCTCTCCTAAAGGAGACTAATGATCATATTGCTAAATCTAGCAGTCTTTTTTTTGTCCTCATTCTTCTCAACCTCTCTGTAGCATTTGATGCTACACACTGACTCTTTCTGGGTAATCTGTCCTCCTTGGTTTCGTCTGTTTGTTTTATTTTTGATAAATTGTGGGGTTGTGGGTGGTTCATTGTGACACAATTCTGTAATGTTTCTTCTTCTAACTTTCTGATCATTCTCCTTTGCAGGATCATTATACATGTCCCACTTTTGATGTGTTGGGTATATTCCAGGGCTTTGTCCAGAACTTCTTTTCTCTCTTTATGCTCTTAGTGACTGTATACTTCTAATGAGTTCAAATATCATCTTTATGGAAGTATATCCCCTAAATCTATATATCAAGCCTAAATCTGTATCCTTAACTTCACTCTCTGATCCAACTAAACTAACCATTCTATCTGGATGTCCCATAAGCATTCTAAAATGCCAAAGTGATATCCCAAGCTACTAGTGTCTCCTTCCTAAATTACTTTGTATTTATTTTGCATTAGGCACACATATACCCCAAACCTATCTCCTCTCCTAATATCACAAATTTTGTAGATGGTATCATTATTCTTTCAATTACTCAGAAATACAAACTTGAATCATGCTCAGCTTTTTTTTTTCTTTTCCCTCATCTCCCCATCTCTAATCACTTCCCAAGTTTGGTTCTACTTGCTCATATTTCACACTTGCCCCGTTCTCCCTTCTGTCCACTCATAAAGTCACTATTCTATTTAAGGATTCGTCATTTCTTGCTTATGCTATTTCAATATCTTCCTGAATATTCTCTCATAACATCTCTTCCCTCTCTGATCCTTTCTCCACAGTATCCAAATTTATACTTTTAAAACACTGATCTGACAACATCATTCAACAATCAAGAATTACCAGTGGTTCTCTCTTACATATTATATCCCTTTGCATAGATATATAGATATAGATATGTGTGTATGTGTGTATGTATGTATATGTCTACACATATGCATCTATTGACATAAATATATGTATTAATATACAAATACATGAGGATGTATGTATAAATGAACACCTGAAAATATAGACATACATATATGTATATATGCATTTATATAAGAATATTTAAATGTGTGGATATATACATTATAAAGTATATGTGCACAATTGTGTACACAAGTATCTATATGCACATGTGTCTATGCACACACACTTGAAAATAGTTGTTTGCTAAATCTTCCCTTCTCTAAGCTAAGCATCCACAATTACAATCAACTGATCTGCAAATGGTATGATTTCAAAGTCCTTCATCATACTAGTCACTGTTCTCTGGATATTGACTAGATTATCAATGACTTTCCTAAAATGTGGTCCTGGGAATTACTCTGTGATATTGAGACCCTGAGAGCTTTCTTAGATTTTCCTTCTAGCCATAAAACCCTAATGCACAAGCCAATCTTGTCACTACTCAAAAACCTTCCATGGCTTCCTACTATCTTATCTAACTGGTAATGGCATTTAAAGACTTCAGTAGTCTAGCACCTTCCTAAACTATCTTTGCAACGTTTTCTCACATTATTCCCCTTGATGTGCCTTATAATACTACAAAATTGAACCAATAACCATGTAAAGAATAGGACCTATACTTTCAATTTAATTCACACTAATTCGGTGTTTGTGTAAAATGTGCTGTACTATGTATTAAGGGAAATGTAGTCCACAGTACTGCCTGACCCCAGGAAGCTCATAGTCTAATAGGAGAATATGATACAAAGAAAATTAATGTAATACCAGATATTACCTGATGAGGCCATACACAGCTACATTTCTCTGTTCATGTTATTACCTCCATCTAAAATTCTCTTATTCAATCTATCTATGCTTGTTGATGTCCCAAATCCTTCAAAAATCACCTCAAATACCGACTGTTATCTATGCTGTCATACTCTATCTTGCATTATGTTACATACAAGTGACACACACACATATATATCATATGCCTCATATACAACATATATGTCATATCTCTGCTAAGAGATGGTTAGATCTTTGAGGGCAAGAAATATATCTCATTTATTTTTTATTTGCTTTAGTACCTTAATATGTAGGGTTTTGGACATGGTGGTCACTCAATAAATGATTGTCAGATAGTATTTATTATAAAGGATCCTGGGAGGTTAATTTAATAGATACTTGAGAGAGTTGCAAATACAGCAGAACCTTACAGGAGATGACAAAGATATATTTCTTTGATACCTCAATGACTATACCAGTGCGAATTTTCTCTTTGGAGACATAGATCACAGCCTGTCTGCAATTTCAGTGTCTATGGCCAAAAACTATCATTACCTGGTGAACAAAGTTGGGTGATCTGATCTCTCAATGATAACTAAATACCATCACTGGTCTCATACTCCAAAATTCCTCAACTGAGTGGGCCCTTCCAGGGGCTTACACTCCACTCATATAGCCTTTCAGAACCAATACAGGATCACCACTACACCACAATGAAGCACTGAAGAAACACTGGTACGTTTTAAAGGCATTCATTGCTAAAGTTTGAGAGATTCATCTATTACTACTTTAAAAAGCATAATTTTGCTCAAAATAGAAATGAAGCTATATATAGTCAGAAACTCTACAATAGACATTTGGTATGGTGAGGGGGAACACACTATTATTATTTTTTTTTCTATTAATGGGATCTTAGACTTCCATCAGGACTACGACAATAGGCCAAAGGAGAGCCACAGGAGAAGAAGTAGAATTGATAAGATTTAAAGAGACTGATTAATGTTTGAAATGCTATTTCATGGAAGAGGTATTAGGCTTATTCTGCATAGCTTCAGAGGGCATAATTAGGACTGTAGGTTAGAAACAATAGAGGAATAGATTTCCCTTCAACACACACAATAAAAAGACTTGATAGCAATTAGAGTTGTTCAAAAGTAGAACAGCCTATCTTGGGAGGCCAACTCCCTGCCACTGAAAGTACTCAAAGAAAATCATTCATTGCTACCTACTGATAGTATTGTAGAAAGGGTTTATATACTGCATTGGATGTCGTACTAGACAATTTCTAAATTATCTCCTAACTCTAAGAAGTTCTGATTCTTATTTTTCCCCCTGTGATTATACTTTTGTGTACTGGGTAGAGGGAGGATTTGTTCTTTTCCTCTCCCTTGCTTCTGTAATGATTGCAATGGTTAAAGCAAAAGGATCTATTCCTTCTCTACCTTGATTCTACTGCTTTCAAGCAGAAGCCACAAGTTAATTTGCATGCTATGGCCTGGTCTCTTAAGTAGGAAGTCAAGAATGGGAAGACCCACAGAAAAAGCCAGTAAGACTCCTCAGAAGTTTCAGATTCAACCAACGGACTTGAATACTGTACCTGAAATCTGAGGAAAGACAGTGAATGTAAGAGGACACACTGTAAGAGGGGTGGGAAAATTGGAGATTTGGTGGAAAGGGAAGAATAGACTAATATTTCCACAGCACCTAAAAAGGGCATTTGTCTGTAGACTGGAACAGTAGGCTTTCTGATTTTAAAAAGAGAATAAGAAATAGCACAGGTAGCCCAGAACTATCCTGGTACTAGAGTGCTAAAAACTATAACACTGACTTTTGGCAGTATTTCCCTTCTCATATAACCAATCTCTGATTCAGTTAGACTACTGTCTCTCTAAGGGAAAAAGAAAAGTGCCAGAGGGTAAAGGAAGAAGAACTGAGCAACAGAGGTGATGTCACAATAGTAGATAATGATAAGCAAAGCTACATCATCAAGATCTATATCAGGGATCTGGCAGTGACTCTAAGGGACATCCAAGGCTGTGAGTGGCTGCTGTAGTGGTAAACAATGAAGAAGTATTCACTGCCTTGCCCTCCCAAGACTTACCCAGAGCAATACTATTTGTTCCTAGAATTATAGATGTCTCCACTGGGGTGAAGATACTTGTGAGGATCAAAAAGTCTTTCCATTTTCTTTCCAATTATGGGAATGTAATCTCTTTTATGCCTTGTGAATGCCCATAAAGTGAGCCAGTGGCCATACTTTGGGGAGTACAAGATATTGATGCTTCCAGGTTTCACCTGCCTGGGGGCATTACAAGACAGAAAAGTTGAAAGAGGTTTTCAAAGTGTTCCCAGGCCTTTCATGTAAGGAGGAAACCTCTGACACAAAGGTTATGTGGGTCATGAAGTGAGTGACTTCCAAGATACATTCCAATTATATTTTCTACTATAGAATGACTTTGCTTATGACACAATCTACATTGGATCTTTGAGCTTCTGGAATACTGTGGGCTGAGATCTGACCTGAGTATAGCAGTTCATATATTCAGACCAGACTTTGGTTAGTCAATTACTATGAAACCTAATGGACTGGATCTTATTTCACCCAAGGTTGAATTAATGAATATAGGACTAGATATCTTTCAAATTAAAATACATATATATATATATATATAAAATAAATACAACTCACTACTATTCTATCCATATGCATCATAATGTTAGATATCCAGATCTATATTTCAAATTGCTTTTTCCTTAAAGAAAACTCATCAATTGTTAGAAGAATTATTATTTTTGAATGCTTGAGGTTGAGAAAAATCTGATGACCCTGTGGCAAAGCAATCTTCTGCCTTCCACAGGTATCTGTCAGGACTGCAGGAGAAAAAAAAAGTGGTAATTTGCTAAAAAGGTAAACTTATACCTGAGCTAAGACTACCTGAGAGGGTTAGGAAAATCTGCTTGCTGCAGTACACAGATGTCAGAAGAGACTGCATTCATTCCCAAACACACCTATTTCATTTTCAGCCTGTGCCTTAATTAAAAATAGGGTCTCTGCCAACTCAGAATGCTGTTTTATTTCCTTTAGACAACTTAGTATCTTGAATAATTCTGGTTCCCATTAATGATTTTATTTAGAAAATGTCTATAATTAAAGATCTCTTGTGTAGCAATCTTTTTAAAATATGTTTCCATCTAAAGAGATGGGAAAGGCAGGAAAGGAACTGACATTCAAGACTTTCAAGTCCAAAAGGCTTACTTTAAATATAAGTCCTTTGGAAAAATATTCTGGGAGGTTCATAAAAACTTGGGCCAAATAGAAATTTTCCACAGCTCCCCATATTTTCATTGACTTTTCCCTTTCCAAAGCTACCAATACAATTTCTGTTTCTTTTTCTTTTTTTCCTGTGTTCATCCTCTCTGGTAACAAATAGGAGATATCACTAAACAAAGAGAAGCCAATAGAACCACTGAAGTTGTATTAAAGCAGCATGACACAAAAATGAAATATAATGGAATTAGAGTTGGAAGATCAGCATTTATATCCTGGTTTCAACATTTATTAGATGCATGACCTTGTACAAGGCAATAACCTCTGGGAATCAATTTTCTCTATCTATAATATGGAGGTGATTGTCTTCATAATGCTTACTGCATTGGGCTGATCAGAAGATCAAGTGAGTTAATGCAAGAGAGAGTATTTTAGAACCACAAAGCATCTAGAAAGGTGAGCTCTTCTTTATCTAGACAGCCAAAAACTAGTTTATAAAAAGTGACTAAATCAAGTCACAAAATGGAAAATTTAAAAATGTATAGCTATATTTGTTTATATGAGGCCATTACATGATAATACAGAATGGGAAGAAAAGACATTTTATTGGGAAGTGATTGAAATTTCAAAATATATTGATTAAAAGTTGTTTTAAAAAGAACTCAAAATTAAACTAATAGATAACTTCTTATGATTTTTAAAAAGAATTGTTCATTCATTGGAATGAATTATTTCATTTTCTTAATGATTAGAATGTACACAATGAGATTGCTTTGCTATATCTATGATTCAATCAGTATATCTACTCTTACTATCAATTATAATCAAAATCCCTCTATCCCCTCTCTTCCTATGCAATTCTTATGTGTGTGTGTGATTGAGAAGTCTTCAATCAATCAAATCAATTAATCCATCAATAAGTATTATTAGCAAGTACCATGTGCTAGTAGGTACTATTAGGCACTGGGGCTACAAATATTAAAAATGAAATAAAACTACTTATTCTAACAGAAAAAATAACATGTACTAATATAGGCATATATAAATACCTAAAAATATGTAAAAAAAAATTCAAAATAATGATGAGGAGGGGAGGCACTTCATAGAAAATTCACCTAAATTTAGTCCAAGATGCTTTCCTCTGGTTCCTATAATCCTTCAGGGTTCCAAAAGCATTATTTGCACTGTCCACATGCCCACTGTCTCCCACTTTCACTACTAGATTGGTACACTTCCTTTTGTGGTTACACAGGTTTTCAGTAATGTGTTATGGTCAAGCTGTGGATTGGTAAAATCTACCTTTAAAGCAATTTGGAATTAACAAATTAGCAAATAACATGAGTAAAACACTCCCATTTTTGGACACAGAAATTCCATTGATGGTCATAAAAAGAAAGTTCCCATTTATAGCATAATATTTATAATGTAGCTTTTTAAGGTAGTGAAGGACCAGAACCAAATAGATGGCCATTGACTGAAGGACTGCTAAACAAACTATTTTATATGAATGGCACAACCTGTGGTACACCAAATGTCTAAATCTGTGGTTCCTCCCCTACTGAGCAGTATTACTGTGGCAAAAAACCCATTATCAGTAGGGTAAAACTAAGTTGTCTCACAATGGTCTAATTGAAGCTTGGATTCCCTTTTGGGGGGGGGTGTGTGAATCCACAGCTGGTGAAATCTGCTTTGCAATGACAGGAAGAATTGACATGGAAGGATCAAAAATCAAAGTTGCTATTAATTCTTGGATACCACAAGTCAGTTATCGCTGTGGTAACTTTTCTGACACCTCTCGTAAAATCTCAAAGGTCAGAAGAATCATGAGACCCAGCTTTCTCAATCTGTATTCACATTGATAATCAAGATTAAGCCACAGTATGCTCCAAGAGAGGTTTCTGTCATCCATGAACTTACCTCGGGGCACTCGTGTTACATTTTGATATGTGTACCATCCCAGTAGGACACGCCACTTGATGCTGTCCCAAGAACAGGTTATACATGGCAAGCTGCAGCACCTGGTATTTGGTTCAAAACGCTCCTCAGAGGTCAACCTCTCACCTTCTCACTTGGTGAGTTAAAAAAACAAGAGTAATGAGAGCAGGATTATTTGACAGGAGGCCCAGAAGTTACAATGGTATTAAGTAAATAGAAAAATAAAGAAATAAAGAAACAAACAAATAATTAAATTGATAAATGTTTATTAAGTGCCTACTATAGGCCAGGCATTATGCAAAGTGCTAAGGATACAATAAAAAGGTAGTCCCCACCCTCAAGGAGCTTGCAATTTATTGGATGATGAAAAAAGTATGGCACAAATACTTACTAGTTGCCTACTATGCACCAGGCACTGTGCTAGGATGGGGGACTATAATGAAACAGTTCCTACTCTCAAAAAGCTTATATTCTAATGACGGACACATCAAATACACATAAAACATGAACAGCATAAAAACAAAGTGATAAATACAAATATATACAAGCAATTAAATTACAAGTTCATTTAGGTGACAGGACAGAAACAGAAGGTGGGCATGAAGAATAGCTTCATGCAGGGGCAGCTAGGTGATACAGTGGATAGAGCACTGCCCCTGGATTCAGCAGGATATGAGTTCAAATCTGGCCTCGGACACATAACACTTACTAGTTGTGTGACCCTGGGCAAGTCACTTAACCCCATTGCCTAGCCAAAAACAAACAAAAAAAAACACACACAAAAAAAAAACAAAAACAAAAAACAAGAATAGCTTCATGCAAAAACCAATGCTTGAATCAACAAGTAGTAAGCTTTACTAGCTTAAAACTGCACTAAGACTTTTGAGACACCCTGTATTTAAGCTTACTGTATGCCAGACATTGTCCTAAGCACTAGAAATAGAAAGAAAAGCAACCAAAAAAAAAATCCTATTCTCAAGAAGCTTACATTCCAATGAGGAAGACAACTTGAGGAAGACAATCGATACACAAAATACATGAAGCATAAATATAAAGTGAATAATACAAAAATATCCAAGATATTCACATTATAAGGTACTTTGGGAAAGAGAGCACTAGCAGTTCTGCCCCACCTCTGTTGGTGGAGGAGATCAGGAAAAGTTTTATGAAAAAGGTGGTGCTGAAATCAATAAGCATTTCATTAAGCTTTACTATGTATCAGGCACTGTACTGTCCAGAAAATGAAAAAGGACTGGTCTGGTCTATGCCCTTCATCAAAACGGAAGTGCTGAAAGGGGTCAACCAGTGAGAGAAGGGGACCACAAGGGCAAGGAAGCAAGGCAGCTGAAGTGTAGTGGCAAAGTCGATGTGAAAGGTCATATTGTGTGCCAGATTGTGGGAATTGTAACTACCATAATCTTTATGCTACATAAACACTCTGAGAACAATGAATATACTTCTGTGTCCTCCTCCACACATTTTCAGTGGTACTTATTGAAAATTTAAAAAAAAAATGAGAAACTATCAATCTCTTGATTGGCTCCAGAGCTACCAACCAATTTTTAAATGAATGCTTAACATATGTTTGAACTGCATCTCAAAGAGAAATAGGGACACTATGACTTAGACTCAAGGAGAGAGTAGTGCTATTCAGGAAAGTAGGTCAGCCAGTTCAAAGAGGCAGAGAAGGAAAATAGTGTCTTGTGTAGGAACTACAAAAAGGACAGCTTGGAGAAAGAGATAGACCAACAGATAGACAGATGCAGAGAAAGACAGAG
>NW_020951391.1:5093182-5273259 GCF_900497805.2 Vombatus ursinus | reverse complement strand
GGGAGAGGGAGGGAGGGAGGTCTAATGAGTCTGGAAAGTTGGGAGGGGGCAGGTTGTATAGGACTTTAAAAGCTAAACAAAGAAGTTTATATGTAGTCCTAGAGAAAATAGGAAGCCACTGGAATTCACTGAGTAAGGAGGTCACATAGTCTGATCTGTGCTTAAGGAAAATTTCTAGTCTTTCAGGGACAGAGCCAAGATAGCAGAGCAAATACTCGGCTAAAACTCTCCTAACATCCCCTCAAAACAACTTGAAAATATTGCTTCAAATCAAACTCTGGAATGTCAGAGTCAACAAAGAGGGAGACATTCTTTCAGCCCAAGAAAATGTTGGAGGTTGGAAAGAGACATGGTGAGGCAGAGAGCCCTGGAGTCCATACAAATGAAACATTAGTGGGAAGATTAGGCAATGGAGAAAGAAGCAGTAGTAGTTTCAAGAGCACTTAAGCCAAAGATAGCAAAGGGACCTGACAAGTTGTCAGAAAGATATTACATGATACGCCAGCGCTAGCCCTGGATATAGGACCAAATGCTGTTTGTCAGCTTCATTGCTTATATCCACTTCTGGGTCATAGTTCAAGGGAAGAGAAAAGCATCTTTGGTCAAGAGGGAGTGGAAGTCCTGAGGGTCAATATCACTTCCGGCCCTAAGGGAGGAAGTTGCCCTGAGAGACAGTGTTGATTATAATTCCAAGGGATCAGGGGCTTTTCCTGGGTAAGGATCAGAGAGCAGACCAAGACAGTAATGACTGCACTTCTACCCATATCATAATCCACTGAACTAGCTCTGAAAACAGTAATGAGAAAATGTTTGAGGTTTGAGACAGAGTCCTGTCTCTCCCCACGTTAACATAAAGTTCCAAATTAAGAAATAAGGTGGGAAAATGAGCAAAGGGGAAAAAAAGGAAACTGAACTTTAAAATCTACTATGGTGAAAGGGAAGATCATCATACAAAATCAGAAGAAGACAATGATGTTAAAACAGCTAGAGGCAAAGCCTCAAAGTAAAATGTGAATTGGATCTGAGCTCAAGAAGAATTCCTAGAAGACCTAGAAAATGAATTTCAAAATCAAATAAAATAGTAAAGGAAAAATTGTGTAAGGAAATGAAAGCAAAAGAATAAGATTATGAAAAGACAATTAATAGCTAGGTAAAAGAGGCACAAAAATATTGAAAAAAATATCACTAAAAAAACAGAATTGGCCAAATTGGAAAAAAAATGTACAAAAAATTACCAATGGAAATAAATTCTTAGAAAAATTATTCCTTAAAAATTAGAATTGGGTAAGTAGAAGTTAATGACTTCATGAGACATCATGAAACAATAAAACAAAATCAAAAGAATGAAAAATAGAAGAAAATTTAAAATATCTCATTGGAGAAACAACTGACATGGAAAATAGATCCAGGAGAGATAATTTAAGAATTTTTGGAATATCTGAAAGCAATGGTCAAAGAAAGAACCTAGACATCATATTTGAAGAAATCAAGGAAAACTGCCCTGATATCCTAGAACCAGAGGATAAAATAGAAATGGGATGAATCCACCAAACACCACCTGAAAGAGATCTCAAAATGAAAATCTCCAGGAATATTATATCCAAATTCCAGTGTTCTTAGATCAAGGAGAAAATATTTCAACCAGACAGAAAAAAAAATTCAGATAACATGAAGCCACAGTCAGGAACACACAAAATTAATAGTTACCATGTTAAAGTATCAGAGGGCTTGGAAAATGATATTCCAGAAGGCAAAAGGCTGGGATTGTGACAAAGAATAACCCCCAAAAAAGAGAAAAAAATTAAATTTAATTAAATAGAGGGCTTTCAAGCATTTCTGATGAAAAGGCCAGAGCTGAATAGAAAATCTGACTTTCAAATATAAAACTCAAGAGAAACATAAAACATTAAACATGAAAGAGAAATTATAAGGGATGCAATAAGGATAAACTGTATACCTTTCTATTAGGGATGATGATACACGTATCTTCTAAGAACTTTATCATCACTATGACAATTCAGTGGATTCTGCGGATAGGCCAGAGAGAGGTATGCCCTGGGAGAAGGGGTAAGGGAGAAGAAGAAAGGAGAAAATTATCTCACATAAAATAGGCATGCAAGGAAGAACTTTTATAGTAGATGAGGAAATAATTGGGAGAGGTGGGACAATTCTTGTATCTCACTCACGTCTAAAGTGATTCAAAGAGGGAAAAATACATTTACATACTCAACTGGCCATAGAAACCTATCTTATGAAACTAGGAAGGGAGGGGAATAAAAGAAAGGGGGTGATAAAAGGGAAGGCAGATAAAGAGGACAGAGATCAGAAACAAAACAGACTTTAGGGGAGGGATAGGATAAAAAAGAAAGATAAGGATACACAGAAGAAAATAATATGGGGAGAAACACACAGACAGTAATCGCAACTGGGAGTATGAACAGCATAAATTCACCCATAAAATGGAAGTGGATAGCAGAATGAATCAGAA
Source organism: Vombatus ursinus (assembly GCF_900497805.2). Lineage (NCBI taxonomy): Eukaryota > Metazoa > Chordata > Mammalia > Diprotodontia > Vombatidae > Vombatus > Vombatus ursinus. The sequence continues at coordinate 5,270,771 of NW_020951391.1, read as the reverse complement.
ATCAGAATAAAACAAACTGTTATTTTCAGGAAACACTCAAAATAGAGACACACACACACAGTTAAAATAATGGGCAGAGTATGCTTCAGATGAAGCAAAAAAGGTAAGGATAACAATCATGATATCAGATGAAGCAGAAGCAGAAAATTGACCTTATTAAAAAGAATAAGCAAGGAAACTACAACTTGCCAAAAGAAATCATAGATAATGAACTAACTTCAATACTAAACATATATGCGCAAAATGATATAGCATCCAAATTCTTAAAGAAAAAAAAATAAATGAATGACAGGAAGAAATAGACAGCAAAATTATACTAGTGGGAGACTTCAACCTTACCCTTTCAGAGATAGATAAATCTAACCAAAAATAAGAAAGAAGTCAAGGAGATGAATAGAATCCTAGAGAAGTTAGATATTATAGACATCTAGAGAAAATGGAATTGGAATAGAAAGGAGTATACCTTTTTTTCAGCTATACATGACACCTTCACAAAAATTGACCACGTATTAGGAAATAATAACCTCATAACCAAATGCAGAAAAGTAGAAATATTAAATTAATCCTTTTCAGACAATAATGCAATAAAAACTACATTTAATAAAGGACAGTGTGGAAAGATTAGAGGGTCTTAGATAGAATCTTGGGGAATACCCAGAATTAAGGTCCATGACATGGATGCCATCCATAACTAGACAAGAGATTGAGGGAAAAAAAAAAAACCTGGTCATACTGGTAGCAGGTAAATCAGGAGAGAACAATGTCATTAAAACCCAGAGGAAAAAAACATAGATAAATAGATAGATAGACATATTACAGTAGTGTATTATATACACATTTTCCCACATCCCCCCCAACATTTGTTGTTTTCCTTTTCTATCATCTTAGTCAATCTTATGGTTACAAGATGGTACCTTAGAATTGTTTTGAATTTCTCTCATTATTAGTGATATAACGCATTTTTTTTCAATATGGTTATTGATAGCTTTGATTTCTTCCTCTGAAGACTTCATATCATTTGACTATTTATCAATTGGGGAATGGCTCCTAATTTTCATAAATTTCATAAATTTGGCTCAGGTTGTCATATATATCACCTTTATCAGAGAAACTTGCTGTGACAAATCTTTCCAGTTTCCTGCTTTTCTTCTAATTTTGATTGTATTACTTTTGTTTGTGCAAAAACTTTTAAATTAATGTAATCAAAAGTATTCATTTTATCTTCTATGTACCTCTCTATTTCTTATTTGTTTATAAATCCTTCTCCTATCTATAGATCTGACAAGTTACAGACAGCTTTTTTCAAGGAATTTGGCCAAGAACGGGATGAGAGATATAGAATTATTCCTTGACAGTATAGCAGAGCAGAGTGGAAGTTTTTTTTTTTTTTTTTTTCTAATGGATCAGGGAGACTTGAGTATGTTTGAAAGCAATAGGGAGAGAACTGGGATGAAGACAGATGACCATGAGAAGATATGAAATGATGCAAAGTGAAGGGAAAAAAAAAAACAATGTTAGCAATTGATGAGGATAGGAGCTAGACTCCAAAAAGGAAAAACCCTGGACTTTCCCACAAGACCAAATCTCTGGTGTTTGCCTGAGGCCATAATCCCATCAATTAGCCTTTCATTGTGGCTACACCCAATCTCCCAATTCTGTTAACCTTAACCTAGCCTAGCCCTCCCTATGGCCCCCAGCAATTTCCCACACTTAATCCTAGCTGGGCTCCATTGTCCAGGTCCCAGGAGTTCTGTTCACCCCAGTTAACTGGCCACTCCCATCCAGATCCTCCTTAGACTCCTCCTCCAGTCACCCCAAACTACTTGGCCACTCCTAGATCCCTCCTACAATCTTTCTGTATATAAGGTCCATCTTGTCTCCATTAAGATGCTTAGATTCTTAAAATCTAGCCACTGCTCAGATTCTTAGAATCTAGTCAATACCTCACAGATTCTCAGATTCCTCAAGAATCTGGCTAATATGGTGGATCTTTAATAAACCTTGTCTTTGGCTGAAAGAAGGCTTGGGTTGAATTCTTTCAGGCAGGATCTGCGTATCATGATCTCAGGGTCCCAGCACCGCTAAACCTCTAGACCTCTTCACAATGACTGCAACACTGTAAAGTGAATATCAAGCATGAAATAATTCAAACTGGTTGATGTAAAACTATAAAGACCAAACATAGACCCAAAGAACAGACATGAGAAGATAACTTTCTCCTCCATTTTCACAGGTGTAGAATATCTCATATAAAATTGGATTTAAATTTTTTTGATTGGTTTAGATTAATTTTTTTCTCTTCTTCCTATTTAAAAAAAAACTATGGTATAAGATAGATCTCTGGACAGAGAAGAGGAGGGATACAGAAGAAGTCTAGTATGAAGAAACAAAGAGAAGCTATACAATCTATTTTTTTAAAAGGTAATGTCTCTTATGAAACTTTATTCCTCACTCAAATTATCATTGCAGGAGTGTTAAAATCTATTCCATTTTCCCCTTGCCCTTTGGGTAGTTGTAATTTTCATTCTTTGGAGATTGTGATTTTCCATGATATTCCCAGAACTTTGTATATGGTAGCCTCTTAATAAATGTCTACTGAATTGAATTGAATTGAATTCCATGATTTGTATATATGGCTTTCAGAACTTCCTGATTTCTTCTGGTTCATTTTTAGATCACAGGAGCTAGACATTTAATTAGTATGGCTTTTCTGTCAGAAACAGGAGGAATAATGTCTGTTCTCAAAGGCTGAGCCTTCTAGAGGCTAAGAAGTATCTCTTATGATTGATGTTTTGTGCCATGTGTTGTAAGTCTGAATAAGTGATATACTAAGCAACATGATTTTCTAAAACACTTATGTATGATATCATCAGGCCTGGATGCCGGCTTGTTTCCTGCCAAATCTATGAAGGACAATTTTTTAGTTGATATAATTATTTTTTTAAAGCCAAATCAGTGTACTGCATTGTAGGTAAAATGCACATCTCTCCACAGCACGCTATGGCATAGTCCCTCTCACCTCCTCCATTTTCCCAGTTCTTGAATCCCTCTTTGGGGGTACCGGCTTTCAAAAAGGGAAAGCAAATAGTAGCCTTGAAATGGAACAATATGTATAGTATCAACCACTGCTTCCTGGGCTGAAAGAAGGAGTAATTGCCTCATCCTGTATCAGGTGGCCTTTGGGTTTTTACATATCAAAGAACTGAGAGTCAAGAAAATGTAACAAGTACTGACATTTTCAGCAGAGAGCTGGATCAGAGCAACCTACTACTTAAGCTAACATTTCCATGTCAACAGTGAGAGCTGCTTTTGGCTTTGTCATCTGGCCACAAATTTAACAGCATTGTTTAAACATTTTATTTCCTTTTTGATTGCAAAGAAGCATTATGGTTACTCTTTTCAAGTTAATAGTTTTAGCCTTGGATAATTGCAATCTCTCCCTCACCACATCCCCCTTCCTTACCCTCCCACACTTAAAATAGTCCTTTTGAGCATACCTATGCACTCCTCTCAAAATGTTTTAGGTAGGTTAGTTTTGTTTTTCCATTGATTCCCTTAGGGCAGGGACCATTTTATATTAGTCTTGTATTCAATTCAATTCAGTTCAATTGCATGAGCATTTGCATTTTTATGAGAATACAAGGAGAAAGTGAAATAGGGCCTGCTTTTCAGGAGCTTACATAAAAGATGTACATAGATAAGTAGATGCATAGTATATACAATATTATTGCCCTTCTAGGTGGAAAGAGTATTAGATGTGTAATCAGGAAGACCACAGTTCAAATCCTGCCTTAGACATTATTGTTTGTCCTTCCTTTTTGAAGAGGAGCAATGACAAAATAGAGTGATGTCTTGACTTGCAAGTGATTTGGATTTAAGCAAGACAGAATTGTACAAAGTCATCAGCCTCACTCACTCTTCCAGGATCACTGAAGTCCAGTGACAAGACCAAAGTCAAGATGATAGGTGATGGCCTGGGATGCAATGGATGGCCTTGGCATCTTTGATGTCTGACCAAACTAAGCACTCCACAGAGCCTGCTTCAGCCACTTTCATAGGCAACACTCATCAAGAGGAAGTCTATACATGCTTGGGGTAGACACTGCCCTAACTCACTGAAGGATATAGTCAACACTCACACTTTTCCTTATGATCCCCCTGTACTATTCATTCTTATCAGGGCACCCATTTTCTGTGACACATGTTTAATAATAGTCCAATGGTTCTGTTATGATGATAATGATGATGATGATGATGATGATAACAATAATAATAACAACATTTATATAGCATACATTATATGCAAGACACTGTGTCAAACACTTTACAAATATTATTTCATTTTATCCTCACACCAACCCTGAGAGGTAGGTACTATTATTATACTCATTTTACAGTTGAGGAAACTGAGGCAGACAGAGGTTAAGTGAGTTGCTCTAGGTTACACAGCTAGTAAGGGTCTGAGGCCAGATTTGAACTCAGGCCTTCCTGACCCCTGGCCCAACTCTGTATCCTAAGTCTCACAATATTTTCTGAGCTTCTCACATCTCATATCATCATCCAGCTGACATTGTTGAACACTAGAATGGATGCTTTATAAAACAGTTTCATTATCATATCCTTAATTATCATGGTTGGGCATTCTATATCACAGGAGCTGTATCTGGATTGAATCAGGCTTTTTCTTAGGAAGGAGGAGGACTCTCCAATCCAGGAATTTCTTAGATCCAGCCTCCAGGAAGACTTTCCTGATAAGGACAGACTACTTATAGATATAACACTACAGTTATCCCTTCCATATTGCAGGGTTTAGGGGCACAGTGCCCCCTACTCCCATGATCTAGAAATTCACATAAAAGTTTTTGGCCCTCCCTTTATACTACAGAAAAAGTCTGCTTTTTTTCTTTTTCTTTTATGGAGTGTTTGCAGTACCTTATTGTAAAAATTTGGGTTAAGTATTTGGTCATAGGCTCTGTGTCATCTGCTGGCCTTCGCATGCCATCTGAAGCTTCTACAAAACTCCCCCAAAATCCCCATTTAATTTCTTATGCCAACCTGTGATGTATGGAAACCGTGATGGGGAAAGACACAATGTGGAAGGGATAACTGTATTTGACAACTTCTAACCACTGCTTATTCTACAGACTGCGCAAAGTCACTTGGGCCTTGAGGTTTTTGCCCCCCTCTCCCCACCCATGTAAAGTTCTATACATCCTGGACAAATAATTCAAGTCCCTACTCAATTGGTAGGTCTTTCTTCTTCCAGGAATGGCTCAGACAACTCCTTTCCAGAAAGGGCTTTTTGAGGTATAATTTGTTATTCAATGGTATTATGAGATAAAACTATTTTAACATAATTATGGGAATCCCTTAACCTTTTAGGGGGTAATTATGATTTCCTGGATAACGTGTGTGTGTTGGGGGATAATGTATGTGTGTGTTGGTCTTGTGGGATAAGAATAAACCTTTTAATAGAAACCTCTAAATGGGGAATGATTTTGTAAAATTTCCCAATGGAGTATCAAGGGATGGGGAAATTTTAGCTGGTGGGTCAGGGAACGAACACTGAGTAGATTAGTGTAGGGGCAAATATTAATATCAATTCATATACTGGACCAGGTTCAGGGCAAGAGTCACATGATTTCTTAGGCACTTTGCTGCAGACGACTTTGTCTTGTGATGAAGATGGGTGACTATGTCAGCATTGTTGCTGTGGCCCTGTTTTTCCTAGTGATGCTTCTGTTCATCTTTTACACTGAAAGATCTACTTTTAACTACCCTTAGTATTTGCCTTTTTGTGTGGATCCTACTTAAAAAAAATAAAACTTTAAAAGAATCTTGTGATTCTTTTAATTTTTTTTAATTCATTCTTTAGTGTTCTTTATGTTAGCCATATTCTCAAGGTGAGCATCATTTTAGAGCCACTTAAGTGGGGGAAGAAATAACCCCTGAAAAATTTTGGAGGCCTTGTCCCTGAGGGGTGGGATGTGGTAGAAATAGCATTTCTTTTAACTAGACTAGAGCAGTTTCCATTTGAGAGGGCAAGACAGCTCTCCCAGGTTCTTGGTTTACTGGAATATAAAAGCTCAATTCATGTGGAGTCAGTTCTCCAGCAGTTTCGCAGGATTCCAGCTGCCCTTCAGGACATCTTTGTGACCCACTGCCAGAGGAGGGGGACAGTGCTATCTTTTAATAAAGTGTATACTTTTTATTGTAAACAACATTATTGCTATTGTACGTTATGGTCTACAAGTGTTTCATTGTTGTCTAATCCTCAGTCTGAATCACTAGAATGACCCTTGCTCGGCCTTGCCTAGAATCCCTCAGAAGACAATGACTAGAAGTTCCAAGGTAGTGTATATATGGAACAGCTTTCTAATAATTTTAACCGCCTTTAAGGTGAGAAAGCCTGCTTTAAGATTGGCAGTCCACAAACAAAAGTAGGTAGACTAATTGTCAATATTGCAGAAGGCAAGATTTTTGAGGTACAGATTGGAGAAGATGATGAATGAATTCCCTTCCTTCTAGCTTTGAAATTCTGGTACCTCCTCACTTTCAAGAAGGAGAAAGCCTTGAAAGGAACCTTGAAAATAAGATAAGTGGTTTGAAGAATGAGAAATGGTAATTGGGGGAGTAGAACCGGTGGAGATGGTTGTGACTGGAACATGTTGGCCATTGTGGAAGACTGTTTAGACAAGAAAGTGAAAGAAATAATAAGATTCAGAAACAATGCTTAACATCAATAAAGAGAGCAAATTCAAAATGTGAAGTAAACCAAACAATGAGGTAGAAAATTAGAGAATACAGACTCATGACTGAAAAGCCAGTGTAAAAGGAACCAAAGAAGAGAAACTTGATGATGTTGGTAACTTTAATATGTAGAAGTAAATGTAGGCTGTGCAATGAAGAAAGGAATGGTTGATTTCCTTTAAAAATGAATGAATGACTTCACAGCTGCTTTTTGAATTTAAATTCAATTTCTGGAAAACATCCTTCTCCAGAATTCCAAATGCAGCAAGTAACTAAAATTGGGATTCTACCCTAAGTTCAAACTTCTATGATCGGAGATAGTTTCAAAGTCTCTTCCACATAAAACTTTTGGAACACCAGTGAACAGTGGTCAAAATGCTACATCAAGAGAACTGAGTTGTATGTATATGTGTGTGTGTGTGTGTGCGTCTGCGTGTCTCTGTTTCCCAGCTATAGAGTACACTAGACACCTGAGGCATACAAATTAGGCAGATAACACAGATAAAGAGCGACTGACATCCTTATTATTTTGGGTTGAGGGGGATAAAAGAGAAAAAAAGTCATTCCAGTATGCAAGTGATCTGTCCACTCAGGAAAAACTGACCTAGATAAATGGGCTTTAAAATGGAGATGAACAGTCTCCTTATAATAATTTAGGAGACCTTAATTTTGATTCTGATTCAAAGTGACACCAACTCATTCTCATTTTGGGAATTAATCAGGATGGGAGTGGTCTCAGAGGTGTATGGGATACAGTTCCTTCCAACTGTATTAACCAATACAAACCGGAACCATGAAGCATCCTAATTGGCTAAGAATTGAAGAATGGAAGTGAAATATACAGGCAGTTTTATTTTATTTTATTTTTTTACCTTTCAAGACTCAAAGGAATCTTTTTCTTTTGTTATTATTATTTTCAGCTCTGTCACTCACTTTTTTTTAAATCAGGCAAAATATTTCCATATTAGTCATGTTGTGAAAGAAAATACAGTTAAAAAATGAAAAATAGTATGTTTCAATCTTCATTCAGACTCCATCCATTTTTTCTCTGGATAGCATTTTTCACCATGAGTCCCTTGGAACTGTATTGTTGAGAACTGCTAAGTCATTCACAGTTGATCATCATACAATATTGCTATCACTGTGTACAATCTCTACTGGTTCTGTTCAATCCACTTTGCATCAGTTTGTGTCTTTCGAGGTTTTTCTGAAATCATCCTGCTCATCATTTCTTATAGCACAATAGTATTCCATTACAATCATATACCCCCAATTTGTTCTGCCTTTCCCTAATTCCTGGACATTCCCTCAATTTCTAATTCTTTGCTACCACAAAAAGAGCATCTATAAATATTTTTGTACAAATAGGTCCTTTTGTCTGTTTAAAATTTGTTTGGGATACAGATTTAGTAGTGGTATTACTGAATCAAAGAGTATGCATAGTTTTATAGCCTTTTGGGCATAATTCCAAATTGCTCTCCAGAATGCTTGAATCAGTTTACAACTCCAAAAGTTCATTAGTGTCCCAATTTTCCCACATTCCCTCCAACATTTATCATTTTTCTTTTTTGTTATATTAACCAATCTGATAGGTGTAAAGTGGCATCTCAGAGCTGTTCCGATTTGCATTTGTTTAATGAACAGTGATTTAGAACATTTTTTCCATAACTACAGATAGTTTTAATTTATTTATTTAAAAAAACTGCTTGTTCATATCCTTTGACTGTTTATCAGTTGGGGAATGACTTGCATTCTTACAAATTTGACTCAGTTTTCTATATATCTGAGAAATGAGATCTTCGTAATAGAACTGGCTATAATTTTTTTTCCATGTTTTCTGTTTTCTTTCTTGGTTGCATTGGTTTGATTGTGCAAAAGCTTTTTATTTTTGGGTAATCAAATCATCCATTCTATATCTCATAATGTTCTCTAACTCTTGCTTGGTCATAAATCCTTCTCTTCTCCAAAACTCTGACAGATGAAGTGTTTGCTTTTCTAATTTATTTATTGTATTAGCTTTTATATCTAAATCATATACCCTTTTGACCTTATCTTGATATATGGTGTAAGATGGTGGTTGATACTTATTTTTGCCACACTATTTTCCAATTTTCCCAGCATTTTTTGTCAAATATTGAGTTCTTATACCAAAATCTTGGGTCTTTGGGTTTATCAAATCTTAGATTACTATGGTCATTTACTACTTCTCTTTGTGTGCTTAAACTAGTTCACTGATCCACCACTCTTGTTTAGATTCTTTTGATGATTACCACTTTATAATACAGTTTGAGATCTGGTACTGCTAGGCCACATTCCTTTGCAATTTTTTTAATTAATTCCCTTGATATTTTTGACTTTTTATTCTTTCAGATGAACTTCATTATTATTTTTTCCTAGCTCTATAAGAAACTTTTGGTAGTTTAATTGGTATAGTGATGAATAAGTAAATTAATTTAGGTAGAACTGTCAATTTCATTATATTGTTTTGGTCCACCCATGAGCAATTGGTGTTTTTTCTATAGTTTAGACAGGACTTTATTTGTGTGAAAAGTGTTTTGTAGTTGTGTTTATATAGTTCCTGGGTTTGTCTTGGTAGGTAGACAGTATTTTATATTGTCTACAGTTATTTTAAATGGAATTTCTCTTTTTATCTCTTGCTGCTGAACTTTGTTGGTAATATATAGAAAAGTTGATGATTTATTTTGTTTTATTTTATATCCTGCAACTTTGCTAAAGTACTTAATTATTTCACCTAATTTTTTAGTTGCTTTTCTAGGAGTCTCTAAATATATCATCACATCACCTACAAAAAGTGATAGCTTTGTTTCCTCATTGCCTGTTCTAATTCCTTAAATTTATTTTTCTTCTCTTATTGTTATAGCTAACATTTCTGGTGCAATATTGAATAACAGTGGTGACAATAGGCATCCTAGCTACATCCCTGATCTTGTTGGAAAGGAGTCTAACTTATTCCATTACAGATAACGCTCACTGGTGATTTTAGTTAAACATTACTTATCATTTTAAATAAAGTTCTGTTTATTCCTAAGCACTCTAGTGTTTTTAATATGAATGGGTGCTATATTTTATCAAAAGCTTTTTCTGCATCTATTGAGATAATAATGCAATTTCTCTTGGTTTGTTATTGATATAGTCAATTATGCTGATAGTTTTCCTAATATTGAACTAGCCCTGAAATCTTGGTATAAATCCCACCTGGTCAAAGTGTTCTTTGTGACATATTGCTAGGATCTCCTCTGCTAGTATTTTATTTACAATTTTTGCATCAATATTTATTAGGGAATTGATCTATAATTTTCTTTCTCTGTTTTGGCTCTTCCTGATTTATGTATCAGCAGCATATTTGTGTCATAAAAGGAAATTGGTAGAACTCTTTCTTCGCCCATTTTTCCAAATAGCTTCTATAGTATTGGAATTAATCGTTCTTGAAATGTTTTGTAGAATTCACTTGTGAATCCATCTGGCCTTGGGTATTTTTTCTGAGGAAGCTCATTGATGACTTGTTCAATCTTTTTTTTTCTAAAATGGTGTTATTTTAGTATTTTACTTTGTCAGGGCAATTTATTATTTTTGTAAATAATCATCCATTTCACTTAGATTTATTGGCATATAATTGGGCAAAGTCTTCCTAATAATTGCTATAATTTCCTTCATTTGGTGATGAATTTTCCCTTTTCATTTTTCATATGGGAAATCTAGGTTTTTTTCTTTCCTTTTTTTATATCAAATTAACCAATGATTTATCTATTTCATTATTTGGTTTTTTTTTCATAAAACCAGCTCCTATTTTATTTATTAGTTCAATAGTTTTTTTTTACTTTTGATTTTATTAGTCTCCTTTTTGATTTTCAACATTTCTAATTTAGTGTCTAATTGGGGGCTTTAAAATTTGTCACTTTTTAGTTATTTTTATTTGTGTGCCCAATCCATTAATCTGTTCTTTCTCTATTTTATTGATATAAGCATTTAGAAATATAAATTTTCCCCAAAGTATTGCTTTGGCTGTATCCCATAGATTTTGGTACGTTGTCTTATTGTTGTCATCCTTTTTTAATGAAAATTATTGATTGTTTCCATGATTTGTTCTTTGACACACTCATTCTTTAAGGTTAGATTGTTTAGTTTCCAATTAATTTTTAATCTATCTCTCGACTTCCCTTGATTGAATACAATTTTTATTGCCTTATGATCTGCATTGAATATTTCTGTGTTTCTGCTTTTCATGTGATGATTTTATGCAGTAATGCATGGTCAGGTTTTTTGTTTAGTTTTGTTTTGTTTTGTGTGTGTGTGCATGTAGGTACCATGAATTACTGATAAAAAAGATATATCCCTTCCTATCCCCATGTAATTTTCTCCAGATGTCTAGCATATCTAACTTTTCTAAAATTCTATTCATCTCCTTAACTTCTTTTATAATTATTTTTAATAGATTAATCTAGTTCTGAGAGGGGAAAGTTGAGGTCTCTCACTGATATAATTTTATTGTCTATTTCTTTTGTAACTCATTTAACTTTTTTAAAAATGTGGATGCTGGGCCATTTGGCACATATATGCTTAGTATTGATATTACTTCATTGTCTATGGTACCTTTTAGCAAGATGTAGTTTTCTTCCTAATCTCTTTTAACTAGATCTATTTTTGCTTTTGGTTTGTCTGAGATCATAATTATTACCCCTGTTTTGTTTTGTTTTGTTTTTAAACTTAACCTGAAACAAAATAGATTCTGCTCCAGTCCCTTATATTTACTCTGTCTCTCTGCTTCAGATGTGTTTCTTGTAAACAGCATATTGTAGGATTCTGGTTTTTAATACACTATGCAATCCACTTCCATTTTATGAGTGAGTTCATCCCATTTACATTCACAATTATGGTTACTGTGTTTTTCCCCTGATCCTATTTCCCCATTTATCCCTCTATTTTTCTCTCTCCTTTTAGTCCTGTCCCTCCTCAAAAGTATTTTGCTTCTGACCACCATCTCCCCTAATCCACCCTCCCTTCTATCTGTCCTCCCCTTCTTTTATTCCCCTTCCCTCCTTCTTCCTTAGAGAATAAGATAGATTTCTATATCCACCTGACTGTATATGTTATTCCCTCTCTGAACTAATTCCAGTGAGAATAAGGTACTAGTGTTTTCTGCCATCCCAGCCCCCCATCTTTCCCTCTATGGTAATAGCTCTTTCATACTCTTCATATGAGATAATTTACCCCATTCTACCTCTCCCTTTTCCCCCCAATACAATCTCTTTCTCACCTATTAATTTTTTTTCTGGTTATGATCCTATCCTAGTCAACTTATACCCATGCCCTCTGTCTATATATACTCCTTCCAACTGCCCCAATAAAGTTTTTATGAGTTACAAGTATCAATTTCCCATGTAGGAATGCAGACAGTTTAACTTTACTGAATCCCTTGTTTTCTCTTTCCTGTTTGGCTTTGTATGCTTCTGTTGAATCTTGCATTTAAAAATCACATTTTGCGTTCAGCTCTGGTCTTTTCATCAGGAATGCTTGAAAACCCTCTATTTCATTGAATATTCATTTTTTTCCTTTGAAGTTTCATAGAGTAGGTGATTCTTGATTTGTAATCTTAGCTCCTTTGCATTCCAGCGTATCATATTCTAAGCTCTCTGATCCTTTAATGTAGAAGCTGCCACATCTTGCTTAATCCTGAATGTTGCTCTATGGTATTTAAATTGTTCCTTTCTTTCTGCTTGCAGTATTGCCTCCTTGACCTGGGAGTTCTGGAATTTGGCTATAATATTTTGGGGATTTTCATTTTCAGATCTCTTTTGGGAGATGATCAATGGATTATTTCAATTTCTATTTTACCCTCTAGTTCTAGGATATCAGGTTGAAATACGGTGTCCAGCTCCTTTTTTTTTTTAATTTATCATGGCTTTCAGGTAGTTCAATAATTTTTAAAATTATCTTTCTTGGATCTATTTTCTAGGCTAGTTGCTTTTCCAATGAGATATTTCACATTTTCTTCCATTTTTCATTCTTTTGATTTTGTTTTATTGTTTCTTAATGAATCGTGGAGTCATTAGTTTCCATTTGCCCAATTCTAATTTTTAAGGAATTATTTTCTTCAGTGAGCTTTTGTACCTCCTTTTGCATTTGGTCAATTCTTCTCTGTAAGGAGTTTTTCTCTTCAGTGAATTTTTGTGCATCATTTCCCCCCATTTTTTGTGCTTCCTTTGCCAAGCGATTGACTTTTTTTCAGGATTCTCTTGCATTTCTCTCATTTTTTTTTACCAGTTTTTCTTTTACTTCAATTATTTGACTTTTAAAATCCTTTTTGAGCTCCTCCAGGAGTTCTTTATTGAGGTCTGAGGCCAATTTAGTTTTTCTTTCAGGCTTCACACATACCTGTTTTGACATTATTGTCTCTACTCAATCTGTGTTTTGATCTTTCCTGTTACCAAAGTAACTTTCTCTTGTCAGTGTCTTTTTTTTTTTGTTTTTGTTGTTTTTTTGCTCATTCTTATGACCTATTTTGTGACTTAATTTTTATACTAAAATTTGGCTCTGCTCCTGGAGACAAGGAGGCACTGTCCCAAGCTTCTTGGACCAGGGGCAGTGGGCCTCACCACTGGCCTGTTGTGCCAGGGAAATGGGACCTCACTACTGCCCTGCTTCCCCATGGGCATGGGACTTAGCAACTGGCCTGTTGTGCCAGGAGTGCAGTGTATCATAGCTAGCTTGCTGAGGCTCAGGGCCTTGCTGGGTTTGCCCTGCTGTTGCCTTGTCCAAACACCATCTGCACTGGACTGCACTCCCCTTTTACCCAAATGAGACAGACCTTTCCTGCCAAATTTCTAAGTTATCTTGGGCTAGAAAATTGTTCCACCCCATCCATTTGTGGGTTCTGCCACTCCAGAATTCATTTTGAGGCATTATTTTATGGTTGTTGAGAGATGAATTTGGAAGACTTCAGGCAACTTCCAGCTTTACTTCACCTTCTTGGCTCCTCTCTATAGGAAGCTTTAACTACCCATACCAGGTGCCAGGGAGTTGAAAACATTGCCAGTATTATATGTTCTCTTCATAGGCATTTTAAATAAAAGCCAAGGTAGTTTCCAGCTAAACATTGATTACTAAATCGATTACTAAAAAATATCATTTTATATGATATTCTCTAACTTTCTATAAACTAACTAAAACCATGCATACTCTTGCTTAAAATCTATTTCCAAAGTCCAGAAGCCAGCTTGATTCTTTATCAATGTAGAAACCAAATAAGATATCTTAAATCTTACTCAGATCATAGTAAGTCTTTTTATGCTTGTCACAAAATTTGTTTTTTAAAAGGACAAACAAGGAGTCTATTCAATCTGTGGGGCTTAGGGGTTCTTCAGAGTGAAGTGATTCCCATGTGGAAATTACACTGATGTTGATTAAAAATTCCTTCAGGAACTTATCTTAAAGCTTTGCTAGAAGCGCAAAAGGGTTAAGTGACTTGCTCATGGTCATAATGCCAGTATGTGTTAGAGGCAATATTTAAGTCAAATCTTCCTGACTCAAAGGTTTGCCTCTATTCATTTTTCAACTCTGTATCTCAGATGCGCTTCCAAAAATGCAACTACTAATCATAACAGTAAGAAATGTTGGGAGTCAAATATAAAGTTAAATTGAAATGTGTCACTACTTTGAACGTTCAAATTTTTAAATTTACCCCCTCTCTTCCCCTCCCAAACATAGTTAAGTGAAATAATAATGTTGGAGACACGAGACTTAGGAAGAGGCATTTAAAATTTTGGCAAGTACCTATTACTAATTCCTGAGGGCCTGGGGGGAAAAAAGGAAGAGTGAAGGAAGACTGACAATGAAGGAAAGTGGTTATTACAAATGTCATATCCCATTACACTGTCAAATGATGTCCTTTCTTTAGAACTGACACCTGCCAAAAACCAATGCCTAGAACATTGTAGGCATTCAATAAACATTAACAAAGGCCTGACCAATTTGGAACTCAAGAGTCTGATGGGATTTCTAGTGGATGAAAGTAGAATTTGACCTGAGAGTTGGGCAAACCTAATCCGTTTTTTCTTTCCCTTCAATCATTGCTTTACTTGTACTTCTTTTCCTTGAAGATATCCATAGCTCTGTCAGAATTATTCTATAGTATATATTCCTGAAAGCTCACAGATCAAGTCAGCCTCAAGCTAATCATCCCAAATTAAATTTTTATAATGACTATTATGTTTAGAGGTTGATGTGGGCAAGGCCTATAAAAGAGCCTGCAATTATTCTACCCAGAATGTAATTAGGACCAGCAAAGTCATTAAGGGGTAAAAAAAATTAAATGATGAAAGCTAGAGTGCAAAGGATCATTGGATCATATATTTAGATCTGGAAGGAACTTCAAAGGCCATTTAATCCAACCACTTCATCTTGTAGGTGAAAACCTTCACCCAAGGTCACACAGGTAGTAAGTATGATGATACTTTGTGAATATTTGAGTCAATGGTTCTTAAACATAGCCTCCCCTGAGAATCGTCAAATAGAAAAAAATATAGACCAGAGAAACACCAATATGGTAAATTAAGGAATTAAAGAAAGTAAAGGGATATATGATATGCTTTTTTTATTTCAACAAGGTCTAACATTCTGTTTTTATAAGTTGTTAAACCTTATGACTCTTACAATGGAGAGAGTGATTAGTTTTGCTATTTTGTATGAATCAGAAAAAGCATAAAATAATTAGTATGCCTACAAAATTTACTGGAAGCAAGATAGCCAAAACAGAATTGTCTGTTCTCAAGTTCCTCAGGATACCCAATAGGTCAGTCTGGCATTTAAAGCCTTTCACAATCTGTCTCCAGCCTATCCTTCCAAGCTGAATTTACATGATTTTCCCTCACATAATTTGTGTTCCAGAGGAACCAGTCTATGTCCTACTCCTCATACACAGCATTCTATCACCTGCCTTTGTTCCTTTGAACAAGCTGTTCCACCCCATGCCTGGAATACTCTCCTTCCTCAAACTTGACTCTGAGAATCCCTAGCCATTTCCTCATTGAAGCACTTCCTGATCCTTCCTCTGCAGTTACTATTTTTCTCTCAATCTCTGACTACTATTTTCTGTTTATTTTGTATTTATATGTGTACTTTTTTTCTTTTCTTAATAGAATATAAGGTCCTTGAAGTCAGATGCTATTTTTTTCTTCCTTGTTCCCCCAGCTTAGCCCATGTGTTTGCCACATTGTAGGTACTTACTTAAATATTTCTTAAGTTAAATTTAACTAGTGATATTGTTTTAAAAATATAAAGATGGAAAGGGAAACCACATTTGTTTCTCAAAAGAAACAAGAGTATAAGAATAGATCAATTTCCAAACTTACCCCCTCCCCCACAAAATGTTTCACCTCTGAAGATCAGAAGCAAAGATCTTTATATTTCCTTGCATACTGCCTCCTCATTCCTACATATATTATCATTTTTCCAGTACTGCATACTACAGAAGTCTTTAATTATTTCCTCTTCTTCCCATGTTCCCTGTCACTATGTTGTATCATTTCTTCCTTTGCATTATCTCTCTTTTTTTGGTTTTCTTTCTCACTCTTCATTTTACTACCTAGCCCAGGCTCTCATGAAGCCAGGAAACAAATGTGAGTCACCAGAAACAAGGGCAGACCTCGTTAACTGGGACAAGGAGTTTCTTTGGTCCTAGATTTTTCATGATTACTGTGGATACAATAGGCTAGTTTGGGGCTGAAACTAGAGAGCAAAGGGAAAACAATTCTAGAAATTTTAACTTCATTCTCTTGTCTACTCTTAGTAATTTTCTGACAGGCTGATCATTACTGATCCTACTCTCATTTAAAAAAAAGTATTCTCTGTCTCTCTCTCTCTCTCTCTCACAAACACACACACACACATTCTCTCCCCTTTCTCTTCCTCTCCTCCTTTATAAGTCCACAAAACCTCTAAAAGGCTTCTATCTCTCTTAAATGACCACTATCCTCCATCACTGACTCCTCTAGTGCTGGCCTCCACGGTAGACCTAGAACTTACAATATTTCATCTACCATTACCTCATGCAACCAGATATGGTTTCATCACTGGGACATTGTTTCTGTTGGTTCAGCTTTAACACAATATAATAACATATAGACAAGTTATTTTTATTCTTATACTGCTAGACTCATCTTCCTAAAACAAACTTTTCACAGGCTTACAGATTTAGAGCTAGAAGACATTATAGATTCCATCTTGCCTAATCACTCCCACCATCCATTTCCCAGATAAAGAAAAGAGATTAGATGACTTTTTCATGGTCACAGAAATAATAGGTAATGGTGCTATAATTCAACCACAGGTCCTCTGACTGCCAATACAGATTCTTTCCACCACATGGCCCTACTTCTGTCACATTTCAAGGGCTCTGTAAGTGTTGTGATAGGCCCTGGGGATACAAAAAAAATAGATACAACATGGGTCTTATTCTTATCTTACAATCTTAAAAGTTAAATGAGGGCAGGAGAAGTGGAAGACATGTACATAACCTCTCTCATCAAGACCACTGAGGGCAATTGAAAGGAGAAAGCCAGAGAAAATTATATGAGAAATTTCACTTGAATGACAGGTGTAGTTGTAGGAGAAGGGGGTTGGAAGGACAAATGGAAGACTTCATGGAGGAAGGAGAATATGAAGGGACACTTGAGTAGCACCTTCAACAGGCAGAAATAAGGATAGGGTTCAGATATGGGAGACATAGTTAAAGAAAGGATTAAAGAAGTGATTTGGGAACATCAATTTTTTTTAAATGCAATATTGAAAGCATGACCAGGAATCAAAGTCAAAAGACTCAGTTTAAAGGTCAGAAAAGTATAGAATAGGAAATAACATTATTGTTGTTCTAAGGTTTTGAAGTCATTTTGTTCAGAAAAAAAAAACATCCCTGTGAGGTCAGTAATATAAATACGGTTATATACATATCTATTTTATAGGTGAGGAAAAAGACACACCAATGGTTTCCCATAGTCACAACTCCAATAAAGATTGAACCTAGGTCCCCCATGATTTTCCATCCAGTACTTTTGCTTTTATGTCAGACTATACCTTGTAGTAGCAAAAGAACAATGGATAAGATCCCTTGGATTGATTCCATGGTAGAATTTAGGTCTGGGAAACTTACAGTGTTTACCAAAACCTATGAACTGGGGTAGAATCTTTTACACACGATTTTGGTATTCTTGACAGTAGTTTACTCTTCATCTATTGTTAATCCAAGTCTTGTGGCACACAGGGACAGTTTGTACCTTTTCTGCTTTTATCCTAAATACTTGTTAATTGATTGATCTGAAGTGGGCATTTCTGATTCTTTGGATTAACTTTTAAGATGTCACTTTTTTTTAGAAACAGACATCAAGACTCTATGTGGAAACTCATCTAGTAAATGAGAGCTTAATTTATCAGTGGTAAAACTTGAACCCTTTTTGTCAGTAGCTTAAACTCTTCTAATTTACAGCTCAGTGCCTTCAATTTCCATCTTCATCAACAAGAAGGGCAATAAAGATGGATTGCTATATTAATAAAACAAAATTATTATGTGTTATTTATACTGGCTCCCAATAAAATTAGACCATGGGGATTAACTGCTCTGGCTTGCAGTAATTTATGTCAAAGCAGTGTCCTATGTTTAAATCAGATTCAGGGTTAGACAAAAGAATTTTATTCCAAAGGTAGTCGAAACAGATGGAGAAGGGGTCCTTGAAGGGTGAAAGAGCAGGTTTTGACAGGAAGTGTCATGTGGTCATTTTGACCCCTGATCTTATAGAGCAATTTGCAAAGGACGATGACTTAAGAAAAATGTTATCTAATGAAAAATGCTATCTATCTCCAGAGAAAGAACTTACAGAGTCTGAATGCAGATTGAAGAATACTTTTTTTTTTTAATACTTTCTTTCCTTTTCTTTTTTGGTATGTTTTCTTTTGCAACATGGCTAATATGTAAATAAATTTTGCATGACTGCACATGTATAATCTATCAAAATGCTTGCCTTCTCAAGGAGGAGGAAGGGGAGGGAGGGAAGAAGAGAATTTGGAAATCAAAATTTTAAAAAACGAATGTTTAAATTATTTTTATATATAATAGGAAAAAATTGATTTTTAAAAGATATGTTATCTAAGAAAAGAGTACATCTTCCATTCACTCTCCATATTTGTCAACTTTTTTTCAAAAGCAGATTTTCTTAGGATTTAGAACTAGAAGGGACCTCAAAGATTATCTTGTCCAATATCCATATGATCATCTAGCCTTTGTTGAAGACCTCCAGTGAAGAAAAAATACAATCCTCCTGAGGTTGCTCATTCTACTTTTTCATAGCTCTGATTATTATAAGTTTTTAAATCAAGCCAAAATCTGCTTTAAAAAAATAATGCCCCCCATTTGCTTTGGGGCCCATACAGAACAATCTGATTCCCCCATGATCTCTCTCTATATACCTGAAGACAGCTATCACATTCTCACTGTCTTATCTTCTCCAGGCCTCAAGGTCCTTCACAAAATAAGATCATCACAAATAACAATATTCCAGATGTGGTCTCATCAGGCTAACATACAGCAGTGATTTTATCATCCGAGTCCTAGACACTATGCCTTTCTTAAGGCAGCCTAAGATTGCATTACCTTTCTTGGATATCACAGAATTCATTTTAATCATTTTTTCTTTAAAACAAGTTGGCATATAAACCTTTAGCATAAATATGAACCATAAATACTACTACTAATAATAACAGCTAACACTTTTATAGAACTTTAAGGTTTGTAAAATACTTTTAAAAAATATTATCAGATTTGATCCTCACAATAACTGTTAGGTATGTGTTATTATTGTTTTATTTTACAGATGAGGAAACTGAGGCTGAAAGTTTAAGTGACTTGCCCATCTGAGACAGGATTCAAAATCAGGTTTCCTGACTACAAGTTCAGCACTCTGTCTACTATACCACCTAGCCAAAATAATTTAATGATGATTTGATAACCCCAGGGCAACTCTCTAAATAACCACTTTCCCTTATCTCCAAGTTGGAACAACAATAACAAAAACAACAACAACAGCAGGCTTTTGTACCAATCTTATTGTCACTAGTGCCTTCTTATTTCCTTGACAAATCAAATACATTCCATGAGTATTTATGGGTTTAGGAAGGTCAGCATAGCCAGCCTTATGTCACTTTTATGCTTTTCAAATACACTTCTTTCCAGGCAATCATGACTATAATGACATGTCCAAATGTTTGGATCAAGAAAGTGATGGAGCATGTCCTAGAGATGGAGAGTAGAATTGTTTGAACTGCTCCTCTGACCTATGAGGTCAGTTCAAAAGCCATGTTTCTCATGGAGCCTACTTTTGTTCCTTACCTTTATTAGCAGTCTGGTGAAGCCTCTGAATCTCTACTTGGGATATTATTTTCAGATCCATAAAATAAAATATATATGAGAAAATAATTACATTGAAATATAGTTACCTATCTATGTGTGTGTGTGTATATGTATAAACATGTTTATGCGTATATATGTATATATGCATGTATGTATATATACATGTGTCTGTATATACATATATATATATACACAAAATATATATATTAAAGCTCATGGACTCAGCATAGTAGGTACTTAATAAATGCTTTTCCCCTCTTCACCTGGACTTTAGTATCTTTAGGCTTGGAATTGTATCCTAGAGAGTTTCAGTGGTAGTGGTTGATCTTATAGTCAGAAGACACTGGCATGATTTCTGCATCCAACACTTGCTGACCGTGTGACTCTGCACAAGTCATTTAACTGAGGCTGAGCCTGAGCTATAAAATGTGGATAAGCAACACTTTTGCTCTTTGTTTCCAATCCAATCTTGCAGATATTTATTGAACTCCTATTATGGACAAGGCTCTGTATTAGGCTTTGGTAATATAAAGTTAAAACAAAGAATTCTTCCTACTCCACAGAGTTTATATTGTATTGGGAGACATAATAAGTAAAATTTGCACAGTTTTTTGAAAGTTTGTAAAACCCTTTAAAATGTTATTTAATTTGATTTATATAATGACCACTTGCTGTAGGTACTACAATAAAATAATTATCTCCATTTTACAGATGAAGATACTGAGGCTCAGAAATTACGTGACTTTTTGTTTGGACACACTATTACAACAAATAGGAGAAGGAGGAGGAGGAGGTAATGCCTGGTTTATCAGTGGTAAAACTTGAACCCTTTTGGTCAGTAGCTTAAACTCTTCTAATTTACAGGATAAACCAGGCACTACAGTGCCTACAATGTGCCAGGCATTGTGCTAAACACTTTAACAAATATTAACTCATTAAATCTTCACAATAATCTTGAGAAGTAGGTGCTGTTATTATCCCCCTTTTGTAGTGGAGGGAACTTAGGCAAACACAGGTTAAGTGACTTGCCTAAAGTCCCACAGCTAGTAAATGTCTGATGCTGGATTTTAACTCAGATCTTCCTAAATCCAGTCCCAGAGGTCTATCCATTCCACTGTGCCACTTTAATGCTCACTGAAAAGTGTTCAGGTAGTATGTGAATCTAGGATGCTCCAGCTTACATGTTTCCCTCAGGGCTATGAAGAAAATGCTTTGTAAATCTTAAAATACTATAGAAATAAAGCATTTTTGGAATATATACATATATATATATACACACATGCATGTATACATACATACATATACTTATATGTGTATATTTATTTGGCATGGAGGCTTCTGTATTATTTTGCCCACATAGGTCTATATGCCCATATAGATCTTTCTAGAGGTGGCTCACAGGGAGGAAAGGATAGACATTTCTATCATCTCCTTCCCCATCCTTCTCCAAGGCAAACTTTGATTCATGCCAGGAGAGAAAAGAAGGGGTTGAGACCAGAGAGAGGTGATGCTTGGCTAGAATTGGATCTAATTGTTCCCGTAAATATTATTAGTCTAAAGGATTTTTTTTTAGATTCAAACTAACTTCCTGATAGCTATTTCTTTTTTTTTTTTTTTTGGTTAGGCAATGGAGTTAAGTGACTCGCCCAGGGTCACACAGCTAGTAAGTGTTATGTGTCTGAGGCCAGATTTGAACTCAGGTCCTCCTGACTTCAAGGCCAGTGCTCTATCCACTGCACCACCTAGCTGCCCCCAATAGCTATTTCTTAATGGAAAAAGTAGGGCCTCAAGCTCTATATCCAAGGCCAGTTTCACAATGAACAGACATAGCAAAAAGGAAATAAATCTATTTATCTAAGTCAATAGAAAAACAGAAATCAGAAAAGCTATAGATAGAAGAAAATATACCCACCAATACAGAGTTAATAAATTCTTCAGTTGGGAGCAAGATAACTTGGGTCAGTCAAAAGAGTGGCTATGATATCTTACCCAGGGGAAAATTCCCCAAAACTTCAATGGAAGTATGCTAAGGATACAGATATGATAAATCCTATCAGCTTCTCTACACGCCAGCTTCTTTCCAGAGTTTATCTCCCTCTAGCAATCTGAAGAGAGTTTGGAATAGTGTATCTTCTCTCAAAACTAGAAAAGCCTAGATTTCTCTTCTCACCAGCTGTCATCAATTCTGCCCCGCCCCATACAGATGAGGGGCACTGAGTAATCAGTTTCTACCAATGAGGTGAAAGTTCTATATGATTGGCCCTTCTAGACAAGGGATATTAGATATAGATAGATAGAGATAGAGATAGATACACACATATACACATATATGTGTGTAGCATATATCATATATATGTGTATGAATGTATATTTGTGTAATGGGTACGTGTATATATACCCATATCAGCAATTTTTTCTAAGAAAAAAACTAGAAACATAGCAGGTATCCATCAACTAGAGAATGGATAAACAAATTGTGGCACATGAATGTAATTGAATATTTTCCTGTGAGAAATAATGAAGATGACAGATTCACAGAAATTAGGTATAGGATATATGAACTGATTAATGTAAAATAAAATTAGTAGAACAAAGAGAATAATTTATATGATGATCCCTGTAATAAAAAGGAAACTTCAGAATTCTGATTAGCAAAAGGACCAATGATGCCTTTACAAGACTGAAGATGAAGCATGATTCCTTCCTTTTAACAGAAAAGTAACAGATTAGTGATGAAGCATGAGCTAATATGTTGATTTTTTTTTTGCTTAACTTGATA
The DNA here is from genome assembly GCF_900497805.2 of Vombatus ursinus. Taxonomy (NCBI): domain Eukaryota; kingdom Metazoa; phylum Chordata; class Mammalia; order Diprotodontia; family Vombatidae; genus Vombatus; species Vombatus ursinus. The sequence continues at coordinate 5,247,828 of NW_020951391.1, read as the reverse complement.
TATTTGTTACAAAGGGGAGGAGCTCAGTGAGAGTGAGCAAGCTAGTGTGAAGGAATAAAGAGGTGGGAAAATGAAATAAAGTAATTAATAAAACATTTTCAAATATCCAGAAAATTAAAAAATGAAGTTTGGAAGGTGACACAGTAATTTTATAATTATCATGCTTAAATAATATGTACTTTAAAAACAAACTATATGTAAGAGATGTTCACAGGCAATTACTTCTTATTCTCTTTATATTGAAATCTTTGTGTTTGATTATGTTGACTAAGTTCATAATAAAGAAGAAACATTTTTAAAGCAAAAAGAAATCTTTCAAGCATGGTTCCAACAAAATAAATCATCTCTGTTTTCTAGGGGACCAATTGTCTTGGGACAGAGAGCCTTATCAACAGTATACCTGCCATTTGGTGATGATTTATTTGGTCATAGTAACCCATGAAACAAAGAATGGTTGAAAGTAGATCAGAGGGTACTAAAAACACAGATTTTAGAAAATCTATAAACATAGATTTTGCTGCCAGTTCTCTAAATGTGAGATGCCTGTCCACAGAGCACAGTTACTGGAGGAGGTGAAGCTTGTCCATCTTGACAGTCTCAATATAAGTGAAACTAGCAGAAAAAAATGTATGATTGGGTAGGGATGAAATGATGGGTTGTTCATGGAGCAAGAGCTGGAGAAAACCAAAATATATGATGTATGATCCAATGATAGCTATACAATTAAAAAAAAAAACCTACCAGAAAAACCTTGAATATGTCGGAAGGACCCCCTATGGGGAATTTATGAGAGGATGTATTCAACAATTCATGAGTAAACAAGAATCTAGTAAACATCAATTTTGTATCAGTCCCTGGGCTAGACAGAGAAGATACAAATAAAAAAAAATCAAAGAATACCTACTATCAAAGAGCTTACATTCCATAAACACAATATAATTTGGAAAGAGGAGGAACTACCAGTTAGGGGAATCAGGAAAAGCTTTACATTAGAGCCTCCCCTTGAGCTGAGCATTGAGGGAAATTAGGGATATTAAGAAGTGGAGGTAAGGAAGAAGTCCATTCCATACATGGGAAGAGGGGAAAGCAGGGAGAACAAGCTATAAAAAGGCATTGAAATAGAAAATGGAGGACATGTGAGTACATAGGCAAGAAGAGGCAGGGATAGATTATAGTCAATATCTTTGGAGTAAACAACCACATCAGTGAAATCACAAACTCAGTGGTATAGTCACATATAAACCAGTAGAATAAAATTCTCCTTAGGATACAGAGTGTTGTTGTGAGGGGTTTTTTGTTTGTTTGTTTGTTTTTCCCTAGTATTCTATTATCAAGCATATTGCTTTGGGAGTTATAGGAATTTAAACATATTTTGTGAATGATGGAAAAAAATCTGTTCCTTCAATTCTGAAAACCCTTCAGATATTAGAAGGTGATTATCATGTCTCCCTTAGTCTTCTCTAGGTTGAATGACCCAATTCTTTCATATTATAAGGATGTAGCAAGGTACAGTAAAAAGAATACAGAGTCTGGAGTAAGAATACCTGGGTTCACATCCCAGATCTTGTACTTACTCCCTATATAATCTTGAGCGAGTCACTTATTCTCTATGGTTACTCGTTTCCTTATCTATAAAATAAGACAATTTTACTAGAAAGCCTCTGAGCTACCTTCTGGCTCTTGAACTATGATCCTATATGGTTTCAAGACTCCCCGTCATTCTTTAGATGGTCATTCTTTTATTAATATTGATAGCCTGGAAAGAGATAAGGCCATTTTTCTCTTCTCATTGAAAAGAGTGAATTTGTAAATTTCTAATACCTGTCCACCTCAAATTTATACCGTTGCCAGTGACCATATACCATACTTCTTTCAGAGATCTGTAATAAAAAATATGATAATGGTCTCAGAACCAGTAAAAAATGATGACTGACAACTGTTTCCCAGGAAAGTGTTACCAAACTTTGAATCATACATTTTGACAAAAATAAATATTTCAGTGCAACTGGACCAGAAGTGTGAATGATATTCAGCCAGTTCCAAAAGATTTTTGAAAATACATGTCTAAGCAGCCATCATTTTACTGTACATCATTTGGGTTAACCCTCAAGATAGTCAAAAGAAATGAAAATTTCCTAGCCTGTATTACTTTTTTATCTTACTCAGAAAGCTTCCCTTTTCTTATCTTCTCTAGCGTGTTGGATTTAATTGAATGCAATTCAGTGATGGGGAATGATGCTAGGGTAAACTCGATTGACATTTCAAAATTCATAGGGAGGATCTCTTCAATAAAACAGGATTCCAACACCGGAAATCAATACAAGAAAAAAAAATCTGAGAAGCATGAAAACTCCAATGTATATAGTTGATTTCTATTGAATTATAAAATAAATCATTATTATGGGTTCAAAGATATCAGGTACTCCTTGATTCACCATGATCACTTCAAGGTGCTTGTGACCTTGCTTTAATTGTGTGCCTGCTGACAAATTCCTTGCTTGGACTTAGAGAAGATATTGATATGGCAACAAAGACAATATTTTCAGGGGGTTCCTTTGGAATATTAGGAGAGAAAGAATAACAAAACATCCCCTGAAAATTCCAAGTTTTACCTCAGAAAAAAAATAACACTAAAGAATTATTAAGCAGTACCCTATCTTCCACCCTGAGAAACAGGTAATGAATGATCTAGCTAATCAAATAAAGAAACTAAAGTAGGTTTCCAGGTCAAAGAATAGTCCCCAGGCTCCTGATCCTAATGAGAATAGAAACTAACCACACCCTGAAGGTGAGACACTATGACAAAGGAGAAAGTGACAATTTCTCAGCCCTTAAGGCACCTTCTACAAGCTGGTCTCTGTTCAGCTTTAGCAATAGCAGCAGCTGCTGAATGCCCTTTGAGGCAAGGAGGAAAAAAGTGGCCACAAAAGCCAGAACAGCTGTCAATGCTAAACAAGGCGACATGATGAATTCAGAATGGGCTAAACAGTGTTGGCACCACAATAAAGATGTGGGGAGATTAATAATGTACTAGAGAACTTCCTCCAGATCACCCTAGCCTTCCATCAAAAGCAGCTCAAGTTAATGAAACCAAGCCAACTATGATCACTGACAAATAAACAGATGAGGCAAGGTATGAATTCATTTATCTATCTGTTTGATATGATTAATGTTGCATTATGCTAAAAGAGGTTATTTGCTAGTCTGTTGCTGCCACAGTGCATTTGGCCTTTTTGAATGTGCCTTTGTTGTTTTGCTATGATCTGTGTCAATTTGACAAACATGTAAGTGCTACAAGGTTTAAGGCAGTTGTCCTAGGTACTGGGGTTACAAAGACAAAAATAAAAAGGAATTGCCCTTGCATTCAAAGACCTTACAGTTTACTGGGGATCAAATAATAATTTTACATTTAAAGCTTTACATTTAAAGCTAGTGATTCAGTTTTGATAGTGATCTGGTGGATATGAGCTGTGTGGAAACACTAGAAGAAAGAGTTAAAGATATGTTTAATCAAAATTATAAGAAGTTGGAGGATTAAAGTTTGCTTTGCATTATTTCACCCTTTTCCCTTCAGAAGATCGTGGTTTTCTCACTGATATTCAAACACCAACCTTCATTAACATTCTAGTTCAGAGTCTTATCCTTCCAAGGAGACCTCCTGTTTCTCAAAAGCTAACAACTGGAAAGCCTATGTGGTCAATTCCAACCAAATTGGAAGGATTTTCTGAGTCTATACAGGTCCAATGACAGCAGGTCATTGTGACTGTGAGTCTATGAGCCAGCATCAGCAAGAACTAAATTATGACAGATTCATATATTAGAACACTGAGAAACAGTCAGATTTTCAATCAGCTATTACCAAAAGGTTTGCCACCAAGTTATGCACTCTTTTCTGACACCAGCAACTCTTGAAAACCATCAACTAAAGGGTACAGGGGTTGAGACCTTTGTTGGTGGAGGGCAGTACAAAAATAACAACAAAAAAAAAAAAGATGGCTCTTTTGATTCAATTCAAATTTAATCAGTAACCCAACTGATAGATGGTCAAAGGATGTGAATGGACAGTTTTCAGACTAAGAAATCAAAGCTATCTATAGTCATATAAAAATGCTCTAAATTACTAACTAGAGAAATGCAAATTAAACAACTCTGAGGTACTACCTCATACCTATCTGATTGTCTAATATGACACAAAAGAAAAATGACAAACATTGGAAGGCATGTGAGCAAATTGGGACACTAATACAGTTTTGGTAGAGTTAGGAACTGATCTAACCATTCTGGAGAACAATTTGAAACTATGACCAAAGGGCTATAAAACTGTGCATACCCCTTAACCCAGTTATATTATTACTAGGTCTATATCCCAGAGACATTAAAAAAAAAGGAAAAGGATTTATATGTACAAAAATATTTATAGAAGCTGTTTTGTAGTAGAAAAGAAGTAGGGATTGAAGGCATGTCCATCAATTGAGGAATGGCTGAACAAGTTGTGGTATATGTTTCTGATGGAATACTATTATAATATAAGAGATGACAAACAGGATGCTTTCAAAAAACCTGGAAAGATTTACATGAACTGATGAAAAATTAAATGAGCAGAACCAGGAGAACATTATACACAGTAACAACATTATACAATAATCAACTGTAAATGGCTTAGCTATTCTCAGCAATATAATTATCTAAGACAATTCCCAAGCACTCGTGATGAAACCTTCAGAGAATACCTCCAAAGAAAGAGTCTGAATGCAGATTGAAACACACTTCTGTTTGATTTTTATATACCTTTACTATCTGGATCTTTCCAATCTTCTTACACTTGACTCCCTTCATAATATTCCATTTTTACTGATCCTTACACATGACCACCCCCCTCCATATCCTGATTGAATGCCTTTTGACTGACTGTCCATGCCTAGAATGTTCTCCTTCCTCACTTCTACCTCAATGTCTTACCTGTCTTATTTCAAGACTTGGCTCAAATCCCAACATCTATAGGAGCCTACACCTGGTCTTCCTCTCCACCGATCCCCATACCTAATTCCTTCCTTCTGAGGTCACCTTCATTTATACTGCATATATCTTACAGGTACAGTTATTTGTATGTTGCTTCCTTCATTATAGTTGGAACTTCTTTACAACTTTTACAGCAGGGACCATTTTTTACTTAGCATAGTGTATGACACATAGTAAACCCTTAATAAGTATTTGTTGAATGAATGACATGGTCAGATCTGCACTTAAGGAAAATCATTTTGGAAGCAATAAGGAGGATGGACTGAAGTGGGATGAAACTTGAGGAAGGGAGACCAATTAGCAATAATCTATGCCAGAGGTGATAAAGACTGACCTAAGGTCTGTTTGACAAAGATGTCATGAGGGTGGTAGAAATGGATAGATTTTTTAAAGAACTGATTGGATATACGCGGTAAGAGAGAGAAGAATCAATTTTAATGCCAAGGTTACAAACCTGGGAGATTAGGAAAAAAATGGTTTTCCAGAAATCGGGAAGTTTGGAAGATGGAAAGGTTGGGGTTGGGAGTGAGGAATGACATGCCCTATTTTGGACATGTTAAGTTTGAGATGTCTCCAGGACATCCAACAGACAATTGGTGAAGCAAAAATGAAGTTCAGGGGAGAGATAGGCGCTAGATAGCTAGATCTGAGAGTCATTTGCATAGAAATGATAAATAAATCCATGAAAGCTGATGAGGTCATCCAGAGAGAATACAGAGGAAGAAGAGCAAAGGGTATAGAAGAGAACTAGGGAATCAGCAATAGTCAAGGGGTATTATCTGGATGTCAAACTAGCAAAACATACTGAAAAGTAGAAGTTAAGTAAAAAGAGAAGCAGGAGAGAGTAGGGTCAGAAGCAATGAAAACATATACAAACACCAAACTCAATGCAGAATTACATATCCCTCCTCGTTATTTCTCTTCTAAATCATTTAGCTAATTCCTTTTATTTTTATTAAAATAACTCATTGGTTACTCTATAGTTCTGGTTGGGAATCTAACACCATCACAATTTCCTTTTTCCAATCTGCCATTTTCACAAAATCTTGCACATTAAGGTGATATTCCAAATTTATATTTGTTAGAAAAAATATTTTCCCAGTCTCATTTTGAAATAAATAAATTTATCCATTCTAATTAGACAACAAGATGATGATATTTTATGCCTCCTAAGAAATAATATTGAATAATTTAGGCCCAGATTTTATTTTCATTAAAAAAGTCATGAGATAAATTTAGAGTTCAAAGTGTCCATGAGGAAGGAGACTGGAATACTATCATACCACTCTCAATCAACCAGGAGATATTGAAATAGTGCTTATATCTATTTTTATACTGTGCACAGGATTCAGGCCCTAACAAAGGGCTCATCCACAAGTAAGGATGAGAATTTTGGAATAGCCATCTGATACAACAACTATATACATACATATACGTATATGTATATGCACATATTCCTGTGGCTATTTGGTCCAGAGACTTGAGCTATCCTAATCAGTGGTGAGTTCTGAATGGAGGTGGTAGATAAGGTAGTGGCAATGGATTGACCCCTCCGCTGTTTATTATCTCCCCCTCAGGATGCTTCACTGCTGCAGGATTTATTTCCTTAGTTGGTTGGCACTTGGTGTTGGTGGTGATCTTTATTATTCCAGGCTATTAGGATCTTATTAGTACTTATAAGTCATGTAAATTGTTGATAACAGGAACTCAAACAATATACACACACACACAAAACACCATACCATACCACACAACAGAACACAAATACACACATGCTTATCCAAAACTTCTTTACAACAACAAAAGAAGCAGGGTTTTTATTTCCTTCCTTTCTTCTTTTCTTCTTCCCTTCCTATCTTATTTCCTTTCTTCCTTTCTTTTTCTTTCATTTTTTTCTGTCTGAACCTGTGCTTTCATCAAGCCCTGAGTCACATAGATAATATGTAACAGAATTAGAACTTCAACCCATATCTTCCTGACTTTGTGATCAGATTTCTATCCACTATACCATGCTACCTTCTTGGCATGATTTTCTTTAATACGTTCTAAATGAGAACATATGTCCTAAAACAAGGGTTTTTAACATGGGGTTCATAAACTTCTAAAATATATGTTGTTAATTATATTTCAATATAATGGGTTTAGTTTGTAACCTTATCTATTTTATTTTATGCATTTAAAAACACTATACTGAGAAGGGTTCTAAAGGTTTTTCTAGACCGACAAATCAGTTCATAACACATACAAAAAGGTTAAGAACTCCTGGCTAAATTTTAAGTATCACTCCATTCTTTGGCAAACATAGTTGAAAATAGCTAAGAAGAGAAGAGTATAGGACAGAAAGAAGTTTCCCCTCTATGGTCATTCCAAGGTCCTTGCTGCTGTGCTGAAGAGTGAGAATTGGTCTGATTGCCATTTAAATCTTATATTCCGTTGTCTTTCACGTTTACATAATACTTGCCATCACAGAATGTTTTTAAGATCTTATTTATTCCTCATAACCTCTAGGCCTTAGAAGCTGACAAGTGTTAACAATGGCCCCAGACAATACGTAACTGTGGGATTTGCTTGGACAAGTGATTTCTGAAAAATGTATCTATGTAAACTTATACATTAAAAGTGAAGACTTCCTACAGTAATGTAACAAGGATAACAGGCAATCTTGTTTGGCATCCCACAAAGAGATGAACACACCACGTTGTTTTCTATTTATTATCATCCTTGCAAAAACATCTGATAACCCAGTGCTTACCTATTACTTTAAATTGAAGCTTGGTGTGTCCTGTCCTAGTTTTTAAAGCAGGAACTCATACTTACCCAAGTTAAAGGCTTGGTGTAACATCAACCACCTCTGACATGAGCTGAGCAGATCAATCCTAGAGTAGAGCTCATTATCAGATGGCTTCCATCCAAGTACCAACCCAGCCAGGTAATGTGGTCATTATTTCCCTAGAATTTTTTTTTTTTGTTATTTTTATGTCACTTTTTCAAAGTAACATTTGACTATAAGTATACCTTTAACAAGCAAGCTCATACTAGCTTCCTTTTCCTGTGCAGTGGGTCACTTAGTAGAACATATTCAAAAGAGATCTTTGAGGTTTGAGAATTTGTTGCCTGGGATTCAATCTCCAATGAGAATACATTACATGGAAATTAATGACAGTTTTTCTTAATTCTGGCCATGTCCCAAAACAGAATCTAAAATCTAAACACCCTCTCCTCCCTTCTTCTCCAAAGTTGGGTAAGCTATTTGATTATTTATTCAATGGATTTCTAAATCAAGAGAAATTATTTAAATTTTAAATGCATGAATTAGTCAATTAATTGTATGAAAAATAAAAAGTCTACAGTCAATCACAGATATTAAATTATTGATGATTTTATTCTGATGCTTTGATTCTCTGAAAGCATATGAATGGGGACTCATTCCATATGCAGATTGTTTCCTTTCTCCACCCTTTTCATCCTATGCAATTCTTTAAGAGAACTCTTTAAGAGATCTGCTAAACCCACAAGAGACCTTCCTCTTGTTCTTTCAGCATTTGGAAGAACCAATGTACAACTTGAGCTGTTCAAATCATGCCTCTGACCCTGGATGTTTGGCTTCATTTTCTGGTAATGTATGCATCTAAGCTAGTGTTTATATAGTATTTTAAGGTTTGCAAATCACTCTTCATTTTATCTCATTTGATCTTTACAACAACCCTGGGAGGTAGGCTTTATTATTATTCCCATTTTACAGATGAGGCAATTGAAGTAGAGAGAGATCAAGTGATTTGCCCAGCTTCACCTCTCTTGGAAAAATATGAGGCAGTCTTGAACTCATGTCAAAGAGTTATGAGACTTATGTCTTCCTGACTCTAAGTTTAATATTCTCACCGTACTACTTGGCTTCCATTGCATCTTTAACTTGCCAAAATACATAATTCTGTTCTGGTCACCAGATTTGAGGAAATAAATCAAAAAATTGAAGAGTGCTCAAAAAAGTGCTCAGGATGGTATAAAGGCCTTTCTACACTGCATTCATTCTTTCATTTAAAGTCATTTTTAAGCACTTTGTGTTGATCACTGTTTTAGGTGAGAAAGATAAAAAGATATCAAAGAAATATTCTCTACTTTCAAAGGACATTGCACTGGTGGCGAGACAAATAATCATTACAAATATTATACATGATAAATGCAATATAATTCTAGATGATAGAATGGCACTAGAAAGAGAGGTCAAAAGCATGGTCTCATGTAGAAAATGGATAGCAAAACTAGGGTGGTCCCTATAGTGTGGTCGCTAGGTTTACTGTCATTAGAGGTCTTTGCCCAAAGGCAAGATGGCCGCCCCTGGGTATTTTGTAGAAGGGATTCTTTTGCAGTTATGAGTTGAACAGAGTGGCTACTGAGATCCCTTCCATCTCTGGAATTCCATAAAGTAGCTTTGGTGAACACAGTTATCCAGACAGTAAAATCACGAATCTTTTGAAGATTTAATAGAGAAAGAAGGCCCAGGAAAAAGCCTGGAGGACACTCATACATAGGAGATGGGCCATGTGTGAAGCTCCAGCAAGGAAGACTAAGAAGAAGCAGCCAGATAACCCATCAATCAACAAGTACTTACTAATGGACCACGTATTGTACTAGGGAAGATTAGAACGAAGAGAGACCCAGGTCATGAAAATTCAGAGAGGAAAGTATCCAGGAGGAGGGGATTGTCAACAGTAGCAAATGTTACACATGGAGGCCAAAAAGATGACAACTGACGACAGGATGGCCACAAGAAATGAGGGGAGAGGAGGAAATAATCATTTATGTAGCACTTACTATGTGCCAGGGTCTGTGCTAAGTGCTTTTATAAATGTTATGTCATTTAATTTTTACAACAACCCTGTGAGGGGGGTGTTATTATCATTCTCAGTTTACAGTTGAATAAACTGAGGCAGGGGTTAAGTGACTTCCTCAGGGTCACATTGTTAGTAAGTATCTGAGGCTAGATTTGAACTCAGCTCTACCTACTGCACCACCAGTTGCCTGTGCTACCCAAGATCATGTGTAACCTTGAAAAGAGAAGTTTCATTTGAGTGATGGCTTCAAAAGCATTATTATAAAGATTTTAGAAGTGAGCAAGAGGAGAGGAAGTGGAGACATTTCTAGGAATTTGTCTAGAGAAGGAAACAGAGGTTTCAGATAGTGGCAAGGTCAATGGGATATTTTTTAAGGATGGGGAGATGAGCATATTTGTAGGCAGTAAGGAAGAAAACAGTAGACAAGGGAAGATGGATCATTAAAGAAGGGGCAAAAGGATAATGGATAATTGTGAGAACAAACTGCAGGAGGAAATTGATCTAGAGCGCAGGTGGGCTTGGTCTTGCTGGGAAAAAGGGCAACCTCTTCATCAGGGATTGGACCAAAAGAGAAGATGAAGCATGATGTCAATAGGTTTTGAGATGTAGAATAGAGAAGTTAAAGGACCCAGAAAATGGTCTTTATTCTGTCAATAAAGTATTAAAAATGACAATTTGCTGTGAGGAAGGGAAGAAAAGTGTATGGGAACTTGGAAGAGAAAGAAAAAGTTTTAGAAAAGCTGTTGTGACAAGTTCAATAAAAAATCAATTTGAGTAAAGTAAAAGAATGGCCTTGTTATATTACAGGCTCCCTAGAAATTAGTCAGTATAAATTTATAGTGGACCCAATCAACACAGTTATCTGACTTCCTCCAGTAGGGTTCATGGTTGGGGGTTGACATGACAAGAAAAGTGATGGGACAAAGGGATAAGAGATTCTGGTACAGAGTACAGTGTATAGATGAAATTGTTAACTATAAGGTAAAGACTAGGAGGTAGTAAAAGCAGAACAGAAGTAAAAACCTGAGAGATCACTGAGGGAGGAAGGACCTGCAGGTCATGATAAGGACAAACAGTGAGTATAGAAGAAGTTGTCACTTAAAAAAAAGGGGGGGGGATAGCAACAATGACAACAATGTTTATATCATACTTCAAGTTTTGCCAAGCATTTCACACATGCTATCTCATTCAATCCTTCTGATAAACCTGTGAGCTAGATCCTATTATTATGTCATTGTAGAGAGGCAAAAACTGAGGCTAAGTGACTTACCCAGGATCCCACAGCTAGTGAATGATTGAGGAAGTATATGAACTCATGTCTTCCTGACTCTAAGTAAAGTACTGGACCATTAAACCACCTATAGTGAGATAGATGAAGTGGACTGACTGATTAGAGATGATGGTGAGATCAACTTGAAGATTTGTCAAAGGCACTGGGAGTCATTTGGTGTGGAGAAGATGTAAAGAAGATATGCTAGCCAGTGTCAAGTAGGTGAAGATTTGTCAATTAGACTTGACCTTTTTTAGCCCAAAGGGCAGGAGCTAATGCAATGATAAGAAATTATAAAGAGGCAAGTTTAGGTTTAATATCAATTAGTCATTCAACAGTCAGCCAAAGAGCATTTATTAAGCACTTACTATAAGCAATGCACTATGCTAAGTCCTAGGAATACAAAATGCAAAAAATATCATCCCTACACTCAAGGCTGTCAGGAAAATCTTCCTAACAATTACAACTGCACAAAAGTGGAATGGGCTGTATAGGTTTCCTGTCATTAGAGGTCTTCAACCAAAGGCAAGATGTCCAATCTCTGGGTATTTTGTAGAAGGGATTCTTTTGCAGTTATGAGTTTGAACAGATTGGCTACTGAGAGCCCTTCCGACTCTAGAATTTTGTAAAGTAACTATAAAATATTTTTATAAAGGATGTTGAGAGATTTGGTGGACAGAGTAACCCAGCCAGTGAAATCATAAATCTTTTGAAGCATTGAAATAAGAAAAAAATATTGACAGCTTTATTATATGCAAAATGGCTCCTCATAGGCTTTTTGCCCTTTGAATAATGTATATGTATGTATGTGTTCGTATACATACATGTAATATTTCCCTTACTAATACGTTTTATTTTCCTGATTTTCTTAAATAATTTGCATTTCAATGCCACATTTCCTCCATTCGGGGAATATTCTGTCTACATCATTTGTTGGTCACTTGGCCTGTGCGTTTAACTCCCTTCAATTATCTTTCATTCCTCAAGTTCATTTATTTTCAATTTTGAATGATTTCCAGGCAGAATCTGACTAGGGGAATGGTCTCTTTTTTCCAGGAAAGAAATTGAACTCTTGATTTTTCTTTATTTTTTATGGTAGAAAGATTTAGTATCTTCACTCTAAACCTCACTCCACTGCATCCTAGAGAGAAATACTAAGATGCTTCCATTCCCATTCATCTCCCTAAATACTTTCCTATCATTTCTCATCTATCCTCTCTCCTGGAGTTGCAAGGCAAAATGATTTAATCTCTGACGCTTGAAGATACATTTTACAGGGTTTTTTATTCTTTTTTACATAGTAGCAAACTAGGTAGGTTATGTCAAAGGATATTTAAAAAGGTTTGCCCTCCTGGATGAATCTGTGGATGGGGTTGTTTCTTTTTCTTTTTTTTTTTTTTAATGAGAAGAAAAGCAACAAACCATTTAAAAAGATCTTTTTTTTTCAACATGCTATAGTTCCATCTGCATTTCAGTGATTCGCACTTCTGACAAGTCTCTGAAAACATAATCTAAAGTTGTTTCTTTGTGGTATCATTTTCATATGGCATGACTTTTTTTTTTTTTGGTTCACGACTCAATAAATAAAATGCTTGCCATTTCAGAGCAACCCTTAAAAGTGCAATACCAGATGAAGGATATGGTTAGGGGGTTGTGACTGTACTTGATCATTATTTTCATGAGTGCTAAATAATGAATATGGCAGTGTTCATCTCATGCATTTTCTAATATTTCCTCCATCCTTATCTTCATTGCTTTTATTTTACTAGAAAGCAAAGTTCCATCTTCAGTAAATCATTAATCATGCCTTTTTTCTCTTTTTCCTTTTAAATTAGTAGAGGGCTGGGCAATTTCACCATATATTTAGTTCTCAGAGTTCAATTCCCTGGTTCAGGAAGATAAGTTTCTTGTAAGATTAGGAGAATGTTGTTTTTTAATTAAGATTTCTTTATGGAGTTGATAATCTCATTTACACTCTAATTAAATATTTTAAACTGTTCCATCACTTACATCTTTACATTCTAATCTCTTTTTGCCGATAGTTTTTTCTTATTAGAAATTAACATGCTTATCTTTGCATACTTAAATCTATCTATCCACAGAAATCACTAATTGCATTATTAAATGCATCAACCTTATACAATCAGTAACCACCATAAGCCATAACAATAAAAACAATTTCATTGCTGTCTTGAGGTCTCTGCTGTTGTTCCCATTTCCGTGTCATCATGCTCAGCATAGCACATTAAGATAGAGATGGTGTGAGAAGTACAACATCAACATGACCTACTAACAGCCTTTAGGAATCGAGTAATGCTGACTAGTATTCTATCTCCAATCTCACTGAATACCATGAAATTGAAAGAGAGAATTGCAATGCTTATTAGTCGGAGGGAGGGAAAGAACGAAAGAAGGAAGGAAGGAAGGAAGGAAGGAAGGAAGGAAGGAAGGAAGGAAGGAAGGAAGGAAGGAAAGAAGGAAGGAAGGAAGGAAGGAAGGAAGGAAGAAAGGAAGGAAGGAAGGAAAGAAGGAGGAAGGAAGAAAGAAACTATTTGTTACTACTTGATTATTCACTAAGAACAAAATGCTGTAAGGGTTTTGAATAACAAAAGACACGCTTCTTTTAAAAATGAAGGAAATAAATAAAATTCTGCTTAGCTCATAGAGCACAGTGTCTTCTTTGATGTGATCATGCCATTCTGGGCAGTCCTTTGCCAGCATCTCCCATGTCATGCAATCAACTCCAAAGTTCTTTAGAGAGACCTTGAGAATGTCCTTGTATCGCTTCTTCTGACCACCATGTGAGCACCTTCCTTTCATTCAAGGATGCCTCTATGACAGAGAGAGAGAGAGAGATGTATATGTATGTATATATCTATTTATCTTTATCTATATTCTATGTATGTGTGTATACAGAGAGATAGAAAGAGACAGACAGACAGATAGGCAGATAGATAGATAGGTAGATAGATAGATAGATAGATATGTCATTCTGTACTCTGAGTCCTTCAGGAGATAGACAGTATGATTGATCATGAGTCCTCTGGAATCATAGTTGGTGATTACACTGATGAGAGTTCTCAATTTTTTTTTCAAGTTATTTGTCTTTACCATATTGCTGTCATTGTATAAATTGTTCTTTTGGATCTGTTCAATTCACCTTATATCAGCTCATTTAAGTCTTAACAACTTTCTCTGAAACCATTCCTTTTATCATTTGGTATAGCATAATAGTATCCCATCATATTTATATGCTGTAACTTATTCAACCATACACTACTAATTTATGGGCACTCACCAATGATTCCCAATTCTTTGCCACCTCCAAAAAGCTATAAATATTTTTTATTTTATAATATCCTTATATCAAAGTTTTGTTCTGTTTTTGCTTAAAACTAATCCCTCCCTTAATCTACCCATCCGTCAATTCCCCCTTCTCCCTCCTATTTCCATGTTAAGTGAGATGATTTTTTTTGTGCCCAACTATGTATCTGTATGTGTGCATTCTTCCCTCCTTTAACTTTGACAGATGAGAGTGAGGTTCAAGTGTAGGTCACTCCCTCAACCCCTCCTACTTGTTTGCATGGATGTCAATTGCGCACTCTGATTATGTGAGAAAATTTACTTCAACCTTCCTTTCACTTTCGCCCTCCAGTGTGTTCCTCTTTCTCTTTCTTTCCATTCTTGTTTTAAGATCAACATATAACAGAATCACTCCCAGGCCTTCTGCCTAATTAGACTCCCTCTATGACTCCTGAGGACAATCAAGTTGCATAGAGACAAATATTTGATCTCCCAGTATTATATTGTAAGCAGTATATCCTTGTTTAGTCCTTTAACACTGTTGATTCATATTTACCTTTTTATGTTTCTCTTAACTCCTGTGTTAGACCTTCAAAGTTTTGAGATAGCTTTGATCTTTTCACAAGGAATAGTTGGAAATCTTCTATTACATTAAAAGTCTATATTTTCTCTTGTAGTATTATACGCAGTTTTCCTGGGTAAGGCATTCTTGATTGTAAGAATATCATATTTCAAGCTCTCTGCTCCTTTATAGTTATGACTGATAAATAATGTGTAAGATCCTTGGTGTTTAAATTCTTTATTTCTAACTGTATGCAATTTTTTTCTTTGAGCAGGAAGGTCTGGATTTTTAGTATATATAGTGTTCCTGGGGTTTCCATTTGGGGTTTTCTTTCAAGAAGTGACCAGTGGATTCTGTCTGTTTGCACTTTGCCATTTGATTCTGAGAGAACTGGGTACTTTTAAGACTTTTTGAAATATGATGTCTAGGCTCTTGTTTTGGTTATAGAAATCAAGCAGTTCATTAGTTCATTTTTTCCTCCTTGACATTTTTTCAATGAGATACTTTAGGGTTTTCCCCCTTATTTTTCCAGTCTTTGCATTTTATGGAATCATTTGCTTCTATTTGGTCCACAAGATTTTATACTTTCAGTGCCAAGTGCATAGTTCTCATTTCTTCTCTAATTCTTTTCATCTACTGTTCTCATTTCATTGACAAAAATATTCCTCACTCCTTTTTAAACTCTTGCTTAATATCTTTCAGAGATTCTAGTTAAATTTGTGCCTACCCTGTATTTTTCTTTGATACTTTGTTTGTAGATGTTGAAGCCATTCTCTTCCTCTGGGTTTGTATCTTGAGTGTCCTTGTCACCATAACATCTTTTTATGGTGGGATTTTTTTTTTATGTTTGCTCATTTTTCCAGTCTACTTCTTGATTTCAGACTTGATGTTAAGGCCAGGCTCTGTGTACTTCTGTAGGGAAGGTGTGGGCTGCTTTCTGTGGGGTATTGAGTGTTGTGCTATTCCAAGATCTTAAGTAGAGCTCATAATGGGCATCTGTACACTTTCAGTACTCCTGAAATATCCAAACTGCTGTTTTCCTGGTCTGATCTCTGCAAGTACTTGGTCTGGGTTTGTATCTAAACCAGATCTGAGCAGATGTCCTCTTCTCACTCTGCTCTGAATTTGAGATTCAGAATTGGCAAAAGTGATATTTGATGTGCCCCAGTATGGATTTGGAACTTTGTCCTTCCCCAGAACCTCAATGGGTCCTGGAGTTCTCTGTACCCACTCTTTCTTTTAACTTTGTTTTATTGTTTCTTGATGTCTCATGGAGTCATTAGCTTCCACCTGTCCAATTTAATTTTTAAGGAATTATTTTCTTCAGTGAGATTTTGTACCTACTTTTCCATTTGGCCAGTTCTGCTTTTTAAGGAGTTATTTTCTTCAGTATTTTTTGTGCCTCTTTTACCAAGCTGTTAATTGTTTTTTCATAATTTTCTTTCCCCTCTCTCATTTATTTACCCAATTTTTTCTCTGCCTCTTTTATTTGATTTTTGAAAATCATTTTTAGCTCTTCCAGAAATTCTTATTGTGTCTAATTCACTTTTTTTTTCCTTTGAGGCTTTGCTTGTAGTTATTTTAACATCATTGTCTTTTTTTGAGTTTGTGTCTTAATCTTCCCTGTCACAATAGAAGCTTTTGTATGTTCAGATTCTTTTGCTGTTATTGTTTATTCATTTCTCCAGCCTATTTCTTAACTTTAAACATTATATTAAAGTTGGGTTCTGTTCCCAGCATGGGGGCGGGTACTGTAGGGAAAGGGCACTGTCTCAAGCTTCAGGAATTTTTGTATTGCTGTTTTCAGAGCAAGTTTTGAGGGTTTGGAAGTTTAAGGTACTTCCAAGGTGATATGATCTTGGGAGAGGTTTGCTTACTGCTCTCTTGCTCTGGGCTCTAGACCTTAGCCAGGAAGGGCCCCTGATCCCTTGCAGCCTCAATTAATAGTGCTCTTCAGAGCCCTTGCTCCCTCATGACCAAGGGCTCCTCTCTGTCCTTGGAAGTGACCTGGAAGTGTGTACAGGCAATGGAGTTGCCAAACAGTCGCGGGTTCTGCACCCAATCCTAGCACCTGTAATCTCTTTCTGAGCATTTGTCTGATCCCCTTATCCTCTCTGACTTGTGAACTCTCAAAGCTATGGCTATTGCTTTCACCACCACCAAATCCAACCATTAGTGTGCATCCACATGGGCTCCAAGCCAGCATCCACCCTGTGTCACAGATCTCTACTTCTGACTTCCATCGTCGTCCTGGACTGCAACAATGACTCACCCTGAATGTCTGTTGGTTTTGCCACTCCAGAATTTGATTTGAAGTGTTATTTTGAAGTTGTTTGGATGGGGAATTCTGAGTAAGCTAGTCCATAGTGCTTTCTCTACTCTGCCATCTTTGCTCTGCCCCAGAAAGTCTCCCTCTGCATCTACTTCTGATCAGAGCTCATCCTTCCATATCTGAAGAGCTCTCTATCTTCCATGTAGATGTGGGCTGGGTAAATGGCTCACTATAACTTCTTTGATTTTCCCAACAGAATTTGGTCCAGTACATTTTCTGGATCACTTTAGAGGAAGTTTGCTTTTTTGTTTGTTTGTTTCTTTTGTTGAGAGAGAAGGGATAGGGCTTGCTGCTTTGATTTCTGCTACTCTACCATCTTGCCTCCACCTCCTTTTCACTTTTCTTTGTATCCCCAGAATATGCCCTGTCCTTGGTGCACAGCAAATGATTAATAAATGTTTGATGGGCCTCTAGGTGGTGCAGTGGATAGAGCATGGGGCCTAGAGTCAGGAGGACCTAAGTTCAAATCCAGTGTCAGACACCTGACATTTAGTAGCTGTGTGACCCTGGGCAAGTCACTTAACCCTGATTGCCTCTCAAAAGTAAACTAATTAACAAATAAAGTGAAAAAAATGTTTGATGGTTTGAATTACACAAATAGGTTGTATTTCCCACTAGAATATGAACTCCTTTAGGGCAAAAACTGTGTATAATGCAATGCCAGCTTACAGTGTTCAATAAATGCTTTTTAGCTGACTGATGGACTCTCCACCACCCTCAAAAAATGGGATTAATATAGTGAAGTGCAAGATGCTTATAGCTTAGAAATAGCAATCATGGATTGAAGTCACAGTTCCATCATTTACTAGATATATGACCTTGGCCAAGTCATTTAACCTCTTTATCAGTTTATTCCCCTATAAAAGGGGAATCAAACTACTTACCCTCTCTTCCTTTAAGAGATGATGTGTGGATGAAGTAAATGAGTTGAAATATAAACACTCTGTTACTGTAAAGTGTTAAACCAGTATAAGCCATTATTATAAAATTACCAGATTTTATTTAGCTCTTTGCCCAGATAAAATCCATCTTCAAAGAAAAAAAAAAAATTACCATCGCTGAAGCAATTCAGAGAAAAGAACAAGTCCTAGTAGAAATTGGGATCATATATTTAGAGCTAAAAGGAACCTGAGAGATCATCAAGTCCAATCCATTCATCTTACAAATGAGAAAACTGAGGCACAAAAAATTTAAGTGACTTACCTAAGGTCACATAGTAATGCTCTGAGACAGGATTAGAACCCAAGTCTCTTTTATTCCCAGTCTAGCACTCTATTTACCAAACCACAAAAGTGAAAGTCAATAAATATTTGAAGCTGTTGGAATAACTGAATAATTTTTTCCCAATATTTCAAATCTTGAAGGAAACAATACTCATTTGTATGCATATATCCTGGCATCCTTGCTTAAGAAAAAATCACTCTCATAAAGTTGCACTTTCTACATAACAGGGTTGTTGTAAGGAAATGACATTATAAAGGATAGAACACCTAAGAATATGAGTTACTATTATTATTACTTTATAGTTACAGCCTATATATTCTGTGCAGATTCATACCTAGAGGGAATAAGGCATCTTGGTAGAATTAGAAATTAAGTGTGGGTTTTTTTCTTATTTAGATACAGGGCTTAGTTGGGCTCTCAGCAGGAGGTAGAGGCAGGGATGAGAATCAAAGCATCCCGAAGATGTTCTGAAGTTATGAACTAAGATCTATGAATGACTGAACTAAAAGTAGAGTGAGGAACTAAATGAAGAACAAATCTGGTGATTGATGGATAGTATAAGGGAAGGCTAGATTGAGTGACAAAGAAGTCTGTTTACTGCCCCAATCATCCCCCCAAAATACCTCTAGGGAGGAAGCAAGGCTGGATTACAGAAAGGAAAAGTCACTTTCACCAACCCTCTGTAGTTTTCCAAGGGTAGGAATTAATTAATGTATCACTCAGCAAGAATTTATTAAGCTTGTGTCACTGCTTAATAAATCCTTGTTGGTTAAGTCATTCAGTATGGCACAGTAAGAGGAAGTATGGACAGAGACTCATCTTCAGAGTTAGGAAAATCTAACCATGTGACCTTGGACAAGTCATTTTACCCCTACATACACAACTCTATAAGAATATACCTTGCAGAGAAAATACCCACTGCATTAAGACTTTTGGGATACATTGTATTATACTGTTGTATAAATGACATGTTGTTGGGTAGCAAACTCAAGACCACAATAAAGTCTATAATTAATCTACACACAACCCACATCTAATGGTCCTTCTGATCAATGTCAAAATAAAGTTTGTTGCAAGATGCTACTAACTCAATAATGATGTACACAGATAACAGCATTCTAAAGTTTACACAGTTTTTTCCCCATGTATTATGTCATTGACAATTTACAATGCTGTGAATTAGATACTACGATTATTATGGTTCCAATTTGTATATAAGAAAATTGACACATAGAGGTAAAGTGACTTGACTACTGTGGTCACATAGTCAATGTCAGAACTGAGATCTAAACCCAGGTTGTCCTGATTCCAGGTAAAATACCCTACTAGTCCACATAGCAACTCATTTTATAGCAAATGGGTTCTGTTACTCCAAAGCAAGGATTTCTTAAACTGGAATACTTGGATTTTCTAAAGTTATAACTACATTTAAGAGATTTGGTTTCCTCTGTAAATCTATGTGTTTTATTACATATATGTGTATGTGCATACATATATTATAAAAAGGTGTTTAAAGGGCTCACTGACCTGTCAAAGTGTCCATGACACAAGAAAAGTTAAGAATTCCTGTTCTTTGACCACTAGGAAGTAGCAAGTGATGATGATGATGACAATGACTACACCACCCTTACCCAAATTGGAATTCAGTCATGGCCCCAATTCTAATACCGATTTCCACAAAAGTTTTAACCTGCTTCAATTTTCCAACCTGGGACAGTTTGTCCCTCTTTAAGCAGCCTGGCAACCTTCCTCTGGGTGGCAGGAAGGGGAGAGGATCACCTTATTTGTGCCAGATTTTGTAGGGACACCCAGTCAACTTGAACCTTATTGCAGTTCAGACTTCCGAAATTTAAGGTACCCACCAGCTTCAGTATCTCTAGGAGTAATAGGGACTAAAGGTAAGCACCACCATGCTTGGCTCATAGGAGGTATTTTATTAAATATTTTTGAAATAAATTGATTTTAAATACTCTGGGTTTATGGGATCATACATAATAGGGAGTCTGCCCTGAGATAAACAATTGGACAGTCCTTTAAAATAGTCTAATTTATAAATATAACTAGGCAAAATAATAATCAGAGAGAGTGTGTCAACAAAGCTATGTTTACATCAGACTCAAAACCTTATAGAATTTTCAGATTTTAATTAAAAAATATATTTCAACCTACTTTCTGCATGGCCTGCATCTAGGCTGCGGCCTTTAAAAGTCCTTGATTTTTATTATTCATTTTGGGTTCCACATCTGATGTACAATGAGGTTTTAAATGTTTGCTTATTAGAGAATTTTAAAAACAGATTGTGTGATTCCTTCCTTGAAACACTTTCTGCCTCATACCCTTGGATTGCAGGGGATTTCATTAGTGTGTGTTCTGCTCTTGTCCTCCAAATCCTCATTACTTTAGACAAGCATGAGTTTAATTGAGAGAAAACCTGAACTGCAGCTCAGGTGTGAAGGCTGTTCCTCTTAGCAACTTCAATTCAAAAGCAAATTCAATAATGACTGAGGGGTCTTTTTTCTACCCTTCTGATAGATTTAATAGCAAATAGTAATTGTTGTTCCAGTATCCTGTACTAAGTTGTTTTCTCTAGTATTAATGTTCATATTAATGTTCAGATCAACTTTATTGTTTCACATCTAGAACAGAAGATGAACATGTGGTACAAAGATCACCAGGTTATAAGATTCAAGATTAATCTAACCAAGAACAGGCATTTTTATAGATTCAAGAGACCAGAAGATCACAGGTATTGACCTAGAAAGGAACTGAGAGGATAACACATCTGTCCCTCTTATTTACTGAAAAGGGAAAGGATACTTAGAGGGGTTTGCCCAAGGTCACACAGGTACTTAGGGTCAGAAGCAGGATTCATACCCAGGTACACTAACTCCAAAAGGTCTAGAGCAGGGATTCTTGAACTCTTTGTGTGTCGTGGACCCCTTTGTCAGACTGGTAAAGCTTCTGCACCCCTTATTAGAATAATATTTTAAATGCATAAAACTATTATATTGAAACAGTTATCAAAATATTAAGAAAAAAGTTCACAACCCCCCCAAAAACCTATATATGAGTCATTTGGTAATATATATGCCCTAGGTTAAGAACCACTGATGTAGAAGATAAAATATTCGATTCATAATCAAAAAAATCTGAGCTTTTGTGTTTATTTTCTAATGTATTCACTTTGCAACCTAGATGAATAGATCTATTCACTATAGAATTGACCATGGAATTATAAAATGTCAGAACCAGAGGGGACCTCATCTTATACAATCTACTCATTTTACAGATAAGGAAACCAAGGCACTGAAAGACTTGCTGAAATTCACATCTATAGATAGCAGAAAGGGATTTGAATCTAAGCCTTGAGATTCCAAATTCAGCCTCTCTCTATTTATATTATGATCTCCCATAATGATTTTCCTAAAGAACAAGTCAGACCACATCTTTCCTCTACTCAAGAAGCTTTAATGGATCCAAATTTCTTTATTTTAGTACAAAATATAAATTCTTCCATTTGTTATTTAAAGGCCTTCATAGTCTGGCTTCAGAAATTTTTTTCAGGTTCATTACATATCACTTTCTCTTATGTATTCTACACTTCAACCAAATTCTCCCACCTGCTCTTTCCTATAAACTAAATTCAATATTCTGCCTCAGTTCCTTTTATGAGCTATCCCCAAATTTCTGAAATATTCTCCCTCTTTACCTCCCTGCTTTGTGTAGCTTCTATCTCTTTTCAAGGCTTAGCTCCAATGCCACCTCTTTCTAGAATCCTTTCCTGAATCTCCTAATTGTTAGTGTCACCCCTCCCCTCTCATTGCAAATCTATTTTGAAGAGATGTCATTATTACTTAGATGTGAACATGTCGTATTTCTCCTAATTGAACATAAACTCCTTTAAGGCAAGAACTGTCTCCTTTTTGTATTTGTATTTCCAGTGATGAGCACAATGCCTGGCACATAGTAGGCACCTAATAAGCTTTTATGAATTGATTGATTTGATTCATGCTCAGATTTATTCTCTTTTGCTCCAATACCCTCATTTGAATTCATTTACATTTTCTGAAAGGTCACTACTGAAAAGCAACAAGAAGAGGGTCAAATACACTGGGAACAAGGAAAGCCAGATTTGATTTAAACATCTTTTAATGCTTTCATTCATTCAAAAAGTAATTTATTAAGAGGAGTGTATGGGGTATTCAGGGAGTACCAGCACTTCTGGTGTAAGGGCTTGCCAAACCCTTTTCAGGGCCATTCATCTACCTTTGGTGTCCACCTGTCAGCCAATTCTCACCTGTAGCTCCAAGAAGCTGTAACATGCACAGCAGACACACCCCAGTAACACCATTTCAGCACACAGGCTAAACAAGGTTGAAGGTAACCAATGGGCCTTAAACCCATCGTGAGTTAGGGGAATGTCTACACCATGCTGTGAATACTTCCCCCTGTACAATGGGCAGATGAGAAAAAAAATTATTCCAACAGCCAAGAAGGTGGCTGAAACAGGTGTTGTTGAATGCTTAGAACTTGGTCAGACACTGAAGATACCAAGGTCATCCACTGCATCCTGAGCCATCACCAATCTTCTTAACTTTTGTGTTGACATTGGGCTTCAATGACTCTGGAAGAGATAGGGAGGCTGAAGACTTTGTGCAACTTTGCCTCACTTAAATCCAATTAATGCACAAGTCATTTCATCAACCCCATGGTGCTATTGGTTCTTTTCAAAAACAAAGGAGGAACAACAACAATGTATTAAGTACCTTAGTGGTCATATTAAAGACAGTGTGCTAGTTGGGGATACAAAGCTATAAAGAAAGTATTTGATGTATACTGTTCTGCATCACTCTCTTTTCAATGTGTTGACTTCTCCACTGACACATCAACTCCTTAAGGGCACGAAGTATCACTTTTATATATCCAAATACACTTTGGTTCAATATTTATCAGGATTGGCATCCCATAAAGGATAATAGGATCATCAATTTAGACCTCAAAAGAAACTTAGAGGTTATCAAGTCCAAGCTCCTCATTTCATAAATAAAGAAACTGAGGCACAATGATTTTGAATAATTTGCCCAAAGTCATACAAATATTGTGTCTGAGACAGTATTTAAACCCATGTCTTCCTAACAAATGCCCTATCCAAATGACATATTGCACAATTTGATGGGAGATGAAATGATTCTTCTACCCAAAAATGCCCCCTCTACACTCCCACAACAAATTTTAGTGTTGACCAAAGAAAAGTATGATAATAAAGTGCCTGTTCAAAAATGAACATCACATAATTAAATGAGACACATATCCAAAAATACCTCCCAAACAGAAATCTTCCACTGATGTCCAAAATTCCTCCATTTAAGATTCATTACTTTATAATTAAAAAATGAAAATGTAGCAGAGTGGGGATAATTGTAAATAATAACACATCTATATAGCACTTTAAGTTTTACAAAACAATTTTGGCATAACAATCTTTATCTCAAACTCAACAAGTCCAAAACTGAACTAATTATCCTCATTCCTAAACCCATCCCTCCTCCAAACTTGCCTAATTCTGTTGAAAATACCACCCTCCTTCTAGACACAAACTGTTATACCCTAAGAATCATGCTAAACTTCTCTTTTTCCCTCATGTCCAATCAGTTGTCTAGTCATCTATTCTACTTTCACAACAGAGCAATAATTTCAGTACCTGTGAAAAGCTCATTTAGTGGTAGGTTTTTGTTTTTTGTTTGTTTTGCAGGGGGACATCACAAGACTGCAATAGAACTGCAGGAGGTTTTTTACATAGCTATCCAGAGTCATATGGTCTATCAGGTCTCAAAGAACTACCCTTGTGCTAACTTCACACTAATCACTACGTTGCCTCCAGGATAATAGATTTTTTTTTGTCACAATAGCTCTCAGAGACCATCTAGTAAGTTGTTGAGAGGTTATGATCCGAGTCATGAAGGAAGTCACAAATTCTTGAAGTACTGAAAATATCCCATCTAATAAGCTCATCATCCTTTATTATTACTCCCTGACATTGACATAATTTTTCCATATCCCAATGCCTTAGTGACGAATGCAATTCTAAGTATGTTGAAATGAGAAAGAAGAAAACACAAAGTTAGATCAGAAGAAGCTCTAACCAACTCTAAATCTGATGGGAGGGGGTGCATACCACCACCACTCTCTTAATGAAGAGTGTTTTTTGATGTGTTTCACACTCTAGACTTTATCACAATGGGACTGTTTGGACTAACCACTTCTTTGTCAACTTCAGTTTCTTTCTGGGTGATAATAAGTTGAGACTATTTATTTCAGACTCCCTTAAAATATCATGGGATGTAACAATATGCTTGCATAATATCTGATCATTCATTCATCTTTCTCATCAAAGAAATTTTTATTGAGCATCTACTCTGTGCAAGGCCCTGATCTTTCTTATAGTTCAATACGAGTGATTATTGGCACAGAAACAAACCAAAGGACCAGGCAGCTTGAGAGAGGTGCCTCACAAGAATATTAGTTTAGTGATTATAAATTACTGTTATTAGTTTATTATTATTAATATCATTAATGGTGACAGAGTTTTGACAAAAACTTAGCTATCTTTAGCATAAATTCGATGCCCTAACTAGCTGCATAATACTAACAAGCTAAGTCACCACTCTGACACTGAAAATAACGTGATCGCTAGATTAGATGACCTCAGAGGTTCATCTAGAATCTGCAAGTAAATTTACTATCATTTATGAAACCAGGGATCCCTCCTACAGTAACCCATATATTGTGTATCTTTTCAGTCTGTGATCTTTCCTAGTTCAGCTGCTTGATTCTGTATACTATGAGTAGGTGACACTGTGAGTAAAGCACTGAGTCTGGAATCAGGAATAGCTGAGTTCAAATCTGGCCTCATGTACTTACTAGCTTTGTTAACCTGGCAGGTCTCTTCAACTTTGTTTGCCTCAGTTTCCTCAAGTGCTATAATAAGGAGGTGCTATCAAATGAGATTATATTTGTAAAGCACTTTGTACAGTCCTGGCCCTTAGTAGAAGCTTAGTAATTGGTTTCCATCCTTTCTTCTTCTACCTAAAAATGAAAAACATTGAGGTCACTCTTTTAAAAGACTTGACAGTTTGCAAAGTACTTTCCTCCCAAAAGCTATCTTAGATGGACAGCACAAGTGTTATTATGCCCATTTCGCAAAGGTGCAAGTATTAGCAATGGGAAGGAGGATGATAGAGAACTTAAGCAATAGAGGGAGTAGTTTTTTATCTTTGTCTTTGTATAATTAATTGCTTATTGTAACCCAATTTCTTGTCAGTGAACAAGCATGTGTAAAGCCCTTACTATGCACCAAGTACTGTGTTAAGCTCTGGCAAAGCAAATACAAGTAGGAAAAAAAAAGACAGTCTAGGTCCTCAGGGAGCTTATATTCTAATGGAGGGAAGAGAACAGATAAAATGAAGCTAAAAGAAAAGTCATGTGGGAGGGGGGGTGACAAAGTTATGCTGAGCATGGGGCTTGGTAGAAAGAAAGTCAAGAGTCCACCAGCCAATGTCTTGCACATAGTAAGTAGTTAATAAATATTTGTTGGATAGAATGGAAATGAATTGAATTAAACTTAACCTTATGAAATACATATTTGCTATTACCATCCCCAATTCACAGAGGATGAAACTAAAAATCAGAGAGATTAAATGACTTATCCACGGACACATGGCTAGTATATAAAGGGACCCTTATTGGAACCCAGTCCTTCTGACTAACAATGAATTCAGTGTTTTCCACTAAAGTAGAACTTATTCTCTCTAGAATCCCATTAAACTATCAGTCATAAATGAGTTCACAGTGAAGTGTTGACAAAATTGCTTTCATCTAGAAAAGCTGACTTAGAAGAACAGCAGGACACTGAGAAAATAAAAATTTTAATTGGAGGGAGTGAGGAATAATTGGAAGGACAGGGATCCTATGCTTAAGTGTACAACCTAAGTCAGAGACTCTGGTGGGGCAAGGAGAGAGAAGATACTGAGCATGTTGTTAGGGGGTGAGAAAACCCATGCAAAGGGAGAAGGTACAAAACAACAATCTTGTCTTTTTTCCTGTCTTTGCCTAGAGTAGGCATCAGCCTTGGGTTCTTAAGAGTAATGGGGGACAGCAGCAAAAAGGGACATTTAGGCTTGACATAAGAAAAGTTTTCTAACAATTGAAGATATTCAAACTTGAGATGGGATGTTCTAGAAGGCATGTCTTCTTCAAAAAAGGTCTTCAAGCCGGCCCTAGATAATCATTTGGTTTCTTTTTTGTTTTTTTTTTTAATTTTTTATTAATTCATTTTGATTTATCAATAATCACTTCCATATACTTCTGAGTTTAAAATTTTTCTCCCCCTTCCACCCCGCCACCCTCCCCAAGATGGTGCACAATCTGATATAGGCTATACATTTGCATTCATATTAAACATATATTCACATTAGTGATGTTGTAAGTAGAAATTAAAACCAATAGGAGGGACCATCAGAAAGAGGAAACAAAACTCAACAGAGGAGAAAAAAAAATAATAATTTGGCTTCCATAGTTCTTTGTTTTGAGTGTAGATAGCATTTTCCATCACAAGGCCTCTGGAGATGTCTTAGATCCTTGTATTGCCAGGAAGAGTTAAGTTTATCAATATTAGTCATCAAACAACGTGGCTGTTATTGTGTACAACATTCTCTTGGTTCTGCTCACTTCACTCAGTATCAGACCATACAAGTCTTTCCAGGTTTTTTTGAAGTCAGCCTGTTCATCATTTCTTATAGCACAACAGTATTCCTTCATATTCATATACCACAACTTGCTCAGCCATTTCCCAATTGATGATCAGCCTCTCAATTTCCAATTCTTTGCCACCACAAAAAGAGCTGCTATGAATATTTTTGTACATGTAGGTCCTTTTCCCATTTGTGTGATCTCTTTGGGATATAGCCCTAGAAGTGCTATTGCTGGGTCAAAGGTTATGCCCATTCTTATAGCCCTTTGGGCATAGTTCCAAATTGCTCTCCAAAATGGTTGGATCATTTCACAACTCCACCAACAATGCATTAGTGTTCCAATTTTACCACAACCTCTCCAACATTTATAATTTTGCTGTTTTGTCATGTTGGCCAATCTGATAGGTGTGATGTGGTACCTCAGAGTTGTTTTGATTTGCATTTCTCTAATCAATAGTGATTTAGAGCATTTTTTCATATGACTATAGATGGCTTTAATTTCTTCATCTGAGAACTGTCTGTTCATATCCTTTGACCACTTATCAATTGGGGAATGACTTGTATTCTTATAAATTTGACTTAATTCTCTATATATTTTAGAAATGAGGCCCTCATCAGAGATGTTGGTTGTAAAAACTCTTTCCCAATTTTCTACCTTCCTTCTAATTTTAGTTGCATTGGCTTTGTTTGTGCAAAAGCTTTTCAATTTAATGTAATCAAAATTATCTATTTTGCTTTTTGTAATGTTCTCTATCCCCTGTTTGATCATGAATTCTTCTGTTCTCCATAGATCTGACAGGTAAACTATTCCCTGCTCTCTCAGTTTGCTTATAGTATCAGCCTTTATATCTAAATCATGTAACTATTTTGACTTTATTTTGGTATATGGTGTGAGATTTTGGTCTATGCCTAGTTTCTGCCATACTCTTTTCCAGTTTCCCAGCAGTTTTTTTCAAAGAGTGGGTTCTTATTCCAGAAGCTGGGGTCTTTGGGGTCAAATAATAGATTAATATAGTCATTGACTACTGTGTCTTGCATACTTAACCTATTCCACTGATCCACCACTCTATTTCTTAGCCAGTACCAAGCAGTTTTGATGATTGCTGCTTTATAATACAATTTAAGATCTGGAATGGCTAGGGCACCTTCCCCTACATTTCTTTTCATTAGTTCTCTTGATATTCTGGACCTTTTGTCTTCCAAATGAATCTTGTTATTATTTTTTCTAACTCTATAAAATAATTTTTGGTAGTTTGATTGATATGGCACTGAATAAGTAAATTAGCTTAGGTAGAATTGTCATTTTTATTATATTAGCTCAGCCTACCCATGAGCAACTGATGTTTTTCCAAGTATTTAGATCTGATTTTATTTGCGTGAAAAGTGTTTTGTAATTGTGTTCATACAGTTCTTTGGTTTGTTTCAGGAGGTAGACTCCTAAATATTTTATAATGTCTGCAGTAAGTTTAAATGGAATTTCTCTTTCTATCTCTTGCTGTTGGGCTTTATTGATAATATATAGAAATGCCAATGATTTATGTGGGTTAATTTTATAGCCTGCAACTTTGCTAAAGTTGTTTACTATTTCAAGTAGTTTTTTACTCGATTCTCTGCGATTCTCTAAGTATGACAGCATGTCGTCTGCAAAGAGTG
This sequence comes from Vombatus ursinus, assembly GCF_900497805.2. Taxonomy (NCBI): domain Eukaryota; kingdom Metazoa; phylum Chordata; class Mammalia; order Diprotodontia; family Vombatidae; genus Vombatus; species Vombatus ursinus. Next base: position 5,218,883 of record NW_020951391.1, on the reverse strand, counting down.
ATAGCTTTGTTTCTTCTTTGCCTATTCTAATGCCTTCAATGTCTTTTTCTTCTCTTATTGCTAAAGCTAACGTTTCCAATACGATGTTGAATAACAGTGGTGATAACGGACATCCTTGTTTCACCCCCAAACTTATTGGAAATGCTTCTAGCTTGTCCCCATTACATATTATGCTTGCTGAAGGTTTTAGATAGATGTTATTTATTATTTTAATGAAGACTTCATTTATACCTATGCTTTCTAGTGTTTTTAATAGGAATTGGTGTTGTATTTTGTCAAAAACTTTTTCTGCATCTATTGACATGATCATGTGGTTTCTGTTAGTTTTGGTGATGATGTGATGGATTATGCTGATAGTTTTCCTAATATTGAACCAGCCCTGCATTCCTGGTATAAATCCTACCTTGCCATAATGTATTATACATGTGACAAGTTGCTGTAATCTATTTGCTAATATTTTGTTTAAAATTTTTGCATCTATATTCATTAGAGAAATTGGTCTATAATTTTCTTTCTCTGTTTTGACTTTTCCTGGTTTAGGTATCAGTACCATATTTGTATCATAAAAAGAATTTGGTAAGATTCCTTCTTTACCTATTTTACCAAATAATTTATACAGTATTGGAATTAATTGTTCTTTAAATGTTTGATAGAATTCGCATGTAAATCCATCTGACCCTGGAGATTTTTTTCTAGGGAGTTCATCAATGACTTGTTCGATTTCTTTTTCTGAGATGGGGTTATTTAAGTATTTTACGTCCTCTTCTGTTAATCTGGGCAATTTATATTTTTGTAAATATATATCCATTTCACTAAGATTGTCAAATTTGTTGGCATATAGTTGGGCAAAATAATTCCTAATTGTTGTTTTAATTTCCTCTTCCTTGGTGGTAGTTTCACCCTTTTCATTCTTGAAACTAGTAATTTGATTTTCTTCAGATTAACCAAAGGTTTATCTATTTTATTGGTTTTTTCATAAAACCAGCTCTTAGTTTTATTTATTAGTTCAATAGTTTTCTTAATTTCAATTTTATTAATTTTTCCTTTGGTTTTCAATATTTCTAATTTGGTGTTTAGTTGAGGATTTTTAATTTGTTCTTTTTCTAGTTTTTTTAGTTGTATTTCCAATTCATTGATCTCCTCTTTTTCTATTTTATTTATGTAAGCATTTAGAGATATAAAACTTCCCCTAAGAACTGCTTTTGCTGCATCCCATAAGTTTTGGTATGCTGTCTCATTATTGTCATTCTCTTGAATGAAATTATTGATTGTTTCTATGATTTGTTGTTTGACCCAATCATTTTTTAGGATTAGACTATTTAGTTTCCAATTATTTTTTAGTCTATCTTTCCATGGCCCTTTATTACATATAATTTTTATTGCATCATGATCTGAAAAGGATGCATTTAATATTTCTGCCTTTCTGCATTGGATTATGAGGTTTTTATGCCATAGTGCATGGTCAATTTTTGTGTATGTGCCATGTACCACCAAGAAAAAAGTATGTTTCTTTCTATCCCCACTCAGTTTTCTCCACAGGTCTATCATACCTAACTTTTCTAATGTTCTATTCACCTCCTTAACTTCTTTCTTGCTTATTTTTTGGTTAGATTTATCTAGTTCAGAGAGGGGGAGGTTGAGTTCCCCCACTAATATAGTTTTGCTGTCTATTTCTTCCTGTAACTCCCTGAACTTCTCTAAGAATTTGGATGCTATACCATTTGGTGCATATATGTTTAGTAATGATATTACTTCATTGTCTATGGTTCATTGTCTTCATTGTCTAAGCATAATATATTTTGCTCCAGCCTTTTACCTTTACCCTGTATGTGTCACTCTTTTTCAAATGTGTTTCCTGTAAACAACATATTATAGGATTATGGTTTTTAATCCAATCTGCTATATGCTTCCGTTTTATGGGAGATTTCATCCCATTTACATTTACAGTTATGATTACTATTTGTGTCTTTTTCTCCACCCTTTTCCCCCCACCCCCCGTTTATGCTTTTCTTTCTCCTTTCTTCTTTCCCCCCCTCACTAGTGTTTTGCTTTTGGCCAGCACCTCCTTGGGTCTCACCCCCCTTCTATTATCCCTTTCCCTTTTCTTCCCCTTTACCCTTATTGCTTCTTCCCTCCCTTTTCTTTCCCCTTTCCCCTCCTACTACCTATAGTACAAGTTAGATTTCTATACCTAACTGATTATGTTATTCCCTTCTTGAGCCAAATCTGATGAGAGTAAGGTTCAAACAATGCTCATCCCCCTCCCTTCTTTACCTCTGCTCTAATAGGTTTTTGTGCCTTTTCCTGTAATGTAATTTACCCTTGTCTGCCTCCTCCTTTCTCAGTACATTTTCTTAGCTCAGACTAATCCACTTACTTGGATCCATTTAACCCACTTGATTAAATTTTTTTTTATCATTACATCAAAGTCAACTTATATCCACCCCCTTTATGTATACTCCTTTAACATGGTATAATAACAATACAATTCTCAAGAGTTGCAAGTGTCATCTTCCCTTGTAGGGACGTAAACATTCTGCTCTTATTAACAACATATTGTATCTTTCTGTGCCATTTACCTTCTTATGTCTCTCTTGAATCTTGTACTTGAAGATCAAATTTTTTTGTTGAGCTCTGGTCTTTTTATCAGGAATGTTTGGAAGCCCCCTATTTCATTGAATATCCATCTCCTTCCCTGAAAAATCATGCTCATTTTCGCTGGGTAGTTAATCCTTGGCTGCATTCCAAGCTCCTTTGCCTTACTGAATATCATGTTCCATGCCCTATGGTCTTTTAATGTAGAGGCTGCAAGGTCCTGTGTAATCCTGACTGTGGTTCCATGATATTTAAATTGTTTCTTTCTGGCTGCTTGCGGTAATTTCTCTTTTATCTGGTAATTTTTGAATTTAGCTATTATATTCCTTGGTGTTTTCAATTTGGGATCTCTTTCAGGTGGAGAGCAGTGGATTCTTTCTATAGTTATTTTACCTTCAGGTTCTAGGACTTCAGGGCAGTTTTCCTTTATGATTTCCTGCAGGATATTGTCCAGGGTCTTTTTTTCATCATGGCTTTCAGGTAGGCCTATAATTTTTAAATTGTCTCTCCTGGATTGATTTTCAAGGTCAACTGTTTTACCCATGAGGTATTTTACATTTTCATCTATTTTTTTCATTTTTTTGTTTCTGTTTGACTGATTCTTGATCTCTCATAGAGTCATTAGTTTCCCTTTGTTCAATTCTAATTTTTAACATATTGTTTTTTTCTGTTAGATTTTGTACTTTCTTCTCCAATTGGTCAATTGTATTTTTAAGGGATTTATTTTCTTCATTGTATTTTTTTTCCATTTGGCCAATTGTGTGTTTTAGGGACTTGTTTTCTTCATTGTACTTTTTTTCCAATTGGCCAATTGTACTTTTAAAGGACTCCTCTACCTCTCTCATTTGACTTTTAAAATCCTTCTTGAGCTCTTCTAAGAAGGCTTTTTGGGCTTCAGACCAGTTCATATTCCCTTTTGATGTTTCAGATGTGGGTTTGATGACAATGTTGTCCTCTTCAGAATTTCTGTCTTGATCTTCACTCTTCTCATAATAGAAATCTATCATATGTTTCTTTTTACTAAAGGTGTTTCTTTATTCCCTGGCCTTTAAAGAGATTAAGCTCTCCTGCTGGGGAGCAGAGGGCACTGACCCAAGCTTCTTGTGTTGGGAGCCTAGGTCTTGGTCACTGGCTTTGTGTGCTGGGGCCTCTTATGTTGGCAATTGGAGGCTGTAGGTTTCCGGCAGCTTATCTGGTGTTGGGCTGGAATCAGCAAGGCTGGGACTTTCAGGTAAATCTAGGTTGCCTGCTTTTCCTTTCCTTTAGCTTTGTTTAGCTCCTTTTAGATAAGAGCTGCCAGGTGTTTATCTGCCTGGGGCCCCTTGCAGTGCTGCCTCCCTTATTTCTGTTGAGGTACTGGGAGACTTCTTTGCTGTAGAATGCCAAGGCACCTGGTGGTTTTCTGAGCTGGTTTCCACCGGTTACCCCACCCTCACTGAGGCACTCGGAAGTCCAGCTGTTGGTGTTTGCCTGCTCGACCACCTGGGCTTCGGGATCTCCTCCTGGTTGGCAGTTGGAGGCTGTAGGGTTCTGACAGCTTACCTGGTGTTGGGCTGGAATCAACAAGGCTGGAACTTTTTGGCAGCTCTAGGTTGCTTTCTTCAGCTCCTTTCAGACGAATGCTGCCGGGTGCTTATCCACCTGGGGCCCTTTGTAGTGCTGCTTCCCTTAGTTTTGCTGAGGCATTGGGAGACTCATTTGCTGTAGAATGCTGAGGCACCAGAATCTCCTCCTGGTGTGCTAAAGTGGGTCTTTCCACTAGCTGGCTGGGCGGCTCCTGTTTTGTACTGCTCCCCTTCCCCCAGGGTAAGAGGGGCCTTTCCCATTAATCCCTCTAGCTACCTGGGCTACTGCACTGCTGCAGCCCATCTTTCTTCTGGTTCAGCTGTTCCAGGGTTTTTTCTGGGGTGATATTTTCTAGGTTTTCAGAGGTTGATAGGGGAGGGTGAGAGTGACTACCTTTTTACTCCGCCATCTTGGCTCCCTGAAGCGGAAGTCTCTAGATAATCACTTGTTGATCATGTTGTAGATAGGATTTCTCTTCAGGTAGGGGTTGGATTAGTTTAGCTCTGAAGCCTCTTAACATTTGTGTGATTCTGTGACCCTGAGGCAGCTTACTCCATTTCCCAAAAAACTCCAATTGTTAGAAAGTTTCTTCTTATATTAAATCAAAATCTTCTATTTAACCTTAGTCCAAAACCTGTCCTCTGAGGCCAAAAGGCATCAGTCTAATCTCTCTTGCACATGACGTTTTTCCAGATATTGGAAGGCAGCTGTCATGTTAACCTTAAGTCTCTTTTCCACTGACTAAATATATCTTGTTTTTTTTAAGCCCTTTATATACCTTAGTTTAGGGTTTTCTCATAATCTTGGTCACCATCTAGTTTTTAGTTTTATGTTTAGACTTGTATGTAAATTTTACCCCTCTTGAAAATTATATAGTCTAAGTGTCCAAAATGTTAATGACTACTGACCCAAACTACAGGATAGTTAATATTGAAAGAGGATATTCACACTGGGCTGACTTTTAATAATGATGATTGATGACATTTATATAGTCCATTGTATCTTCTGAAACTCAGAGATGCCCTGTGAAGTAGGTAATGAAGTAGTTATCCCTATTTTACTGATGAGAAATTGAAGCTTAGAGATATAAAGAACTGACCAAGATCCCACAGTTAATAACTACAAAGTAGGGTTTTGGAGCCAAGGTCTTCAGACACAAAATTTAATTATCTTTTTCACTACACATTCATTATCCTCCTAGCTATGTTTCTGACTCTGTAGACTTTTGCACTATGCCTCAGTTCCCTTTTCACCTTAGGACTTCCTTCTGCAATGCTGGCTCCCTTTTCCCATTGGTGAGTTCCTGCCAGGGCCTCCATTTGGGGGACAGCCCAGGCAGGCCATGTTCCATTCCCCTAACAGCTATGCATCTGACTCAACTTCATCACCATGCCTCAGTTGCTTTCTCACCTCAGGCCTTTTTTCAGCTGCTGGGACCTTTTCATTTTAGAATATCCCTCTGCCATGTTGGCTCCCACCTCCCACTGGTGAGTTACTTTTGGGGACTACGTTTCAGGGACATGTTTCATTGCCCTACTAGCTGACCTTTTGATTCTCCAGACAATGCCATCATATTTCCATGCAGGTAACTTGACCCACCTCCCATGTTAGCCCTCTTTTATGTCTTGTCTTCCCCCATTAAAATGTAAGCTTCCTAAGAAAAGGAATCATTTTTATTTGTATTATATTTGTGTCCACAGAACTTGGCACTGTGCCTAGTATATATTGAATGCTTAATAAATACTTGTTGCTTTCTTGCCTTTCTACCTATACTCCAATTCTATCTTTCTAATTAGTTAAAATAGATTTTTTCTGGAATAGATAAACATTTTAAAATTGTTAACACTTTTGGATTCCTCAAAATGTTTATTCTCAAAATAATCTACAGGAGTCAGGGCTGTGTATAAGATTTTATTTCTTATAATTTTTTTCTGATTAGCATCCAGTACAAAATTGCGTTTTAGAGAGCTATCAAGGCTTGGTGAACACAATTCTCACTTTAGCACCAGAAAGACATGGATTCAAATCCACCCTCCAATATGTAGCATCTCTGTGATCACGGGCAAAACAAATCATTTAGAATCAAAGGAAACCTTAGAGGTTATCTAGCAAAACACTATTTTTAAAATGAGGAAACTGAGGCCTAGACAGATTAAGTGATTTGCCCAAGGTCACACAGAGAGTAAAGGGCAAACCCAGGAATGAAACCTTGGTCTTGTGACTCTAATTTCACCAATTTTTCCATGCTCTCTACTCATTTTTCTGTCACATGAGACATATTAATAACTACAAGTAACTACCTTACAGGGTTATTGGTATACTATAATTGGGTAATATTAATAAAATACTTTATAAACCTTAAAGTGCTATGTAAATATCAGTAATTAGTAGTAGTAATATTAATTAGTAGGAGTAATATTAATTGCTAATATAATACTCTGCTCTGCAGCTATTACATCTCCTTGCAGCAGGTATCTTGGAACTAGAGATCAGGCCTGCATCTAAAAAAGATGAAATCATGTACTACCATGAAACTTCAATTTCCACAACTATAATATAAGGACAGTTAGGTTGAACAGTAGATAGAATACCAGGCCTGGAGTCAGAAAGACTCATCTTCCTCAGTTCAAATCTGGTCTCAGACACTAGTTGTATGACCCTGGGCAAGTCACTTAACCCTGTTTGTCTCAATTTCCTCATCTATAAAATGGGCTGGAGAAGGAAATGGCAAACCACTCTAGTATCTTTACCAAAAACAAAACAAAACAAAAACAAAAACAAAAACAAAAACCCTAAATAGGGTCACTAAGAGTCAGACACAACTGAAAAGACTGAACAACAGCAACAAATGAAGGCATTGAACTAGAAGGTGACCTCTAAAATCATCTCTAGCTCTAAAATAATTACAATATACTATTCTACAAACTATTTCACATGTAGATAAAATAACTAGTTTTATAGCTGAATTCAAGTATTAAGATACAGGCTCATCTGTAGGTTCACTGAAAGATCCCTAGTACAAATCTCATGGCAAATAGGACAATATATAGCAGACAATATGTCTCCTTCCATTTCAAGAATGTTCTATTTCCTAGAAGGATTTCTCCTTGCAGGGTCTCTGTATTCTAAAAAGCTTTATATTCCTTGCAGCTTGAAGATAACTGATACCTGCTATTAAAATAGCTATGAAGAGCATTATTTTCAAGGTTTTTTAGATCAATGAATGTTTCTGGATGATAGTTCAATCTGTGATAATGTTCTGATTATTATCATTATAGTTCCTCTGCCAAAATTTATTAATTGTAAGTCTATAGGGAATCCCATGATACATCACATTTTGAAAGGTAATGTCAGTCAGGTTATCTTCTGCCATATTGTATTGCATTCTTTTAGCATTCCCCATGATCAATGGGTAGTTTGGATTATATTCCTCTACCCCATTTTGATTCCTCAATGGAGAAAAACTAGAAAGAGTCAAGCAAATGAAGTAGCTAAAAGAACCTCTGGAAAGGGGGTGGGGGGCTTTCCAACATTGGATTTTCCCCATAATATATTGGCATGAACTAGAAGATAAAGTGCAAAGGTCAGAAAATAGCTCCAGGGGGTCCTTTCCCAATGATGACCAGCCTGGGATAATTATCCAGCACACAGGAAAATTACCTCTGTTGGTCTCTCAAGCATGGAGACTAAATAAATCAAATTAGAAGCAAGGTTCTATTCTGCCATGCCGTGTGTGTGTGTGTGTGTGTGTGTGTGTGTGTGTGTTGCATGATACACTGAGTGATTTATTTATCCAAGTGAATTTCAAAAGTAGTTCATTAATATTAGAGAAGGGCTGGGACTTGATCTTTAGTGGGAGAGGGCTTTGGGGGTAGAGAGGTCTAATGGTTAATATTCATTGTTTCATCTCTTCCCTCCCAAGTGCTTCCCATCTACATTTATTATTTTTCTTAAACCTGAGTCCATGCTTGAAACTGTGCTGCTTCTTATACCTAGGGTGACTGAGATTCTATGAAATGTTAGTCTGCAGACTCACATAGAATTTGAGAACTATGTATTAGAGTTATCCTGGCACAGAGCATTAGATTTAATGTTTTATAACTTACTTTGTATCATGAAATACTTCAAAGAATATATAAATGAAAGATGCAAAACCATTAGTTGAGGGCAAGGTACTAAAGAGATCTGGGTTCTTTAGACCTAGGACTCTGTGCTTCAAACATGGCCTCTACTCCACCCCCACCCCTACCCCACCTCCCCACAGACCTCCCCCAGGATTGTCATTTGTTCTGTCAAGTAACTCAATCTTTCTTAGCTCTAGATTGCTCATTTCTACAATGGCAATACAATTAAATCTGTCTTAGCAGCAAAAATCTTGAGCAATCTCAGATTGCTGTGGTCTAGTTAGAGCAATGCCCTATTAATTATAGGAAATAATGCTAATCACCATTTTCTAGAAGGGATGGGAATCTCATCTTCCAGTTTGAGATCTTCCATGAGTTTAATAATGCCCTCACAAGAAAAAGATTAAAGGGTAGTGTCAGCATCCACATAAAATCCAGTTATTTCAAAGACAGAAGGACAGGACTCATATGTACAAAAAAGTTTATAACAATAAACACTGTTTTAATAAAGAACTGAAAAAAATATGGGTACCTTTCAATTGGAAAATGGCTGAAAAAATTGTCATTGAATGCATATAGTAGTGTTCCTTCCATATATGTATATTTTATTCTCTGAAAAGGTTAGAAAAGAGACATTTGTATGTGAAATTTAGAGAAAAGAAGTGTGTTCTTGCAGAGAAACACATAAGCTTCTGAGAACTGAGAGAAATAAGCCCCACTGATCAAAGTGTTTAAGATGGGCCTCAGAGGAGCAGAATAAGAGGATCTTTTCAGAGATAAAAGTACTGACTGATGGTAAGGATGGATGTAGTGCATTGTTTTCCAGCAATTAATTTGCATATGACTTTTTAGGACTTTGAAGTTTTATTGCTGTCAAATATTGAATCAAAAAATTATTTAGGAATTATAGTACAATTGTATATTGATTATTTATGTCATATCTGACAAATGTGAAATTGGGCTTTCCAAATTAAAGGTAAAACTGGGTCACTACATATTTAGAGGCTCTAATTTGAGGCAAAGGAGCTTGAAAGAAACCAATTTTAGCATCTGCATATAAGACAACCAGTTAACAAGTATTTATTAAGCTCCTACTATGTGCCAGCCATTGTACTAGATGCTATGATAAAGTACAAAGAATGTATCACCCATACTTGCAGTAAACTTACATTTTAATGGAATTGATCTGATTAAAAATAAAGTCTGCTGTTCTGAGCTGATTGGATTAAGCAGAAACCTCTGTTTGTTATGTGAAGCTCTATAGCCATCAACATCTTTAGAGAAGGGCAACTACTCAAAGGCTTGCTTGCATTACTTTTTACTACACTTTATAGCTTGGCAGGGGGTTGGGGAAGCAATCCCTTAAGACCCATAGAAGAGACTTGAAGAGCTTTGCAGGTCCCAGGATTAAAAGACATGCTTTTTACTGAGAGAGAGTGTGGCACTGCCTTACTGACAAGCCAAGAGAACAGACCCAGAAAACAGCAGATCCTGGTTTAAGGCTATTGTCTTGTAAAAGAACTTCTAAACGTTACTTCAGTGAGTGTCCCAAGAATAACAAAGAAACAGTTTCATCCAGCAGGAGGGGGAAGTCCCAATGAATAATTGTCCTGTTCAGTAAATGACACATGGTATGGACTGTCCCCTAAAGAGTCCAAGGACATCTAGGTTCATGGTCCAGAATTCTGAGGTGTCCTGGGCACATGAATTTCCCTACTTATCTGCAACCTTCTAGTTGTTATGTCTATATCCACTGTTACCCATGGAAATATTATTTATGAATAAACAAGTTTTTTAATATTAGTATCACTTTGTTTTCTGTTAGTAAATGTTCCATGATTAAGGGTTAATAATGTCATTTTGACTGATTTCTTTAAAAGGAAGCATACTAGTAGGGAATCAGGAGCTATAATCGTGAGTTGTAGACATATCTCCCCTCATACTGGGGACTCAGAGCTCTATGACTCTGAGAGTGAGTTGTTGGGGGAACCACTCCAATTTGCCAGAAGTGGTGAAGTGAGTTGAATGAGCAAACAACTGAGAGAAAGAGAAAAGTTATTGGTGCCACACAATGCCCTGGTTTACACTGAGTGACCCTCACTAACAATGTTAGAGAATATCAATGCACCATAACAAATGACAAAAAGGGATAGATTCAGAGATAGGTTGCAAAGATTTCAATATGCTGATGCAGTGTGAAATGAATAGAACCAAGAGAATCTTCTACAAAATAATGTAAAGAAAAAATATTTTCTTTGACTATACATTTTTGTCTTAGTAAAGGGCTTCAATATGAGCTACTAGGTAGTTATAAAAATGCAAAAAAAGCATCAATAAAACATTTAAAAATATACAGTAAATTAGGTACACTAGATATAACAGTCAATGACTATAGTAATCTACTGTTTGATAAATCCAAAGACTCCAGCTTCTGGGATAAGAACTCACTATTTAACAAAAACTGCTGGGAAAACTGGCAAATAGTATGGTGGATACTAGGCACAGAGCAACATCTCACACCCTATACAAAGATGAAGTAAAAATGAGTACACGATTTAGATAGAAAGGGTGATACTATAAGCAAACTAGGAGAGCAAGGAATAGTTTACCTGTCAGATCTATGGAGAAGGGAAGAATTTATGACCAAACAAGAGATGGAGAACATTATGAAATGCAAAATGGATGATTTTGATTACATTAAACTGAAAATATTTTGCACAAAGCTAATGCAACCAAGATTAGAAGGGAAGCTGGGAAAGAATGTTTACAACCAGTCTGTCTGATAAGGGCCTCATTTCTAAAATATATAGAGAATTAAGTCAAATTTATAAGAATACAAGCCATTCCCCAATTGATTAATGATCAAAGGATATGAACAAGCAGTTTTCAGATGAAGAAATTAAAACTATCTATAGTAATGTGAAAAAATGTTCTAAATCTCTATTGATTACAGAAATGCAGATCAAAACAACTCTGAGGTACCACATCACACCTATCAGATTGGTTAACATGGCAAAACAGGAAAATGATAAATGTTGGAGAAGATGTGGGAAAATTGGAACACTAATGCATTGTTGGTGGAGTTGTGAAATGATCCAACCACGTTGGAGCACAATTTGGAACTAGGACCAAAGGGCTATAAAACTGGGCATACCCTTTGATCCAGCAATACCATTCCTAGGTCTGTATCCCAAAGAGATCATAAAAGTAGGAAAAGTACCCACATGTATAAAAATATTTATAGCAGATCTTTTTGTGGTATCTAAGAATTGGAAATTGAGGGGATGCCCATCAATTGGGGATTGGTTGAACAAGTTGTGGTATACGAATGTAATGGAATACTATTGTGCTAAAAAAAATGATGAGTAGACAGACTTCAGAAAAACCTGGGAAGACTTATATAAACTGATGCTAAGTGAAGTGAGCAGAACCAGGAGAACATTGTACATAGCAACAGCCACATTGTGTGATGACTAACTTTCATAGACTTGGCTCTTCTCAGCAATGCAAGGATCTAAGACAACACCAAAAGACTCATGATGGAAAATGCTCTCCGCATCCAGAAAAAGAACTATGGATTCTAAGTGCAGATCGAAGCACACTCTTTGCTCTCTCTTTTTGTTGTTGTTGTTTAGTTTTGTTTTTTCTTTCTTATGGTTCCTCTCATTTGTTCTAATTCTTCTTTACAATATGACTAATGTGAAAATATGTTTAATATGAATGTGTATGTAGAGCCTATATAAGATTGCATACTCTCTGAGGGAGAGGGGAGAAGGAGGGAGGGGAAGAAAATTAAAAACTCAAAAGCTTATGGAAGTGAATGTTGAAATTGAAAAATAAATTAATTAAAAATATTAAAAATAAATAAAAATTTAAAAATGCACAGTAAACAAAAAAGCACAGAAAGCAATGCAACACAGAGAAATTTTATTACTTTTTTCATATATACCTACCTGTTGTTCATCTTTTGTTTTCAAAGAGGACCAATGTTATCACAAGACACACAATGATATCTTGACTTGCACATAAATTAGTTTTAAGGGAGGCAGAGTTATGCAAAATCATCAACCTTGCTTCCTCTTCCTAAGTCACTGAAGTCCAGTGGCAAGATGAAAGTCAAGATGACTGGCAATGTCCTGGAATGCAGTGAATGACCTTGGCATCTTCAATATCTGACCAAGCTCCAAGTGTTCCATAATGCCTCCTGCTGCCTTCATGGCCATTGGAACAAACTGTTCTCATATGTCAGTTCCACAAGGGGAAGTCTTCACATGTTTAGAGTAAACATCTCCCTAACTCACTGATGGATTTGAGGCCCAACAACTACTCTCAGCCTGGTTAACCTTACTGCCCACTTTACTGGGGCATGGCCAAAGCACATGCTACAGCTTCTTGGAACCACAGGTAAGAGTTGGCTAATCGGTTAGACACCAAAGATGGATTAGCAGCCTTGAAAAGGGCTTGGCAAGCCTTCACATCAGAGATACTAGTCCTCCTTGAACACATCATATGCCTCACTCCACATGTATAACCTATATTAAATTGCTTGCCTTCTCAATGATGGGGGAGAGGAGGGAGGGAGAGAATCTGGAACTCAAAATTTTTTAAAAAAATGAATGTTACAAATTATTTTTACATGTTATTGGAAAAAATAAAATATTTTTAAAAGAACAAATGAAAAAGGTTTTTTGTTTGTTTTAGAAGGGAATTCAAAAGAACACAAACAGGAAATATTTGGCACTACCTTGTTAAATTTAATTTAATTTTAAAACACTATACTTAAGAAAAGTACACTTCTTATTCTTTGTAGATTGAAATTTCTAGTATGATGATGATTAAATTTATAATGAAAAAAAGAAAATTAGAATTGAAAAAAAAACAGTTAAAAAAATTGTGGCAACAATAGAGTAATCATCTCTCTGTGATTAGACTCATGCCATCAAACCGTAAGTCTAATGTTCAATCTCAGTTATCCCCTCACCTTTGCCTACTATTTGTTGACACTGGCATTCTCAAACCCATATTGGCTTTTGACAATATTAACTAGATATCTTCTATAATTGTCAACATATTGGCACTCACTCCGCAATCCATGGACCTGATCAGAACATTTTCTAGATTGAAAGCAACCTGTTTTCTATTCTCAGAAACAGAGAAAAGACTAAAAAGGGAGAATCAGAATATTAATATGAGCAGAATCAGAATATTAATCAGAGCAGAGTGATTTTAACATTCTAAAATGTGAAAGGTAGGGGAAATAGAGTCTCTTTCATGCCATGACTGTCTTATATGGGGAACAATGTGAGAAATAAGGCAGCCTGGAAAGATGTCAACTTAGGTCATGCAAGTGAGAAGGGTGATAAGACAGCTGTTTCTGAGAAAGAGTAGGAAATTCTCTCTTGGTGATTTCATAATATGATATGTGTTTAATAATAATTTATGCAAATAACTCCCTAACATTAGATTCAAAATCCTCTTTTCTGACTCCAAATCCCATATTCTTTTTAATGGACCATGGTGCCTCCAACATCCCTTCTGCTCTCACTCAGGGAATAAATGTTTCCCATACTCTACAGTTGATCCATAGCTATATCTCAATCCAATAAATAAAATGGCCTAGGGGAAGAAAGTAATGCAAATCTAAGATCAGCGATAACAGGGAAGAATGAGAACATCAAAATTCAGACTCTAGTCTAACTCATTCATGGATTGTCTTTACTTCTTTTATCTGTGCCTTTTTCAATAGAACCTGAATTCCCTCAATCCCTCTGCTGTCATTCCAGTTGACCAACTCCACTTCAGACCTTGCATTCAGTCAATGCCATTTGTTCATTATCCTAGTGTACAATGTGTCATATCCTAGGAACCTCTAAGTCAGTAATTCTTTGCCTTTTGGAGTAAGAGGATCACCTACATAGTAGTTATAGTATTAATATCTGTAGACAGAGACAATAAAAAATGTCCAAAGGCCACTAGGAGTTCAGCAAAACTTTGACTGATATGATATGTCACCTTTGGGAAGCCACTGTACCACTCTGGGTTTTAGTATTCTCATATACAATCAATCCTCAATATTTGTGCATTTAACTTTCACGACTTCCAGTATTCCTGTGATTTTATTAGTAACTTCATTGTCATTTTCACATTGGCAATCACCCACATTTGAGGCTATGTGTAGTAGAGGAAAAAAAAAATAGAGACGTGACATGTGCAAGTTGGCAGAGCTGTTAGCCCTGATTGTGGTGTTAACAAATTGAGGGTTTTTTTATATCCACAAAAAGAAGGAAAGTATTTATGGTGCTGCATATTTAATGTGTTATGAAAAGTGAGTATTGTCTGAAATCAATCATTATTTTAACTGAGATGTTAGCACAAAAAGTCACAGAATTTTAGGGAATTACTAGTAAGAAAATATGTTTTACATGTTACCAATTTTATTTTGTGTAATACATTTTATTGGTTATTTCATGGATATTGAGTTAGGAAAAGTACACATTATCAGAATTAATGTTTTGTTATAAAAAACTGCTTGCATAAAAATGTGTTTTCAGCATTATCTAGTGAAATATTATAGTTTTTGGTGGTCATGGGAACCTAACTCCCTTTTCCCCACAGGTTCATAGAATCAACATTCAATTTTTTTTAGTTTCTCACCAATTTCTAGGAATGTTATTCTCTGAAAAGTTGAGTATTGATTGTATAAAAGATTTTACTGGAGGGCTGATAAGCTGCCTTTCTAGTCCCCAAAAATATATCTAGTCTTTTTATGCTAGGCAGTGGTTCTATTTGGCATATAAATGTAGTTATTTATAGTAAGACAGCTCATGCTGATTTTTAGCTTTCAATTTATGCATGAGGAAAAAATACAAACTCCTCTGTTTAGCATTTAAAAACCTTAAAACCTGGTTCCTCCCTCCCTTTCAAGTCAACTTGAGGGAGGATTAAGGAAGTTAGTTATAGACTTTGACTGAAAGTCTCAAGAAAAAATGTTCTGTGCTTTCTATCAACAGGAAATGCTGTCACTGCCCAAGACCTCAATCTCAGAATTCTGCCCTCATGCTTATTCTAATCTTTCAAAAGTGATTAGCTAATACACATATAATATTCTCAGGAGGCCCAATAATTCCTGTTTTCCCAAAATTATCTCTACCATTTCTTACCTCAAGTTCTCCATCGGCTTTATGAAGTTGTTTGTCACGTAATGGACAAACTCTGAGGTTGGCCCTAACTTTAGCCATTTGTCAGGGGAAAAAACAAACAAACTAATACCCAATATTTTCCTGTTTAGCTAATGGCAAAAACCTACTGTTTTGCTTGCTGTATCTCTAGAGTCTACCAAAGAAGGACATGCAGAAGAAAAAAAATGTAAAATTGGAGGTTGTCATAGGGTCAGGAAATCAAAAAGCAGGTCAGGGAACATCCTAAGATTCTATGTCCTTAGATGAAGTTTTCAGAGGTCCCTAGGGGGAAAAAAAACTCTCTTTTCTTCCCTAGAAATTACATTTGCAGGTTATTTCATCAGCTTCTGACCTCATCACTCCACTTAAACTGGTATCTCCAAAGTAATCAGCAATATCTCAATTGCCAAATCCATGTCCTTCTTTACTTCTCTGAAATTCAACGCTTGCTGGCAACCTTCTCTTCCTGGATACTCTTTTTAGGTTTTTTGTGACATTCTTCTCTCCTATTTCATCTCATGGTCACTGTTTTTCAGTCTACCCTGAGGGATTATCATAAATGCGCATCCCACCGTGTGGGTGTATCTCTTAAGGCTTTGTTCTTTTCTTTTGAAGAGTCTGTCTTCTCTCTTTATATCTCCTCTCTTGGTGATCTCATCATCTCCCACGGGTTCAATTATCATATCTATATGGATAACTCTTGAAGTTATATATGCAGTTTAATTCTCTCTCCTCAGATCCAGTTCTTTCTGGTCCATTAGACATGTTTAACTTAATGCCCCATTAGTATAGTATACTCAATATATCTAAAACAGAACTAATTAGTTTTCTTCCCAAATCTACTTCCTTTCAATGACTCTATTTCTGTCGAGGCTAACACCATCCTTCCAGTCACCAGGGTCCATAACCTTGATGTCATCTTTTTTTCTTCATATTCACCTTTGCTACATATCCAATCAGCTGTCACATCTTATTTCTTCTTTCATAACATCTCTCCAACCTTTCCCCTTCTCTAAACTTATACTGGCCACCCTCATTCAAGCCCTTACCACCTCTCAACTAGACTATTGCAATGGTCTCCTATCTGGTATTCTTGTCTCAAGACTCTCCCCATTCTTATCCATCTTGCATTCAATTGCCAAAGTGATTTTCTGAAAATGCAGATCTGACCATGTCATTCGTCTACTAAATCAATTTCAGTGGTTCACTATTGCCTAGAATCAAATATTACTTCATCATCTCATCCTTTAAAAATTATTTTTCTGTCAGTTTTATGATATAATTATAAGCACAATAGTACATGCCTATAATATATATAATGTGAAATTTATACATAAATAAATATACCTGGGGTATTTGCTCAAAAAACTTTTACAGCTGAAGAATTTAGAGTCAGATTCTTAGAACAATCAGAAAAAATTGGAGACTACTACCAAAAAAGGGAAGGGGAAATGTGTAATTGTTTTTTGGAGTACTCTTACCTTTGTTTATTTTGTCTTCCTGGGACAGCACTACAATGTTTTCTACCTTGTAACTGGAAGCAATTATCTTCTTCTTTAAGACACCTCTCTAAAAAGTGTGTTCCTGATAAGAATGGTGGGAGGTATGTAATAAAAATATAGTTATTCCCCTCTAACCAATAAAAAAATAAAACCTGAAGTTCCAAGATGTTATGTGACCTGTCCAAAGTCATAGACAGTGTTTCAGGGCCAAGGTTCAAATCCAAGTTTCTTACAAATTCAAGTCTAGTGTTCTTTCTAAAAATGGCATTGCTAATTTAAATAGAGATGATCTGTTAGGCAAGGTAGGGAAGAAAGTAAACTAGGACAGGAATGGTAAGGACAAGACAGATGAAATTTTAAAGAAGAAAACGCTAAAGCCTCAAAACAATTAATTAATTTGCCCAAGGTCACACAGGTAGTAAGTGATTGTGTATGGATTTGAACCAAGGTTCTTTGAGTCCAAATACCATACTTTTTCTAACACTTCTTACAGATTCTAAAAGGCTAAAATGATGATGACATGAAAAGGAATGGAGGTAAGAGACAATGCTAAATGGAGGGAAAAAAAATGAGGCCAGTTGGCTGGGATGTAGCATGGGTAAAGGGAGATAATATCTGTTAACCAACTGACCTGTAACATAGACTGAAGTGAAATTCTGTAGTTTTAAATGACAATCTGTGAAATATGCATTTCATCACAGAGGCAATAGGGAAGCACTAAAGATTCTCAATCAGAAGAGTAACATGGCCAGACCTATGCTAGGAAGATTAATGGTATTATCATGCCTCAAATCCCCTCCCCCAACCTCCCAACCCCTCTCAGAGCTTCTTTGTGGTGTATAAGAGATTCCGGATTCTTCAGGGTCATAATAGCAGAGAATTCTTAAAGGTATTACCAAATTGGCAAAAATTCAAGCCCAGAGATGACAGACTACTGGTGTGTTGCTTGAAGACCAATAATCTAATTTAAGTTTAAGTAGGTTTACCAACTGAAAGCTGGCACCAGGTAATGGTATACCTATATCTATATCTATACCCATGCACATGTATATACACATATGCGTTTATATGTATATATAGATATGCATGTATATGCACACATAGCTGCACATGTAAACACACATGTGCTCATGTATACATATATACACATACATATGCATATATATGTATACATACATGTTCAGTCATTTCAGTCATGTCCCACTCTCCATGGCCCCATTTAGGGTTTTTTCTGGCAAAGATCCTAGAGTGGTTTGACATCTCTTTCTCCAGCTCATTTTAAAGATGAGGAGCTAAAATAAACAGGGTTAAGTGACTTGCCCAGGCTCACACAGCGAGCAAGTGTCTGAGGTCAGATTTGAATCAAGTAAAATGAGTCTTCCTAATTCCAGGCCTAACATTCTATCTACTATGCCACTTAGTTGTTTTCATATATACATATCCATACGCATATATGCATGTTTATTATGCATAGACATACATTTGTTGCCACATATAGTAATTCAGAATGACTAATTTTAATAAGTGAAAGGATTATTGATGTTGCTACAATCAGGGATGCTTGAAGTAAGCATCCCTGGGAGATAATATCTCATTTCCCTTGTATTGAGCAGAACATATTTGAAAATTTGTTTTCTTTCATTTTTAGGCCATAAATTGTATGTGATAACTTGCTAAACTAGTACAGAGGCAGGTAGACAGGATGGTGAAAAAATCTTAAAACAAATCAAATAAAAATTAGGAAGCAACATGGTAAAATGTGAAGAGAAATAATCGGGAATCAGAGAACCATGGATACTTGGCTCTTTCACTTAATACAATATGTCTCGGCAAAATCACTTAACTCCTGTGGCCTCAATTTCCTTATCTGTAAAATGAGTAGGTTAGGCTATACTACCTAAGAAGTCCTTTCCAGATCGAAATCTGTGATCCAGCGATTGGAGATTTCTAATGTGGAGAACAGAGGACTTAGGGAGGAAATGATTGCCTCCTTCAGATCTCTGAAAGGCTGTCATATGGAAGAAGTAGAAGATTCTGCTTGGTTCCAGAGGCAGAATAAAGATTTTTAAAAGATAAAATCTTAAAAGAAGCAGACTTTTTTTTCCCAAACAACAAAAAAAATCCAAAACCTTTCTAACAAATATCTCTGTCCGAAAGTAGAACAAGGCTGATTTATGAGGTACACTGGAAGCACTCAAGCCAACAAGAGATAGCAGTATGTAAGGGATATTGTAAAGGAGAAACATATATATGTGGAACCTAGTTGAACTAAATGACCTCCAAGTTGCTTTCCAATTGTAAGACTGTGATTGTATAATTCTACTGGGAAGATAGAAGTACCATTTCTTAAGGAAATTATACTAGGGCAGCAAGCTCAGTAGGAGATCATGATGTGATATATGGCAGCCAAGAATGGGAATGCAAACTTAGGATGCATTAATAGAGGCATTTCTTCCTGGAGCAAGAAGGTGAAACGTCTTCCTGAACTACCTAGGCTTTGGTTGGACTACATCTGGAACATCATGTTTGTGGAGTTCTTGTCATCAAAGTTTATGAAAATCATTTAGAAGCCTGAGAGCATCCAGATGAGGGAAACAAACAAACAAACAAAAGTTTGCAAAGAATTGAATTTAGGCTTGATTTAAGAGAGAAAAAAAAGTTATCTAACAATTAGAGCTATTACAAACTACCTTGAAGAGCAGTGGGTTCTCTCTCATCGATGCTTTTTTTTTTTTAGTAATGACTAGGTAATTACTTTTTAGCTATGTCTTTGGTAGGTATGTATTAGACAAGATGGCCATCTAACTGAAATTATGTGATTATTTCTTTCTGACTGTATCTTCAGTTCTAGAGACCATATTTATGAAGGATATTTTTAGGTTAAGGAGTATGCAGAAGACAGCAACCAAGATGGTAAATGGCCTGGGTCCAGGCCCTGTAAGAATCAGTTGAAGGAACTAAGACTGGCTTGGGCCTGAGATAAAGATGACTCAGGGTTGGGTTCTTAATAAATATCTTCAATTACTTAAATGGTTAACTGAAAGCAGGATTAAAATTATTCTATTTTGTCCCAATGTAGTAGAAACAATGGGTGAAAGTTGTGAAGAGGCAAATAATGGCTTGATATTAAGGGGAAAATATTCCTGACAGTTAAAGATATCCAAATTGGAACAAAGTAGCATATTCTCCCTCATTAGAAATCTAAAAGACTACCTGTTTTGTATATTACAGAGCATATAATTTTTCAGTTGTAGAGTAGTTTAGAGAGCTAGTGAGGTCCCTTACAACCCTGTAATTCTGTAATTTCTTGATTTACTTGAAAGAGATCATAGCAAACTAAAAAAAAAAGATGCTGTATTTTTCTGAAAACAACGTTGCAAAAAAAGTCTGAAGGCCTTGCAAAAAAAATACACAACTTACTAAAGAATTAATATTAATGTGGTATTTTATGATATCAGCCATAAAAATCTCTTTATGGACATGTGAGAGTATGATGATGATAATAATAATAATAAACCATCCATAATTAACAAAAGCAATGAAATAATGCTAAAGCAAGTTGGCATTTAATAACTGTTCTCCAAGCTGACTGAACTCACTCAAGGTCACTTTCTTCTCTACCTGTCCAACTAGCAAAAGGATTTCTCCTTCCCCTAAAGTTCCTGTCTACTAGAGTCTTTCTCTAACAAACTAATTCATCACCTTGCATTTACTTTCCAGTAAGAAAATACATTTTCTGACTTGTGTATCCTTTCATTTTTCTCCCCTCTATTAGGAATTATCATTCAAAGAACTCTTCAGGAAATCACTGGAAACATATTCTGACTTAAAGAGTCTATTAAAAAATGAGTTATATTGTATTTTTAATAGTTGTTTGATCATAATTTTTCTCAAACTTTTTTCTCACTATGAGCAATTATATGCTACCTTTTTGAATTAAGTTTTTTAAAACAGTTTACTTCCTCAGTAGAACAGAGCAACATTTTCAAATGAATATGCATGTATGTATGTATACGCACATACATACATATCATAGCACAATATCTGGACAATGGACTAACACTTCCTCTAGACTTCCTTTAGGAAAAACAGAGAAGTGATAGGTCGCCAGAGTCATCAGTTATTTCATCCATCTGTCCATCTCTCTATCCATCCATTTCTACTCAAACATTTTTAAGTGCTTAGTGTACCAAAACAACATAATAGTCAACAGAAAGAACAGAAGTGAATTACATTCAATCCATTGCTCCTTGTCTTTCAGAGGCATAACACAGGGCCAAAGCATTTTTAAACATTCATTTTTTCTATTTTAGTTCCAAATTCTCTCCCTCCCACCAGTCCTTCCCCCATCCATTGAGAAGACAAGCAATATGATACCCATTATACATGAAGTCATACAAAATATATTTTCACTTTTTTATATTCATTGTTTAGGTCAAAGCATTTCTTAACAACATTGCTTCACGTCTAGAGGTAAGCCAATGGTAGGACACTTTAATTTCCTGAGATCAACATGTTATTCAAATATTTAATTCAATTCAACAAGTATTTGTTAAGATAGTAGTGTATACTTCACACCATGCTAAGGACTGAGAGAGCCACAAAACAAGAGACGACAGCGACGACAATAGCAGCTAACATTTCGATAGTGCCCACTTTGTGCCAGGCACTGTGATAATCACTTTACAAACACTTTCTCGTTCGACGTATAAGACATCCTTCCTTTATTCAAAGAAGTTAGGGAGATAATATGAACATAAACAGAATAGGTAACAAACAACAGGGGAGTAAAAGATCGAGTGACACAACGTACAGTGTTCTGGAGGTCAGAGTCTTAATCGTGTCTTAAAAGAAGATATATCAGGAGGGACCTGAGTGCTCCTGGGGGGAGAGTCAGAACTCCATCATTTTTTCCAGCCAATAAAGGTCAAACCCAATGAATCATATGAGGAAGGAAAAGGGCGGCTGTGTGTAGCAGCTACTGCGGTGAGTGAAATAGCTTGATTTTCTTGGACTTCTAAGTTCAAAAAGCTTAGAAAATGTTCTCAAAGGATGCTGTGAGGTTTGTGATAGAATTCGTTTTTGTTGTTATTATTTAATTATTTCAGTCATGTCTGACTCTTTATGACCCCATTTGGGATGTTCTTGGCAAAGATACTGGAGTGGTTTGCCATTTCCTTCTCTAGCTCATTTTATAGATGAGGAACTGAGGCAAACAGGGTTAAGTGACTTGCCCAAGGTCAAGTGGCTAGTAAGTAAGTATCTGAGGCCAGATTTGAACTCAGGAAGATGAGTTTTCCTGACTTCAGGCCCAGCAGTCTATCCACTGCACCACCTGACTGCCCCACTAGTAAAAAGTAATAGCATTATCTTATTGCAGTGAGGGCACAAATTGAAGGAATAGGTGAGAAAAAGATTGAAAATGAAGTTGTTTGTTAATGATAGAACAAGTGTTTCAAAAGAGTACAATGTAAGTGGCAAGAAACATTGGAATGGGACATGGAAAGGGCAGGGGTCAACAGATGGGAATGAGGAAATGGGAGTAGGGCCAAAGAAAGGGCTATATTTTTTTTTAATTCAAAGATTTTCCTTTACCCTAATTAGGAGCGGAAGAGGCAAGGGTTGGCTCATTGTTAAGACTGGCTTACAGGACCTTTTTAATACAGCCCCCACCCTCAAGAATATTGTTAATAACAAGAGATGGTTTCAGTTATCTTTCATACAAGGTAGAAGAGATGTTTGACCTAGTATGAGTGATCCTTGCATATAGTACTCAATAAATGTTTGTTGGTTGATTTGATTGAAAATGAGTGTCTAAAACAGGCCTGCACAATATATGGCCTGCAGGCCACTTGGCCCGCCAGAGGATTTTGGGTGGCCTGAGAAAAATGTAGAGTTGGCATTGTGAACTCTCCTGTTTGTCACATGACAGCCCAAAGAAGTTTAGCCTATTTTAATTTTGGCCCCTACCTACTGCCAAGGTGTGTAGGTCTGGTCTAAAAGATGAAGGTAGGAGAGGATTCTGGGAAGATGGTAAAATAGGTCAGAAAATTTCAAGCTCTCAAGATTTTCCTCCAAAAAAGAAGATAAAACAACACTTCAGGGCAACCATAGAGCCTTAAAAATAAATAAGAGGATTGGCAGAACAGGGGTCCTCCTGGGACAACCTGAGAAGATCTGAAGAAAAATTCTGGATGAGTTTTAGTCCCTGTGAAGACTAAATACTTCAGACGAGGGACCACTTAAACAACAAGCAGCAAGTGCTAGTGTTAACTGGGTTGGGAAGCTTCCTCAGCCCTCGCCACAGGAACTTTTACCCCTGGGGACAGTGAAGGGAGTTGGGCATCAGAACCCAGAAAGATGGAGGAACCTCTGCTGACAAGGAACACCAGACCTAGCTATGCAGGAACCAGCATACCCCTGGTGAGTGCAGAAGCAGTGAGGCAGGGACATTTACAGGAGGCTAGAGTTCTTGGTTTGGGTTCAAGGTCAGAGAGGAGAACTGAAGGAGGATCTGAGGCCAGAGGCACTATGCCCCATACCCCAGAACTAGAGGTGATTACAAAAAATTAAGAGATTACCAAAAAAAAAAAAAACAACGCACAGGCAAAGGAGAAAAAATCCAACCATAGAGAGTTTCTATGGGAATAGAGAAGACCGGGATTCATCTTCAGAGGAGGATACTAAAGCAAAGAAACCCTCTTCTACCCCCAAAGAGTAATGTCAAATGGTCACCTGCCCAAAAAGAATCCATAGAACTTTAAAAAAGACTTTAAAAATCAAATCAGAGAAATTGAGGAAAAACTAAAAAGAAGAAGAGGAAGAACAATTCAAGAAAAAACAAGAAGATTATGAAAAGAAAGTCCACCAATTAGAAAAGGGGATACAGAATCTTAAGAAAGAAAACGGCTCCTTGAAAATCAGAATTGGGCAAGGGGAAGCCAGCAAAGACCTAACAGACCAAGTAATAATAAAACAAAATATAAGGAATGAGAAAATAGAAGAGAATGTGAAACATCTCATAGCAAAAACAACTGATCAGGAGAACAGATCAAGAAGAGAAAACACAAGAATAATTGGACTACCTGAAAGCTATGATTAAAAAAAGAATCTTGATATAATAATACAATAAATAATTAAAGAAAATTGTCCTGAAACATTAGAACAAGAGGGGAAAGTAGAAATAGAAAAAATCCATTGATCACCACTTGAAAGGTATCCTATGAGGAAAACTCATAGGAATATTATAATCAAATTCTGAAAACCCCAGCTCCAGGATGAAATATTAAGAGCAACAAGAAAAAAAAAACAATTTAAATATGATGGTGCCACAATTAGAATCACACAAGACCTAGTAGTGGAGACACTAAAGGAGCTCAGGTCTTGGAATACTATATATTGAAAAGTAAGTGAACTGGAGTTCCAGCCGATATTATCATACCCAGCAAAGTTAAGCATAATCCTGAATGGAAAAAAAAAAAAAAAGGACATTGGACCAACTGTCAGACTTTCAGGACTTTGTCAAAAAAAAAAAAAAAGAAAAAACCCTTAATTTAATAGAAGATTTGACATACAAGAGCCAAGACCAATTACAAAGGACTCAATAAGGATATACTGTTTACCTTTTATGTATGTAAAATGTAAAATGTATGTCTAAGATTGTTATTAGTAATTGGGTAGTTCACAAGAAAGATTGTGGTAGACATGAGCATGATATGACTTCAAAAAGTAAAACCATTCAGGAACAGCTAAAAAGAGTAATTATCTTATGCAAATGAGGTGCAAAAGGAGAACCAATACAGATGAATTAGATGGGGGGGGAGGGCTATTAGTTCTGGAAACCTTTCATCAGGAATGGGCTCAAGACGGAACAATACATATACATCTAGAAGAGTATAAAATTCTTCTAAATTTAGAAAGAAATAAAATACTAAGGGAATAGGGAGGGGGGAGAGGATAAAGGAGGGATCTTTGAAGAAGAGGGTGAGGGAATAGGTCAAAGGGGCATGTAAAAGAGTGTTTAGACTTAGGGAAATGGGAGGATAAGAAAGGGATTTTGGGGGGGTATAGATTAAGTAACAGTAGGGCAAGGTAGTATGTAGAAGTAAAGTAGGAGTCAGGAGGGATAGGAAATAAGATATATGCACAAACATAAAGATTAGGAGTCGAATCTGTTTATGTATATATGTATATATTTATGTATGTGTATATATGTATACATGTATGTATACATCCATACCTATATATAAATATATCCATGTTTAATTATAGCCAGGGGGCTGGGAGGAAGGGGCAAAAAAGAACAAAGTAAAAAGTGCACATCAGAGAACAAAAGAAAAATTACAAGGAAGCAAAGAAAAGATGAACAGCTCTCAACACATGTAATATTTATTATATAGGCTTTCTTGAAATGGAAATTTCTTGCTATATATTTTGAATCTTCTCATGTTCTGCTGTGCATATGACATTTTTTTCTTTTCTGATTTTATACTTGTTTTACTATTTAAGTGTATAATGTTTCTTTTTCTTTTTGCATTATGTATTTAAGTTTTAGTATTTGTCTAAAATTAAAAAAAAAGAAAGAAAAAGATGAATCTAGCAAGAGGGAATGAGGATAATCACATCATGAGATGATTGTGCTGCTATTGATTCCTTCCAGCAAGTGACCTTTGACCACTGCCAATGGCCTGACTAGTGTCAGGCATTGGTTACAACTAGCGGTTTGACCTTGTTATTAAGATGAGGACGTATTTATCAAGCATATATTAGTTATGAATTTGGTATTTGTGTGTATGTATATTTAAAGGATTTACATTATGTTTCCCACTCCCCTGGATTCTAACAAAGGTATTAACCTCTGATAGTTTTAGGAAGTTTCGTTGTAGCTATACAATAATTAGAAGGTGAACAGCAGATGTAAAAATTTGCTATTTATTCAAATAACATCATGAAAAAGACCTGATGGATGGCAGCATTGGTTTTATGACAACAAACTGTTTGAAAATGCCATAAAAACCTAAAAATAATGTATTTTAATTTTCCTAACAGCTTGAAGCAAAATTGGATGTTTTAAAATTAAAATCATACAGGGCAATATCTGTTGGTCTTAATTCAAATATCTAGGATGCATGTGATCTACAGCTTCATATTATATCCAAGGCACTAATTAACAAATATTCCCTTACATAAGTAACAAATTATGACAAATTACGTACATTTTTCCTTAATGTTACCAAACTATCTCAACTATAATAATAGTGATGCTATTACCTTAGCTTTATATACTATGTTTTTGGCCAGATTCTCAATGATTTTTTTCAGACTAAAAATAAAATACTAAAAAAGGAGTGGACAATATATTTAAATGTATTTTTAGGGATAGAAATGTGAAATGCATGATAAAGGGCTATGGACATGCTAGCATAGACCCAATTCAGCATGTTCCCAATTAGAATCCTTAGGTGTCCTGGTGGGACTCCATCCATGAATTACTCAAGTACTGATTAAGGAAAGTGACCTTTCAGGAAATTCCTTTTCCTCTTTTTTCTTCTGCACCATAATTGTAACAAATTTACACATGATACACCTATTGCAGAGGCAGCATGTGAGAAGAACAGTGAGTTTCAAGTCAGAAGTCATGTTCAAATCCCAGTTCTGTTAATTACTACTTATATGGGAATCCAGATAGCATAGCTGCAAAATGAATATTTACTGGACCCAGAGTCAGGAAGAACTGAAGCTCATAATCCAGCCTCAATTGTGTCATCCTGGGCAATTCACTTAACTTGTCTGACTCAGTTTTCTCAGATGTATAATGGTGATAATAGTAGCACCTACCTCCCAGGATTATTGTAAGGATGAAATGTGATAATAATTGTAAAGTGCTTAACAAAGTGCCTAGTAATAAGTGCTATATAAAAGTTACTATTATCATCGTTATCATTATTACTAGTCTAACCATGGGCTGACTGACCCACATTCCCTGGATCACATTCCCTCTCTGTACTTTAGTGTTATCATCAACACAATGAAGGTATTACCCTTGGTGATATCTAAGGTCCCTTTAAGCCCTAAAATCTATTATATATGAGAGTGAAGACAGTATCTGAGGGCAGAGTTGAGGCAGATGTGAAGAGTAGATGCAGACAGAAATATTAAATAGATATACTGGTGGAATAGCACATATTTCTATTGTGTATAAGTGTAAGATGGAAGTATGATGCAATGCATAGAGAACCAAACTTAGAGTCAGAAAGACTTAAGAGTGAACCCTGCCCCTGACATGCAATATGACCAAACATTACCCAGTGAAACTCTCAATGCCCCTAAGCAACTTCTTAAAACTGTAAGTTACAGATTGTTTTCAGATTTCTGCCATTGAAAAGTGACTCTACACTTGGAGTTCCCAACACAGATAAAAACACAGGTTAGGACCAAAAAGGAAATGTCTGTAAGTATATAGGCACTTGAAAGGCAATATGGCACAAGGAATGGAAGGCTGATATTGGACTGGGAAGACATGCATTCAAATCCTGCCTTTGACTCATACTAGTTACGTATGACCATCACAAAATCATTTAACACCTCCGTGGTCCAGACCACTCCCTAAAACTAGATAGTAATCACAGGGCCATGGAAAGACAGACTTAAAATTAATTGGAAACTAAATAATCTAATCTTAAAGAATGAGTGGGTCAAACAACAAATGATAGAAACAATCAACACTTGATCAAAGACAATGACAATAATGAAAGAATATACCAAAACTTATGGGATATATCCAAAGCAGTTCTTGGGGGACATTGTATATCTCTAAATATACTTACATGAATAAAATAGATAAAGAGGAGATCAATGAATTGGACATGCAACTAAAAAAGCTAGAAAAAGAAAAAATTAAAAATTCCCAATTAAATATCAAATTATAAACTCTAAAAATCAAAGGAGAGATTAATAAAATTGGAATTAAGAAAACAATTGAACTAATATATAAAACTAAGAGCTAGTTTTATGAAAAAAAAACAATAAAATAGATAAACCTTTAGTTAATTTGATTTAAAAAAAGAAAGAATAAAACCAAATTACCAATATCAAAAACGAAAAGAGTAAATTTACTACCAATGAAGAAGAAATTAAAATAATAATTAGGAGTTATTTTGCCCAAGTGTATGCCAATAAATCTGACAATCAAAACAAAATGGATGAATATTTACAAAAATACAAATTGCCCAGATTAACAGAAGAGGAAATAAAATACTTAAATAACCCCATTTCAGAAAAAAAAAAATTGAACAAGTCATCAATGAACTCCCTAGGAAAAAATCTCCAGGGCCAGATGGATTTATAAGTGAATTCTACCACATATTTAAAGAACAATTAATTCAAATACTATATAAATTATTTGGAAAAACAGGCAAAGAAAGAGTCCCATCAAATTCTTTTTATGATACAAATATGGTGCTGATGCCTAAACTGAGAAGAGCCAAAACAGAGAAAGAAAATTATAAACCAATTTCCCTAATGAATATTAATGCAAAAATTTTTAATAAAATATTAACAAAGAGATTACAGCAACTTATCATGAGGATAATACACTATTATCAGGTTGGATTTATACTAGGAATATAGAGCTAGTTCAATATTAGGAAAACTATCAGCATAATTGACCCTATCAATAACAAAATTAACAGAAATCATATGATTATCTCAATAAATGCAGAAAAAGCTTTTGACAAAATACAACACCCATTCCTATTAAAAACACTAGAGAGCATAGGAATAAATGGCAGTTCTTTAAAATGATAAGTAGCATCTATCTAAAACCATCAGCAAGCATCATATGTAATAGCGATAAGCTAGAAGCATTTCTAATAAGATCGGAGTTGAAACAAGGATGTCTATTATCACCACAGTTATTCAATATTGTATTAGAAATCCTAGCCTTAGCAATAATAGAAGAAAAAGAAATTGAAGGAATTAGAATATTCAAGGAGGAAACAAAACTATAACTCTTTGCAGATGATATGATGGTATACTTAGAGAATCCTAGAGAATCAACTAAAAAGGTACTTGAAATAATTAACTACTATAGCCAAGTTGCAGGATATAAAATAAACCCACATAGATCATCGGTATTTCTATAAGTTACTAACAAAGCCAAGCAGCAAGAGACAGAAAGAGAAATTCCATTTAAAGTAACTGTAGACAATATCAGTCAGACTTAAATAATTGGAAAAACGTCAGTTGCTCATGGGTAGGCTAAGCCAATACAATAAAAATAACAATTCTACTTAAATTAATTTACTTATTCAGTGCCATACCAATCAAACTACCAAAAATTATTTTATAGAGCTAGAAAAATAATAAAATTAAAAGGTTTTTAAACAAACAAAGCCAATGGCACCCAAGATTAGAAAGATTAGAAAGAATGGAAGAATAGAAAGCACTTCTCTTTGGGATAATACTCTATATCTAATACTTCATCTACTGAGGCTGTATAAATGGATACAAGAGTAATTGAAGTGAGAGAAGGAATTAGCTCCAGGTATTTCTTTAGAAAGATTAGAAAGGAAGCAGAAATCTGGGAAATATTTTTTAAAACCAGGGTCAATGATAAAGGCCTCTTTTCTAAAATACATAGAGAACTGAGTCAAATTTATAAAAATATAAGTCATTCTCCAATTAATAAATGATCAAATGATATCAATATGCTGTTTTCAGAAGAAAAAATTAAAGCTATCTATAGAGATGCGAAAAAATGCTCTAAATCACTATTGATTAGAGAAATGAAAATCAAAACAACTCTGAGGTACCACTTCACACACATCAGATTGGCTAATATGACAAAAAAAGAAAATTATAAAAGTTGGAGAGGATGTGGGGAAATTAGAACACTAATACATTGTTGGTGGAGTTATGAAGTGATCCAACCATTCTGGAAAGCAATGTGAAACTATGCCCAAAGGGCTATAAAACTGTGCATACCCTTTGACCCAGAAATACCATTCCTAGGTCTATATCCCAAAGAGATCATAAAAAAGGGAAAAGGACCCACATGTACAAAAATATTTATAGCAGCTCTTTTTGTGGTGGCAAAGAATTTGGAAATTAAGGGGATGCCCATCAATTAGGGAATGGCTGAAGAAGTTGTGGTATATGAATTTAATGGAATACTATTGTGTTATAAGAAATGATGAATAGGTTTTCAGAAAAACCTGGAAAGGCTTATATGAAGTGATGCTGAGTGAAGCAAGCAGAACCAGGAGAACATTGTACATAATAACAACAACATTTTGTGATGACCAACTTTGATAGACTTAGCTCTTCTCAGCAATACACGATCCAAGACAATTCCAAAAGACTTGTGATGGAAAATGTTAACCACATCCAGAGAAAGAATTATGAAGTCTGAATGCAAATGGAAGCATACTATTTTCCCCTTTTTTGTTTTTTTTTTCTTTTTCATGTTTTTTCCCTCTTGTTCTGATTCTTCTTTTACAGCATGACTAATGTGGAAATATGTTTAATATGATTGTACATGTGTAGCCTACATCAGATTGCATGCTGTCTTGGGGAAAGGGGAGGGAAGGGCAGGGGAAAAATTTAGAAAAGTGAATGTTGAAAACTAAAATTAAAAAAGAGAAAAAAAAACTAGATGTTATAGACTAGCTGCTAATCTACATCAGTGCAAAGAGTTCCCATACAGAGATTCCCTTGCAATAATGAAATAGCAAGTCCAGAACACTTAGATGATACCTATTTCTCTGAATCAGTTCAAGTCAATTGCTTTCCTATCACCTCACAATAGACTTATTCATGGTCTGGTTTGCTCTACACACGCTGCTCTTCTTAATCTTATGGTTAGGAAAAGACTAGAATGTTTACTTGTACTGCTACTGGTAATTTCAAAAATAATTACCAACCAGCTATTTTCAAATCAACTTCACATTTAGGTTAAAAAAAGCCATTTCATTGAAAGAACTAAGAGATATTCATTAATTAGTGTACATAGTGTCTTTTATTTACAATTTTATTTTCCATAGATAAATATTTCCTTTTGCTTGGTCCTTTAAGATATGATTCCACTGAAGTTTAAATTGCCTCCATTTCTCCATCCACCAAATGGGAGCAATAAAACTTGATAACATATCTGACATTCTCTGTTGAAAGGCATTTTATGAACAAGGAATACTACTTGGGAAGATTTTGTGGGTTTTTCAAAGATCATATTAGTCTGCCTATTTCATCTCCCATGTGTGCATTTGGATAGTTCTTTGAAAGACAAACATTGAATCTGGAGCATAATCTAGGTGGAGGTTATAGTAATTTATGGCAATTGCATAAAACAGGGCTCTGTTTAAAGTGGAAATCAGCTTGGAAGAATGGAAAGAACTTCTCTTTGGGATAATACTCTATATCTAACACTTCATCTACTGAGGCTGTATAAATGGATAAAAGAGTAATTGAGGTGTAAGAAGGAGTTAGCTCCAGGTATTTCTTTACATTTTATACTGAGTAACTGCATTTCCACACATTCATCCAGGTACTAATTGCTTTGTGATTCTATCATATACAATATTATGATCAATAAGTTGTAAAGACATGAGAGCACAATCCAGTGAGTACATAGCAGGTTAGAAGGTCAAAGCTGAAGAATGATAATTGTGTCCATTTGAGGATCAAAAAAAGAAGGAGCTATCCCATCAAGGTCAGTCTGGGACTGGAATCAGTACTTACATCAGTGTTAAAAGTCACCCAGCTAAACATGAAACATGACAAATTTTCCATAGTAGTGCAAAAGAGATTGTTTTAATCACCTACATAGAAAAAAAGTAGATGTAAAATCCATATTACCTGGATGACAACATGCAGTTGGATAATCAGACCATTGAATTAGTCCATCAATGTGTATATTTTTTGAGAAGTACTTCATATCAACAATGAGCTGGGATCAGGATTGAGTATGATGATGATATTAATCAGGATAGCATCTAGAGGCTCTCTACTAACATCAACCTTCCAGGGTTGTTCTAAGGATAAAATGAGATAATAATTGTAAAATGTTTTGTAAACCTTAAATCACTATATAAATTGTTATTATTATTATTATTAAAACATGCCCACCTTGGTGGGTATCAGACCTCCACAGTACACTCAGTACCCTCCACCCTTCTAATTGGAGGAAAGAGTGAAGACTCTCTTCCTAGAGCCTCCATTTAAGGAGGGTGCCTGGGCCAAACATCCCATCATTTCCCACCAAGCTGAAGGCTGTACTCCTTTGGACTTGAACACCATGTCCTTCCTCCCGCTCAAACCACCCCCCCACCACCACCACTTTTCACCTTCCTTTTGTGTGCTATCTTCCCCCACTAGATTGTAAGATCCTTGTGGTCAGAGATTGTCAGATTCAAATCTATATGAATAAATTTCAAATAAAAACCTATTTCTTACACCATGCAACCTCTCAGGATCAATGACTAGTATGATAGGATTCATTCATCCATTCATTCCACCAAATATTTAATGGATACCTGAAATCTGACATTAATGTTTTGGAGGAGATTCAAACACTGGAAGGAAAGTAGGACAAGGAACTGCTAAGGTTCCTTCCCACTCTGAGTATAAGACATTATTTTGTGTAAAGTCACCATGCTGAATCTAGACTTTGGGGTATAGAAGAAAGGTTAACACAGAACTGTTTCGGTAAAATTATGGATATGTGGATTTATAGATGAATGAATAACTGTTCACAAGTCTTGGTTTTATTAACTGACTGAATAACTGGGCTCACAAGTCCTGCTTAATTAATTCAAATTCTTGATTGATGATAACTGATCTCCAGTGGTTTACCTCAAGGCTCTGTCCTTGGAACTGTCATGTTTTACATTTTTTATTTATCAGAACTTAGATGAAGAGGAAAGAAAACTCATTTAATTTATGGATAATCCAAAGTTGGAAAGGACAGTTAATATCACTGATGATAGAATAATGATTGAAAATTATCTCAAAAGGCTGGTACAATTGGTTAAAATCAACATGATGAGATTCAGGAAGGTTAAATGTAAAGTCATATAAGCCCACAAAAAATCAATTGTATAAAAACAGAATTAAGGGGACATAGCTTAGGGAAATTCCATTTACTGAAGTTTTAGTTCACCACCAAAGTGATACTTTAAGGAAAATGACTAATGCCATCACAGGTGATATGGATGTGGATATGATACAGGGAAAATCCTGGTGAAGTAACTCCCTGAACCATTGTAGTCAGCACCTTGTCTGTAATTTGTAGTCTTGGGGAGTTTCCTAGAAGTTAAATGCAGTAATTTACTCAGGATCCCATAGTCCGTATGTGTCAGAGGTTGTAACTCAATCAAATTTTTCCAAGCTTCAAAGCCAGTTCTCTATGCTCCTCAACATTAAATCTTAGCCACATTAAAAGTCAAACAACAAGATTGTATTAAGGCCATATCATGGGCCAACCACTGTGCAAAACACTAGGTGGTGGGTGGGGGGTGTTTACAAAGAAAATAAAAAACTTTGTTCCTGCCATCAAGGAATTCACATTTTTTTATTAATTTATTTTCATTTATCAACAGTCACTTCCATAAGCTTTTGAGTTTTAAATTTTTCTTTCCCCATCCTTCCTGCCTCCTTCCCCAAGATGGCACACAATCTGATACAAGCTATACATATACATTCCTATTAAACATATTTTCATATTAGTGATGCTGTAAGGAAGAATTAGAACCAATAGGAGGAACCACAAGAAAGAGAAAACAAAACAGAAGAAAAACATAGCAAATGATACGCTTTGATCTGCATTCAAATTCCATAGTTCTTTCTTTGGATGTGAATGGCATTTTCCATCATGAGACCTTTGGCGATGTTTTAGCTCCTTGCATTGCTGAGAAGGGCTAAGTCTATCAATGCTAGTCATCACACAACATGGCTGTTACTGCACTGTTCTCCTGGTTCTGTTCACTTCACTCAGTATCACTTCATATAAGTCTTTCCAGGTTTTTCTGAAGTCCACCTGCTCATCATTTCTTACAGCACAATAGTATTGCATTACATTCATGTACCACAACTTGTTCAGTCATTCCCCAATTGATAAGCATCCTCTCAATTTCCAATTCTTTGCTACCACAAAAAGAGCTGCTATAAATATTTTTGTACATATGGGTCCTTTTCCCTTTTTTATGTCTCTTTGGGATACAGTCCTAGAAGTGCTATTGCTGGGTCATAGTTTTATAGCCCTTTGGGCATAGTTCCAAATTACTCCCCAGAATGGTTGGATCATTTCACAACTCCACCAACAATGCATTAGTGTTCCAATTTTCCCACATCTTCTCCAACATTTATCATTTTCCTGTTTCATCATGTTGGTCAGTCTAATAGGTGTGATGTGGTACCTCAGAGTTGTTTTGATTTGCATTTCTCTAATCAATAGTGATTTAGAGCATTTTTTCATATGACTCTAGATGGCTTTAATTTCTTCATCTGAAAACTGCCTACTCATATCCTTTGACCATTTATCAATTGGGGAATGACTTGTATTCTTATAAATTTGACTTAATTCTCTATATATTTTAAAAATGAGAGGGCAGCTAGGTGGTGCAGTGGATAGAGCACCAGCCCTGAAATCAGGAGTACCTGAGTTCAAATCCGGCCTCAGACCAAACACTTGACACTTACTAACTGTGTGACCTTGGGCGAGTCACTTAACCCCAATTGCCTAAAAAAAAAAAAAAAGAAAAGAAAAAAGAAATGAGGCCCTTATCAGAGACATTGGTTATAAAAATTCTTTTCCAATTTTCTACTTTCCTTCTAATCTTGGTTGCGTTGGCTTTGTTTGTGCAAAAATTTTTCAATTTAATGTAGCCAAAGTTATCTATTTTGCTTTTCGTAATGTTCTCTATCTCCTGTTTGGTCACGGATTCTTCTGTTCTCCATAAATCCGATAGGTAAACTATTCCTTGCTCTCCCAGTTTGCTTACAGTATCAGCCTTTATATCTAAATCATGAACCCATTTTGACTTTATTTTGGTATATGGTGTGAGATTTTGGTCTATGCCTAGTTTCTGCCATACTCTTTTCTAGTTTTCCCAGCAGTTTTTGTCAAATAATGAGTTCTTATCCCAGAAGCCAGGGTCTTTGGGTTTATCAAATAGTAGATTACTATAGTCATTGACTATTGTGTCTTGAATACCTAACCTATTCCACTGATCCACCACTCTATTTCTTAGTCAGTACCAAGTAGTTTTGATGATTGCTGCTTTATAATACAATTTAAGATCTGGAATGGCTAGGCCACCTTCTCCTGCATTTCTTTTCATTAGTTACCTTGATATTCTGGACCTTTTGTTATTCCAAATGAATCCTGTTATTATTTTTTCTAGCTCTATAAAATAATTTTGGTAGTTTAATTGGTATGGCACTGAATAAGTAAATTAGCTTAGGTAGAATTGTTTATATTAGCTTGACCTACCCATAAGCAAGTAATGGTTTTCCAATTATTTAGATCTGACTTTATTTGTGTGGAGAGTGTTTTGTAACTGTGTTTGTATAGTTCCTGGGTTTGTTTCAGTAGGTAGACTCCTAAATATTTCATAATGTCTACAGTAACTTTAAATGGAACTTCTCTTTCTATCTCTTGCTGTTGCTTTGTTGGTAATAAGTAATTCACATTCTGATAGAGAAAATAGAATGCAAATATATGAACAGACAAGATATTCATAGTGTAGATGGAAGGAGATCTCAGAGGAAAGGCACAAGAAGGGAAGGTAGGAAGCTGACAAAAGAAAGTGAGATTTTAGCTGAATCGTGAGGGAATCCAGCAAAGTTAGGACATGAAGGTAATGAGAGAGAATATTCTATCCATGGGGGAAAGCCAAATACAAAGGAATGGAGATGAGATATGGGGTGTCATGTGTGAGGAAAAGCAAATAGACCTGAAGAGCAGAATGATTGGAGGGGAACAAAGTATAAGACTAGAATAGTTGGAAGGGATCAGGTTGTAAAGGGCTTTAAATGTCAAAGGATTTTATATCTGATTGTGTAGATAATAGAGACACATTTAAAGTTATTGAGTAGGGTCAGACTTGTATTTTAGGAAAATCACTTTGGCATCTGAGTGGAGGATAAATTGATAAGAATGAGGATGGGCTTGAGGCAAGGAAACTTCTTAGAAGTCTATCACAGTAGTTAATATAAGAGGTAATGAAAGTCTGTACTGAGGGGGTAGTTGTACGAGAAGAAAGAAAGGGACAGACATGAGAGTTATTGTGAAGGTAGAAAGACAAAATTTAACAACAGATTGGCTATGTGGGGTGAGTGAAAATGAGAAGTAGATTATGACTTTGAGTTTTGTTTCCTGGATTACTAAAAGGATGGTGGTGCTTTCAAAAATAATAGGAAAGTTGATCATCAAGGGGATTTTGGTGAGAAGATGAATTCCATTTTGGACATGTTGAGGTTGAGATTTGTACAGGATATTAACTTTGAGAAGTCCAAAAGGCAGTCTGTGCTGTGGGGCTAGAAGTCAGGAAAGAAGCTCAGGCTGAATGTACAGATGTGGAAACATCTGCATAAAGATGATAACTGAACACATGAAAACTGATGAGATCATCAATTCAATAGTACAGAGGGAAAGGGGAAAGGGCATAGGACAAATCCTTGGAGAAATTTATAGGTAGTGAGCACAATCTAGAAGATGAGCCATCACAGGAGACTGAAAGCAGTAGAGAGGGAGGAGGAGGCCCTGGAAAGAAAAACATCATAAAAATTTAGAGAAATCAAATATCTAGGACAAAAGGACGGTAAAAACAGAATGTCCCCCTTAAGGGAAGAAAAAAATCCACTTTTCTCCACCATAATCAAGGCAAATCTAAAATATTGTACTCAATTCTTGGCCCCATTTTTAAGAGGGACATTGATGACCTCAAGCATGACCAGAGGAACATAGGTAATGGCGTACATCCAGGGCATATCTCTCATGTGATGAAAGATTGGGAAAAAGTAGGCTATTCTTCCTGAAAAATATAATTGATAAAGGGTACTTGATTGCTATCTTTAAATATCTGAAGGTATGTTGCGTGGAAGATGGACTAGACTTGTTCTATGGTTTTCCCGACATCTGAACTAAGACTGAAGGATAAAGGAGTTACAAGAAGTCAGTTTTCAGCTCAGTGGAGCTCATCACTTTTAATAGAATTATAAATTTAGAGCTGAAAAGGAACTTAGGGGTTATCTAGTCCAACCTCCTAATTCTACAGGTGAGGAAATTGAGTACTGGAGAGGTTAAGTGACTTACCTGAAATCCCACAAATCATGTGTCAGTCAAGCCCATCTGTTCCATTGTGAGGTTCTAACCATTAAAAAACTCTTTCAAATAATTACAGTAACAAAATATATGGGACAAATGGAACCTCCCCACAATGGGACACACTGACTTGCTAAGAGATAAGCTCTCCTTCTCTAGCAGTATTCAAACAGAAGCTGAATGGCCACTTGTCAGGAAAGTTACAAAAGGGAAACTAATTGTAGGTAGAGGATTGAACAGCCATTCAATCATTTCATCAGCACTTATTAAGCACCTACTATGTGCCAAGTACTGGGCATACAAAGAAATCTATAACAGTCCCTGTCCTCAAGAAGCTGACAATCAAATGGGGGAGAGAACATTCAAACAATTTTGTTTGAACAAGTTATGTACAGGATAAATAGGAAATAAGCAACAGAGGAAAATCACTAAAATTAAGAGATTGGGGAAGTCTTCCAGTAGAAGGTGGGATTTTAGCAGAGATGTGAAGGAAGCTTGGGAAAGTAGTGGGGAAAAGATAAGGAAGGAGAACATTCTAGGTATGGGGAACAGTCAGTGAACATGCCCAGAGCAGAGAAATGGACTGTCTCATTCAAGGAACAGCAAACAAGTCAGTGTCACTGGGTCACTATGTGGGGAGTTTTAAGGTATGAGAAGACTGAAAATGTAGTAGGAATAGGCTATCAAGGGTTTTGAATGCCACACAGAGTATTTTATATTTGATGCTGGAGGTAACATGGAACCAAAGAGTTTACTGTGTAGGGGAATGGCATAGGTGAACCTGCACTTTTGGAAAATTACTTTGGTGGCTGAATGGAGGGATGGACTAGAGTGGGGAAGGACTTGTAACAGACAGACTAATCAGCACACTATTGCAATAATCCAAAGGTAAGGAGATGAGGGACTGCACCAGGGTTGCAGCAATATCAGCAGAGAAGGGGACATATTCAAGAGATGTGGCCAAGGTGAAACTGATAAATCTTAGCAGCAGATTGGATATAGGGGGTGAGGAGTTAAGGATGACATCTAAGTAGAAAGCCTGGAGTACTGGGAGGATGGTGTTTCCCTCAAAAGTAATAGAGAAGTTTGAACAGGAAGAGGATTTGGGAAGAAAAGAAAATGAGTTCAGTTTTTGACATGTTAAGTTTGAGATATCTTTAGGATCTCAAAAAAAGATATCGTCAGGATCTCCAATTTGAGATATCTTTAGGGAGTTAGAGATGTGAGACTGGAGGTCAGCAGAGGGGTTGGGGCTGGATAAGTAGATTTGAGCATCATCAGCATAGAGATGATAATTTAATCCATGAGAGCTGATGATATCACTAAGTGAAAAGGTATAGAAGAAGATAACAGAGATCTGGGGGACAACTCTGGTTAGTGGTAATCACCTGAATAAAGATCTGGAAAAGGAGATGCAGAAGGAGCATTCAGATAAGTAGGAGAAAACCAGGAGAGAGTGCTATCCCAAAAACCTAGAGAGAAGGAAAGTATCAAGGAAAAGAGGATAAACAACAGTTTCAAATGCTTCAGAGAGGATAGCAAGAAAGGACTGAGAAAATCCCATTGGATTTGGCAATTAAAAGATCATTGGTAACTTTGGAAAGAGGAGTTTCCATTCAATGAGGAGGTAGGAAGCTAGACAAGTTAAGAAAGTTAAGAAAAATGTGAGAGGAGAAGTAGAGGTACATATTGTAGGTGGCCTTCTCAACTTTAGCCACAAAAGGCAGGAAATACATGAGACAGATAGCCATTTAGGTCTGTTTTATTTCTAAGATTTAACATCTATCTATGGAGAAATGTATGACTTAATCCTAGAAGATGATAGATATTACCAGACATTTGCTGTTGTTGTTCAATGATTTTAGTCATGTCTGATTCTTCATGATCTCATTCAGGAATATGTCTTCCTGACTCCAAGGCCAGTGTTTTATCTACTGCCCCATGTAGCTGTCCCAAAAATAAAACTTCATGAATTTAAGTGATAACAGTGTTAGGGGCAGCTAGATGGCACAGTGGATAGAGCTCTGGGCCTGGAGTCAGGAAGACCTGAGTTGATATCTGGCCTCAGACACTTACTAGCTGTGTGACCCTGGGCAAGTTAATCTTGTTTGCCTCAGTTTCCTCATCTGCTAAATGAGCAGGATCTTTTCCAAGAAAACCCCAAATAGGGTCATGAAGAGTCGAACACAACTGAAAAACGATTCAAAAACTCAAATTCATTTTGTTTCTATTGTTATTGTTTTGGTGGTAATGGTATCAGACTCACTATTTGACTGGTAAAAGTAACTCTCAGTAAAAGTATTCCCTTTATTAATTCAGGTTTGCACCTATTTTACAAAGAATAATCATTGAATTGCCTCAGACATACAAGGATTGAGTAACTTATAAGGATAGTCAGGTTAGGTCAGAAGCAGGACCTGAGGTCTTCAGGATTCCAAGGCTAACTACTGATCCACACTGCCTATTTGGCCTGACATAGTATGATGGATCAAGCAGTCGCTGGGAATCAGGAAGCCCTGGATCTTATTCAACCCTTTCATTTAAAAGCTACATGTGTCTTGGGCAAGTTACTTCCACTCTAGGTGCCCCAGTCAGTTTATTTGTCTATTATCTGAATCACAGAAGTTAGAACTAGGAGGGGCATTTAAGTACCATCTATTCTTCCCTTTCACTTTTTTAATAGATGAAGAGATTGAGATCTAAAAATTGAAGGGCCTTGACCAGGGGTACCCAGATTGAATCTAGATTTGAAACCAGATACATGGACTCCAATTTCTTTTATTTTTCCCACTTAATCACATTATAACTGGGCGAAGTATTCCTTGGAGCAAATAAGGATCATAATAAATTTGAGAGTGCTTTGAAAAATCAAACATGTAGAGAAAAGAGAAGAAATCTGTTCCTACCTCTGCAGATCCTAGAAGGGCTAGCTACTTCCTGATAAAGTGTGAATGAAGAAAGAATAAGAAAAGCAACTAAGAGGGCTGATATGAAAGGAGAGAAAGCTCAAGTGGTACATGCTAGCTGAATTCAAATATTGGTAGAGCAGCTACCTGGAATAGAGATTTGACTTATCCTGCCTTTCCCTAGATAGCAGAACCAGGAATGATAGGCGGAAATTTCAAAGAAGCAAATTTAGTCTTGTCATCAGTAATGGCTTTCTAAATCTTAGCACCATCTGAAAATGGAATGGACTACTTCGGGATATAGTAGGTCATATCTCATTCGTGGTCTTCAAGGAAAGGCTAGATGACCATTTATCTGGTGTGCTATAGTAGGTAGTGTATGTTCTGGATCTGATACAGATTAGATTATGTAGTTGCCTTTGTTCTCCCTAATTCTAAATTCTGTGATTCTGGGAAAGTATTTGGACTCCTAGAAAAGGGGAAAAGTTCAGGAGAGAGGGAAAGAGGGAGAGAGAAAACAGAGAGACAGACAGACAACATATGAAAGAAGTTAATATGTCAGAGTGAACAGGGTGTCAAGAAAGCCTGGATTCAAATTCTTCCTCAATCATCTAGGAGGTGTGTATTGCGAAACAAGCCACTTAACTAGTCAGTCTCAGGTGCAGCATCTATAAAACAGGCACAATAACAACAGCTGTCTCACAGTGTAGTCATGAGAATGTTGGGAGAGGGGATACAAGATACTTTACAAACCTTAATAATAGCTAAAATTTGGGGGCAGCTAGGTGGTACAGTGGATAGAGCACCGGCCATGAAGTCAGGAGGACCTGAGTTCATATCCAGCCTCAGACCAAACACTTGACACTTACTAGCTGTGTGACCCTGGGCAAATCACTTAACCTCAATTGCCTGAAAAAAAAAAATAATAATAATAGCTAAAATTTTATAGCATTTTAAGTATACACAGTATAAAAATGACCTCACCTGATCCTCACAACAACCACACAAGAGTTCTTACTATTAATGTCCACATTTTACAAATGTAAGGCAAAGCAAGGTGAAGTGACTTTTCTAGCATCACAAAGCTAGTATAAGTGTCTGAAATGGGATTAAAACTCATGTTCCTGAATCCCAGTCCAACATTCTAAATCCACTATGCCACTAGCTGCTTGTATGTAGCAAAATACACAAACCATGCTACTTTATAAGGTATGGTCACACCGTGACCAGAAAAAAAAATCATGAAAAAAAAATCAGGGATTTTCTTTTTAATATCAGCAACCTATAACATTTCATCTATAAGCCTGTCATATTCACATCTACGCATGACACAAGTTACTGTCCACACACTGTGGCCTGAAGCTCCCACTGCAATCAGCAAGAGACATAATCTGTATAACGAGGGCTAATACCCATGATTTTCAAAATTGATACCAGAGTGCTGTTTGAATCTGACAGCCAGATCTTGAGATTATACCATGGCTGCTTTGTTTTGTCACCGATTCTGCAGGCTAGGGAGCAGTGTGACTATTAAGGAATAGACGGAATAACACCCAACTGAATCATTCATTTGAACAAGGATTCTCAGATATATTCTCATCAGGTTACATTCTGGCAGCAAACTAAATTCCCCAGACACATTTTCTAGTTCTGGAAATAAATGTTCCTTTCCTTAGATGCTTCACTGCTGTGCTACTTTTTTTTAACCCTCATACTATCATCAGTCTCCACCAATTTCCCTTTTCTCCCAAAGAGCTCACATTCATTGTATAGAGAATAGTTCAAGTTTACAAACTGTTTCTATCACAACAATACTGGGGGAGGGGATGGCAGTAAACATTGCTTATACCCATTTCACAGAGGAAGAAATCGATGCTCAAAAAAAGTTAAGTGACTTGTACAGGTTTATCAACATCACTTGTCAAAACTAGCACTCAGATCTACATCTTCTGACATCAGTCAGGAGCCCATTGGTTGATCCTTCTACATTATACTTCTCCCCTTCTCTCTCTTCTCCCAAAATGCTTTTCTTCAGTCCATTTCCTTCTGCTAACCTTCTGCTCCACAGTAGGGTATAGTGTATAAAATATTGAATTTGGAATCAAGAAGAACTGAGTTCAAAGTCTGACTTTAATACGCACTAGATGTGACCACAAGTAAGTCACTTAACATGTCTGAACCTCAATTTCCATATCAGTAAAATGGAGATAATGAAACATATTGCACCTGCTTCATAGTACTATTGTGAGGCTCAAATGAGAAATATATGCAAAAAGTTCTGCAAACTTTAAAAATATTATGTAGAATTATTTATTATTAATATTATGTTGTTCTCATATAATTCAGTGGAAGTCAGATAGAAACAATCTTGGAACAGGTCACTCTCTTACAATTACTCTTTTATTCATCATTTTATTCAGACTTTCACATATGAAAAAATTTATGATTTTTAAATTGAATAAATAGAGATGCAGTTTGGTGCTCTGCAAACTCAATGAAATTACGTTACGTACAACTCCAGGAGAATACAGGATCTCAGAGAAGGTATGTACTTCATTGCATTCCACAGAATTTTCATTTCTGTGCCTTTGTCAATATTTTTATTTTTTTTTGTTCATGGAGCTTGGAGATAATGCATATTTGGCATGGTGAATCTTAATAACTTAATAATTATCATATTAACGATATTAGTAAATCTTAAATTTATATGCATCAATTTTATGTCCTAGCAATTAAGGGGGAATAGTTCTGGCTGTGATAATGCGCTAGTTCAAGAACAATTTCCATCTTGAGTTACCAAGGGTATTTGAAGATTGTTAGTTTTTTACTGTCAACTTAGATTACACTTTCTACAATAATGAATGAGAGTTTATACTTCCTAGTTCTTCAGAAGTTTTTAGGAGAGTGATTTAGTGCCCTTTCAGTGGTATCACTAATGATCTTGCATTGAGAAGTTTTCCATAGCTGTGATAGATTTGGATTGATTCTTTTCTGCTCTCTTAACTGATGCGACTCCCTTAGGTGACCAGCATCACCACTTGAGATGAAACTTGCCAGAGTGAATGGTGCAGCATTTGGCTACGAAACAATGTCAGATTATTTTGATTCAATAAGTTAGTCATTTCATTGAAGTGGGTAATCCCTCTAACAGTGCAGATTTCAAGCCATTTGTCTATTCTCTTACTGAGGATCTTCTGTCCATGTCTCAGCATAAATCCCTCTAAGAAAGTCCAGTCAACATGCTGTGGGCCATTCTTTAGATCTAAGTGAACTGAATGGAAGCAACATATAATATTGGATATAATACTGGATTCAAATGCCCCCTCAGATGCTTACTAACTGTGTGAACCTGGGTAAG
Organism: Vombatus ursinus; assembly: GCF_900497805.2. NCBI lineage: Eukaryota > Metazoa > Chordata > Mammalia > Diprotodontia > Vombatidae > Vombatus > Vombatus ursinus. Next base: position 5,175,334 of record NW_020951391.1, on the reverse strand, counting down.
GTAAATGTTTCCTCATTTGTAAAATGATGAGGTTGACCTCAATGGCCTCTAAAATCCCCCTGAGCTCTAAATCTATGATTCTATCCATGTACATAATGGAGTATGGGAGCTATCAGTTATTGCTAATTTTTTTTCTTAATGACTGGTTCACTTTTGTCTGGGGTCACACAACTCTCTGAATATACTTTTATGTTGCTGCTTCTGAATTCTCCATTGGCAGAGAGAGATTGTCATATAGCAGATGTTATATAGCAGATGCCCTTGTAGTCAAGAAGTCTTGGGTTCAAGTCCTGCCTATGACACAACTGGCTGTGTGACCTGGGCAACTCATTCAACCTCTCATTGTCCAAGGCTACTCTCTAAGATTATAAATTATGGGAGAGTAAGTGTTGATCTGCTTTGGTAGAGGGAATTTCCTCATTGGGAGTTCCCTGTAACAATAAAATCATAGGTCAAGTAAGAAAAAAAAATATCGTATCCTACTTAGGCCAATTACAGAATATACATTTTCCTTGCTCAGAGGATCACCTGTTAATCTGGGATTCTTAGCAATAAAGCATCACTAAAAGAACACTGGCATTAGAAATGTGGGCCTTTGTTTTAGGAAGAATCTCAGGATAAATAAAAGTACTACAAAATTTTCCAAAGGCAATCTAGTCCAGTATCCTGCCTCTGTTCATTTCTGAGTCTTGATTACTGTATATCTTCTGCTTCTGCAAGATATAGGCACTGAGGGACCAGCTCTATGGATAGCTCAACAAACTAAATAAATATCATAGACTTAACAAGAGATATCTGTAGGATCACAGATCATAAATTTCAAGCTAGAAAGGATCTCAGAGGCCAGTTAAGTCCAAATCTCCCATTTTGCAGGTGAGGAAATAAAGGACTAGGGAAGTTAAATGACAAGCTCAAGGACAAACAGGCAGTCTGGATTATAGGTAGGATTTAAAGCCACATCTTCCAACTCCAAGGCCAGTATAATTTTTCCTAAATCATATTAGCTCCTATGTACTAATCACACTGCCTCCAACTCTTCAACCACTTGGTTTTTCTTGGATGCATCATTAAACAAACTCTCTTGAGTGATTATTAATCTTTTAGTTATAATTTAATAATAGCTAATGTTTATATGGAGTGTTACACTTTAGTAAGTGCTTTATATATATGTTGTCTCATTTAATCCTCACCACAACCTTGTGAAATAGGTGATATTATTCTAATATCCCAATTTTTCAGATGAGGAAAATGAGGCAGATAGAGGTTAAGTGACTTATCTTTGGTCACACAGCTATTAAGAGATGGGATGGGATTCAAACTCAGGCCTTCTTGACTCCAAGTCCAGAAATCTCAACACTGTGTCACCTTACTACCATTTAGGAGGCTGTGTAGTATCACAGCAAAATGTCACCCACAAACAAGAAAATCAAAATGTCCTCTCCGTCTATAAGAAATCATATGCCTGGGGGCAGCTAGGTGGTGCGATGGATAGAGCACCGGCCCTGAAGTCAGGAGGAACTGAGTTCAAATCTGACCTCAGACCAAACACTTGACACTTTCTAGCTGTGTGACCCTGGGCAAGTCACTTAACCTCAATTGCCAAAAAACAAGCAAACAAACAACAACAACAAAAAAAAAACCTGAAATCACATGCCCAACAAACCTGGAAGCAACCAAGAGCAACCAGGAGACCAGTGGAGGAATTACCGGCAATGGACACTCAAATCAGAAGGGATCAATGTCAGCAAGAGACTACATAGCACACCACAGGCACTGTAGCGATTACACACCCTACAGAGATTGTATGCCATGCATGATTCACGATATATTTCATGAAGCATATCCAATAGGAGCATCACAAAAATATCTCCAGAAAAAACTGGTGCCCCTAAGATGCTAGAGCCATGAACTGATCTTGAATTGTCTCCCCCAACCACATACATTTTCCATCTCTATGCCCAGTCATTTATGTGTCTTGGGTACGTTATTTTCAAACATACACATCTCTCTATATTTTTTACATGTGTCCACGTTTCTTATTGGTAGCATGCACATTTATGGGACTGGAACTCACATATATAGAAATAAACTATACTATTGTTCCTTTTATTAATGTTATTTTGTTAAATGCTTTTGTATTGAACTGTGTCTAGCTTACTAAAAAATAAAAAAATAAAAAAGGTAAGCACCTTGGTCAGAGCTCCTAAATCGGGATTTTGCTGCAGACTCAGATTCCAGCACTTCCCACAGTGCTTGGCATATAGTTGGCTCTTAATAAATGTTTACTGCATCGAATCTAGTAGAGCTTTATCTGGAGCATCTTCTTGAAAATGTGGCAGTGTGCTGCCAGGTGCTACAGATAACTTGAGAAAGAAGAGAACGCTTCCAGAATCTCAGAGCTGAAATGGAATTTTATTTGACTTCTTCATCATTGTATAGATTTAAAAATTGGTCCCCAGAGAGGTGAAGTCATTTGCAGGTAGTCAAATAGTAAGTGGCAGAGTCAAGTTGAGAACCAAGGCTTAGTGATTTACCTCGTCCAGGGATCCTTCTCATTGCAGTGTGCTCCCTTGTAAGTTGCACTTTCAAAGGGATATTAATAAATATGTGCCCACAGAGGAGGCAGTAATTCCTAATGGCTTTACAAACAAAATAGCCTCAAAAGCATTTTATTATTGCTTTTACCTTTAATTCATATTCATTTTCTTCACCCTCTTTGCTACCAGGTCCATTATAGATAAAGAGAGACACTTTATCATGCTTCTTGTAAGTGCTCTGGCCTCAATAAAAGACCAGCTATCCTGTTAGTCAGATAGCCATGTACTTTGCACACATTCCTTTCTCCACTTCCTACTTCACCCAATTTCCAGCTCACTGGTCCTTTTACTATGTGATCTGTTGAAAATATAAAAATGAATGAAGCTCATTGTACTAGAATGAGCTTTTGGGTGAACTAGGATCTAATCTCAGCCACACCAATAATTTGTCATTGGGCTTTAGTCAAACACATCTGCTCTTTGGGCCTCAGTTTACTCATCTATAAAGTGGGGGTATTTGACTATAGCTACAGAAATAGTTAGGGGCCTTAGGAAGTTCAAGTATGATATCCAAATGGAAATACCCATTAGAGGACTGGAAATTTAGGTGTATAATTAAAAAAAATAAAAAGGGCTTGAGACAAAAGTTTTGAAGTCACCTGATATTATAGTCAAATATGTGAGGGTGAATGACATTGTCAAGGAAGAGAGCACAGAGGCAATAGAAATACCATAGGGATCATGTGCATTAAAGTGTCAGGAAGTGGACAAGGAACCAGCAAGTGAAACAAAGAAGGAGCAGTTGGGAAGTGAGAGGGTACTTACAAGAGTTTAGCATCTATGAAGTCAAAAGAGGAGTGAATATTCTATTCAAATGAGATGATCAAAAGTTCCAAAAGATCTCAGAGAATTAAAGACTGGTGAGTAAAAAAACTAACCATACTAGGTTCAGGGGATTTTTCAAAGAAGTTTAGTATTAAATGGGAGAAGGAAGATGGAATGGTGTCTGGATTGGGTGGAAGGGTAAAGAGAAGACTTTGATGGTTATGGTTATGGGTGGTGTTGTTGTTGTCATCATTACCAATATTGTGGAGGCCAAAGAATGTTCGTAGGCAGATAGGAAGAAGTTAGCAGAAAGGGGGAGGTTAAAAATGCATAAAAGAGTTGCAGGGACTGTTGGATCAAGGTCCTGAAGATTTGAGAGAATGAGATGAATTTAATTCAGCCAACATTTACGAAGCATCTACTATGCATGAGTTTCTGTATTAAGTGCTGAGGATACAAAGACAGAACTGGAAGCAATTCCAGCCTTCAGATAGCTTGTAGTCTAATGATAGGATATAACACATACTCAGATAAGTAAATGCAAAATCATTTCAGGAGAAAGAGAATACTGGGAGAATGAGGAGAGGCTTCCCACAGAAAGTTGTACAAGTAAAGGAGTTTGAATTATTAAGGCATAGAGATACCTCTAATTCTGCTACCAAAAGGGAAGGAGGAGAAAGGGGTTGATGATAGTATTAAGTTTTAAGGAATGTGTGAGGATGTGGGAGGAGTGCCACAGAGGGTTAGGTCTGGGACTCTCAAAAACTACCTGAACGTATCAAAGCAGAGTCTCAGAGATATATCTTGGAACAGAATTTTCCTCACAGATTCATCTGTACTAAAAAAAAAATAAATAAATAACTACCTATCACCGGAATCAGAATCAAGCAGAGCAACAACATATGGGGAATGATATCATAGATTCCTTTTCACAAGTTATGATGTCAGGGGTGACAGAAATATTTATGTGTACATCAGGTAAGTTTCCTGGGAAGTCCAACAAGGGGCAGATGGATGGCACAGTGGATAGAATGCTGGAATGGGAATCAAGAAGATTCATCTTTCTGAGTTCAAATCCTGCCTCAGACCCTTACTTAGTAGTTGTGTAACCCTAGGCAAGTCACTTAACCCTGTATGCCTCAGTTTCCTCATCTCTAAGATGAGCTGGAAAAGGAAATGGAAAACCACTCCAATATCTTTGCCAAGAAAACCTCAAATGGGGTCATGAAGGTACAACTGAAAAACGACTGAATAACCAAACCAACATGGGAGCTTCCTCTAACTTTTCTATGCTACACAGGCTGATCTGTGCTACACAGGCTGATCTACATTTTGCTATAAATGCATCTCAAATCACTAAAAGGTTCTGTGGCTGGGCTATGCTAATTATCTATTAGCCACAACCACCATTCTGTTTTTTCCTGAAATATCCTAGCTATGTAATATATCCACGAACCTGGAATGCAGGAGAAACACAGTTCAGATGGATTTGGCTCCTCTTTTATTCTAGTACGGTGCTGATTAACAGAAATGACCTTAATTTTCTCTGGAAAGTAGGAGGTGGTCATTGCACAAGCTAACTCTGGAATGGACCGTTTTCAGTACACCTTTCAAAACAATCCATATATTCCTTCAAATATTAGATCAAGTACTTACTACATGAAGCCTTTCCCAAACCATCCAGTTATTAGTATTTTATTCCCCTCAAAATAATTTTATATTACTTTTGCATTGATTTATCTGAACATGTTGTTTCCTCAAATAGAATATGAGCTCCTTGAGGGCAGGGGTTTTTTTTTCATTCTTGTCTTTACATTTCCATCACCCAGAACAATGCCTGCCATATATCAGTGCATAGTAAACATTTATTGAATGAATGGATGAATTTGTTGTAAGAGTAGAGGACAGGGGTATGCTCGAGGTTGGCATGAGAAAATAGAAATCATTCTAGGAAGTGAAAAAGGTCGCTGATGATAATAGACTGGGATTCCCAAATAGCCAAGTTGAGTTGGAGTTAATTTTCATTAATTTATAATAGAGAACAATCACCCTAATGCCATGACTTTCAGCAAGGTCTAACATCCTTGGAGCAGGAATGTAACTATCAGATGGTGGGCAGTGGGAAAGGGAAAGACCAGGGCATGGAAATTCTCAAGTCAGAAACAGCAGAAGGTTGAAGAGCGCAACATACAAGAGTAATATCCAGTAGCTGACAGTTCAGTATGGAGGCAATAGAGAGGTGAAAATGGACCAGGAGAATAAAGATGAAGCAAAGAATTCATGATAAAGGCAAAGAGTAGAGTTAGCATAATGGACAGGTAGGTGGCACCAATAGAGAGAGTGCAGGACCTCGAGTCAGAAAGATTATCTTTCTAAGAGCAAATCTGGCCTCAGAGTGACCCTGGGCAAGTCACTTAATCCTGTTTGCCTCCGTTTTCTTATCTTTAAAATGAGCTGGAGAAGAAAATGGCAAACCACTCCAGTTTCTTTGCCAAGAAAACCCCAAATGAGGTCATGAAGATTTGTACACAACTGAAAACTACTGAACAACAACAAAAAGGTTGGCATAACTACCTTGAGTGGTTGGAAAAGATAATAAAAACAAAAGGTTGTATTTAGGGAGCAGCTTTACGAAGTTTCAGATTTTGGAAGTGACACAATTCTGAGAGAATATCGATTTATATATGTATATGTACATGTGCATGTACATAAAATTTATATATAGGAATAATATACTGAAATTATATGCAATTTACATATGTACATATACTTTACACGTTTATGTAAATGTTGTTATGTGTATGTTTGTGTATACATCATCAGTTGCTTAGAACAGTTCTCTAATCCAAATACATACACACATAAATTCGAGATATATTTTTGTAATATATATGTATATATAGATATATGTATATGTTTAGTGAGTGTGTGCTGGTTTGGAAAACTGCTTGCACCAGCTGAATTTACTGATGTGAACAATGAATCTATGATTTCTGAGACTTACATTTGCAAAATTGTCCATGTATATAGCCACTATCATCTATGTTTATAGCTTTTTAATGTATCAGAATCTTCCAAATTCCTAAAAACCCTTTAGGCTTGTGTATAGAAATAATTTAGTTGCTCAATTAAATGTACAACTAAAACTGTATCTGAGGTTAACATTCTATTTGTTCTCTCTTCTCATCCAAGCTTTCTTTCACCTACTTCTGGTCCACTGCCTTTCTCATTCTTCCCTTTCCTTTGTTTGGCCAGATGTTTCTCTCCTTCCCTCCTTTTCCCTGTGCTCCCCCAAGTTTTTCTCCTATCCTCTCTAACTACATAATAATGTACACAAATTAAACAGATGGGGAGAAAAAAGGAAAAATGACTAGAAAAAAAATGTGAATCTCCTTTCAGTTTAACGCTAAAGAGAATAAGAGATAGAGATGATAATGGAGAAATAAAAAACAGACAGAAGACTAATGCAAAAAGTTGTATCTATGGCAGCATTATCTGCTTAATCGGTCAGTAAGCAAGCCAAGAAGTATTTATTAAGTGCCTGCTATGCACCAGGCACTATCTTAATTCATGGGGGAGAAACAAAATGCTAAATACAGTTCATGTTTTAAGGAGTTTACAGTCTAATGGAGGAGACAACATGAAAACAACCTATGTACAAAGAAGGTACACACAGAATAAATGGGAAATAAGGAGCAGAGATAAAGAATTAGCAGCAAAAGCAATCAGAAAAATCTTCTCATAGAAGGTGAGATTTTAGCTGGGAATTGAAGGAAGCCAAGGAAGACAGGAGGTAGAAATGAGGAGAAAGCACATTCCAGGCATGGAGAAGAGCCAGTGAAAATGACCCAGATTTGGGGATGGAGTGTCTTGTTTGAGGAACAGCAGGGAAGCCAGTATCACTGGATCACAGAATGTAAGATACAAAAAGTTTGAAAAATAGGAGGGGACTAGATTGTGAAGAATTTTGAATGTAAACAGGGAATTTTACATTGAATATTAGAGGTGAAAGGGAGTCATTGAATATTCAAATAAACATTGAATGGATGGGTGAAATGGTCAGAAATGTACTTGAGGAAGATCACTTTGACAGCTGAGTGGAGGATGAACTGGAGTGGGGAGAAACTTGAGACAGGGAGACCAAGTAAAAAGCTGTTGTAGTAGTCTTAAGGGTGAGACCCTGGGCTAGAGTGGCAACAGCATCAGAGAAGAGAAGGGGGCATGTATGATTATAAACTCCATTAGCGCAGGTGCAGTAGAATTTTACTTATCTCTGTTAACACTGGTAGCTTATACATTAAAATTCAAACTATATAAAATAAGGAACATGACCTCTGATGAAAAATGAAATGTAAATTTACAAAGCTCCCAATTTCACAAAGATGTTTTTCTCCCTCTGAACTCTCATAACACTTATTATCGATATCATGACTTTGTCAATTATTTTGAGTTCACTTGCATTATTGATCACATTTTTATATAGTATCATTGAACCTTCCAGAGTAAAGGGTCATTAGAGGTCATATAGTATGAATTTTCATTCAATGCAGACGCCCCATTTATAATCCAGTACTCCTGTTTCTGTTTACATGTTTCTAGGCTCAGGGTCAAAATTGCATCATTTTTGCAAGTTGGCCTCATCCAACCATTGATAGGTATAACTTAATAAATGTTTGTTGGTTGGACTGTTGAATTAATTAATCCAACAACTCTATATTAAGCACCTACTAAGGACCAGAAACCATGCTAGGAATTAGGGGAGCAGACAGAAACAAGACAAGTCCCTATCTTCAGGAGATTATATTCTCCTAGGAATAAACAATGTTCAGAAAGTCATTGAAGACATATGTGAATTAAATACTAAGTAATATCAGTGGAAAGGCAAAGTTGTAACAAATACTGCAAGATTAAAACTTGAAGAGATTCTAAGAGACAGAGGTAAAGAGGGATGTGAATTTCTGGCATGGGGGGGCAACTTGTGCAAAGGCATAGAAATGGAGACTGAATTAACTGTGATTAAAATAAAAGTTTGCCTCCCTATAATTTCTGTCGCCCAAATCTATGTGGAATAATTCCAATCCTTTTTCTGTATATAATAGATTTTGAAATATTTAACAACAGCCCCCATATTCTCCTGGTCACTGTTCTATTTTATGTCTTATCTCACCCTACCAGAATATAAGTGTCTTGAGGGCAGGAGCAGTCTTGCTTTTGCATTTGTATCACCAGTGCCTATACATCATAACACTTAATACATGTGTTTCATTCACTCATTCATTCATTTAGCCACTCCTTCCTTAATCGTCTCCAAGTTAAGCATCCCCCATTTCTTCATTTGCTATTCATACAATGTGGTTTCCCCAATTCTTTACTTTCCTTGATTTACTCGTTTTTTTTCACTATCTCTCTTAAAATAAATATCCAGCAGCACATTGTCCCCAACTTCCCACCCCCACCAAACTCCTCTCTCCTCGACCAATAAAGGGAGTTCAAATAGGAAGGCGTAAATAACCCAATGCTACTATCCTTTTAAGGCCTCTACAATCAGTCCTTCACTAAGCAAGCTCTCTCTATGACCATATTTGGAACTAATTTATGTGCTGTAATTTTTGAATCGAAAGGAAGCACAAGGTGGTTGGTTTCTTTCCAGAATAAAAAGCATCTCTTTGCCACAAAAACTGGGAGTCAGAGGCATTGAATGTGCCCTATAATCTTCATTACACAGAATAGAACAGAAAGAAGAAAAACTGAAGGAAATTGGAATTATATTTCTTTTTATTCCCACACCAACCTAGTCATGGAAGTAACTTTAATTGTACCTAGTGAAGGGTATCAAATATAATATTAATCAATGAATACCCTGGGACTTTGATGTATTTTTAATATGATGAAAAAAATGTATTGTCAGCCAAAACACTTTGACTTCCTGCCCAAGACCACAGATAGCATCATGATAATGAGGAGGGTAAATCTCTTCTAAGTGCTATATTTATTGTATAGTTTCTCTTCTGTTGTACACTAACATTAATTTGGAGTTGCAAAATAGTCAGAGACCTTCAAAATAGTCTTATGCCACATGAGGAATCAGGGGAAAAGGAGATGATTCGAGAAAAATTTAAACCTCAGATATTTTTTCTCATCATCCTATGGTGCTAAATGTTGACAAGAATATTATGCAATCCTTTACTAGTACAACAGAAAATTAATATGCTCTTCTTAATGAAGATGGAGTACTTTATTGCTGATAATCCTTCTAATAAACATGAAAAAATCATTTTAATCTTAGCTAATATTTTAAAATTAATATAACAGAAAATGGCCTTGGAGTTTTTTGTTATAAAAAAGAATGGTAATTATACTTAAAACTTACCACTCTTTCATTTTTCCAAATACAATTTTAGAGAAACAATGATTTCTCACAAGTAACAAATGAAAATATTCCTTGCAACATTTATATAAAATTCTTCATTCATTTATTCATAATTTCTCTTTAGTCTAAAATAAAACTGCATTGAAAATTGTTAATATATTAGACAACCATGCAGAGGCCTGGAATTCTATTTGAGGACTTAAGTGGGAAGTTAGCACTGAATGAGTGTCTCTGAATCTTCTTAGGCCAAAGAAGTACTTCAAAGTATTATGATATTGTAGAATAGTGAAGAAATGCAAGCAAAGGTAGAATAGCTATTTATGGCATATTTTGGCACCTCCCTGTGGCGAAAAGACCCTGTAGGTCTCATAAAAACATAGTTTTTTGCTTTAAAAATGTTAAATATACCAGTTCATTCTAATGATAAAGCTGTTTTAAAAATCAGAACTGATATACTACTAAAACTATGTGTATCCTAACTTATTTGAAACAAATTACGAATTTCTAAAAAGAAGTTTTGGCATCTGCCAAGAATGACTCTATGTAGACAACAGGCAAAAATTTTTTTGGTGAGTGGGAACATATTTTAAGTCTCACCAAGTAGAAAGAAGAGAAGGATGAGGAGATAGAGACACAAGGGAAGAAAGGTGAGAGAGAGGAAGCAATAGGAGAATGAGCACCATTGATATATGTTTAATATTTTGAATGTTAATACCACATGATCCACAGGGCAATTAAAAAGTGAATAATGGGTCTCAGTAAACTGTAACTTTTTTTTTTCCTTGTCAAATAGTTTCTTCATTCAGCTGAGCCTCAGAATCGAGATAATGTGGATTCAAGTCTCAGCTCTTGCTTTACTTGATGTATGACACTGGGCAAGTCATGTAACTTCACAGTGACCCAGGCAACTCAGTAAGACAGTAAGTGACAAAAAGTAGTATTCAATGGAAGAGGAAATATAGTTCTGTCTACTTATACTAGGTCTGAAAAAAAAAATTGTGCTAGGTCCTGAAGATACTTAAATTAATCTGTCATCTCATTTCTTTGGAGGATTTCTTTGGTGTCACAGATCCTACCCGGCTCACCCTGTTCTTTTCTTGTCAATGTCCTTCCATAAGTTCACCATAAAGAAGACACCCAAAGTGCTGGAGGTCTCCCTCATTTATTCCTTAATCATGGAGAGAGTAGTAGAATACTAAGGCTATCTACTTGCATTGTGACCAGACCATCTTCTTTATCTACCATATATTTTTCTACTTAATGCCATCTCTTTGTCCTACTCTTCTTCAAAGTTCCTATCCAAAGAATCAGAAGCAATTGTATTCCCTGTTTCTCAGTTATGTGATAATAGTGGCAAAATTCTGGTATTAAAAAGATGGGCCTTTGTTTCTAGAAGAGGTCTGAGGTTCTTAAAGGTATATTGCAATTTCCTGAAGGAAATTCAGGACATTCTCCTTTTTTTTAAGTTCAGGGCCCAACAACAAGTATTATATTTGTATCATCTGTTCCCAAACTATGTATTTTGTATTTACCTAAGTCATGTACATTTTTCCTGATAAAGTAAGCTGTTTGAGAAGAGGAATTGTTTCATTTTTGTCTTCATTTTTCCAGTACCTAGCATAATTTCTAACACAAAATAGGAATTTAGTAAATGCTTGCTGACAATCAGCTAAGGGACACACAGATAGTATTGGTAATGGGATTCATATTCAGGTCTTCCTGTCTTCAAAGGCATTGCTCTATCCATTACACTATGCTGCCTCCCACAGTTAAGCTCATTTATAAATCTAATCTCAGAGTAGTATGAGAAAAGTATTTTGGAAATCCTAAATGACTATAGAAATTTTATGATTGCTATTATTATCAGTATTATATAAGTATATTATATTATTATATTATTTTGTTTATTCATTACTTATTTATTTTTATTTGAATATATTTGTGTTTATAAATATTTATATTTTTATATTGTATCATGTTATTTATTATCATTTATTATATAATTATTATATAAACTACTTCTGATTCACAGCCAGGAGGTACCATGTAAAAGACTGGTGACTTCAGCTGGTTCCAGTATGGTCTAGTTAGCTTCAATGTTTATTTCTGAGCAGCTTTTATAAACCTAACAAACAATCTAGTTCTATTTTCTGCTGCTTTTTTTTTTAATTGTCAGGACACAATCTATAGTTTTCTTGGTAACTTTCAGCAGGCCATCAATGCATTGTTCTGGTTATGTTGCTAGAAGAATAGCAATTTGGGTTGTAAAAGATTTAATTAAGACAAGAATCATTTTATAAAAGATTTGGCAAGCCATTACTTCCCTGAAATGAGGCTTTTGCAAGGATGCTTCATAAATAGTGAGACAGAGGACTGATTTGGTTGTTGAAAAATTAGCAAAATCTCCATCAAAAGCTAGTGATTGTCTTTATGTATTTAGCTATATTGCCTGATCCTGTGGGTTTTTCTTTTTTTTTTTTTTATTCAAAGCTTGATAAATTACAAAGATATAAACCAATGCGGCCTCTTCTTTAATGAAAATCAAAAGACATGTAGTCTTGCAAGGTCCTATTTGAAGTCTGTGATTTCATCTGGGTTCAGGGGTAAAGGAATAAAAGACTGCATAAGTAAGTTCTTTCCTCAGTATTATGAATATTATTACTACCTTATATTTCAGTTATCCATGGCATAATCAATAAAGACCTGGCTTTGGAGCCAGGAAGGCCTGAGTTCCAGGCCCACCTCTGACACATAGGGGCTGGATGACCCTGGGCACATTAGTTAACCTATCAGTGCTCTGGGCCAGTGGTGTCAAACTCAAATAGAAAGGATCTCTAGTGGAGAAAATTGACTTAGAAAACCATGTATTAACATTCTCATGTTTTACTGAATTTTTATTTATTTTGATAAATATTTCCCAATCACATTTTAATGCGATTAATATTGTGATCAGGAGTTCTGTGGATTGCATTCAGTGACACTTCTGCTCTGTGCTACCCTCTAAGACTGTAAGTTTCAGAGGCCAAACTTCATTGGTAGAAGGAATTTCCTCACCTAAGGAAAATATGTAGTAAATGTTTGCTTTTTAATTTTATCTTTCAATTAACAAGCATTTTTTCTCCTCCTCTTGCCCCATTGGAAAATACATGCATAGTCAAGTAAAACAAATTTCACACTGTCCATGTCCAAAAATATGTCGAATACTGCACTCTGAGTCAATTTCTCTCTCTCACAGGAGGTGGGTATCAAAACTCATCTTCAGTGCCCAAAATGATAGTTAATCGTTCCATTGATGAGAGTTTCTAAGTCTTTCAAAGTTGTTTTTCTTGACAATGTTGTTACTGTATAAGTTTTTCTCCTGAATCTGCTCATTTCACTCTGGATCAGTTCATTCCAGTATTGCCAACTTTCTTTGAAACCATCCCTTTTGAGGGAAAAAAGTTATAACTATGTCTTAAATTTAAAAAAAAATCCCAGCCTTTCATCACTTCTTTCAACGCAATATTCTATAACATTCATATATCATAATTTATCCAGCCAATTCCCCATTGTTGAGCACTCCATTAGTTTCCAGGTCTTCTTCGCCACTCCAAAAAGAGTCCTTAGTTACTGATTGACTGAAATCATACTATCTATTTATTCAACATTTATTAAGTGCCTACTGAAATGAATATATATTTGAATATTTGCATTATTTGTCATTTACAAAGCACCTTCATATGCATGGTCTCATTTGATCTCCACAATAGCCTATGTGGGGAGATGTGTGTGTTGGGGGAGTGGGGTAGGTCAGATATTATCTTCATTTTCCTTAAGAGGGAATTCAATCTCACAGAAGATAGGTTACTTTTTCCATGTCAAACATCTAATTCACTGTCAAGTTGGGACAGGGACAGGTCATCTGGTTCCAGGTCAAGTGCTTTCATAATTTGATTATGCTAAAAATGTTTTTGGAAGACTGAGGAAGGAAACAAAAAAATATGAATAGTTTCCTACTTAATCATCTTAGCATATATCAAAAGAGCTGGATAAACACACATTCTAGCATTCATTTGGCAACAGAAAAATACATCAGTAGATTTTTGCAAATAACTCTTTGGTGATAATTGTGTCCTTAATGATAAAACTACTTCGTTATTTCACAAAGCTATGGTTTCACTAGCATGTGAAGTCTATCGTTGTGGTAAGCACCCAACGTCTTCCCTTTCTGCTCCAGATTTAGGAGACTCACTAAGTATATAACCTGACTCTTACCCAAAAGCTGAGCTGATCAAATTGTTCCCTGCCCCCAGCATACCCAGAGCCTGCTTCCTAGATCACAGCACTTTAGCCACTGTTCTTCAAGAGTTTATCTAGTGGAAGGTCTGTATCCCAAAGAGATCATACTAATGGGAAAAGGACTTATATGCACAAAATTATTTATAACAGCTCTTTTGTGGTGGCAAAAGAATTGGAAATTGAGAGGATTCCCATCATTTGAGGAACGGCTGAACAAATTGTGGTATATGAATATAATGGAATACTATTGTTCTATAAGAAACGATAAACAGGCGGATTTCAGAATAACCTGGAATGACTTGCAGGAATTGATGCTGAGTGAAGTGAGCAGAACCAGGAGAACATTGTACATAGCAACAGCAACATTGTGTGATGATTAACTATGATAGACTCATCTCTTCTCAGCAATACAATGATTCAAGACAATTCCTAAAGACTTGTGATAGAAAATGCTAACCACATACAGAGAAAGAACTATGGAGTCTGAATGGAGATCAAAGCATATTACTTCCCCCTTTTTTTTCTCATGGTTTTTTCCCTTTTATTCTGATTCTTCTTTCACAACATGACTAATGTGGGCATGTGTTTAACGTAATTGTACATATATAACCTATATCAGATTGTTTGCTGTCTTGGGGAGAGGGAAGGGAGAAAATTTGGAACTCAAAATCTTACAAAAATGAATGTTGAAAACTGTCTTTATATGTAATTGGGGAAAACACCATTAAGAAAAAAAGAGTTAATCTAGTTGAAAAAAAAATTATTACCCTATGCCCAACCTAACGATCAGCTTCTCAAAGTTAAATAAGCTGATCCTTGGATAGTTCAACATACCACCCCTAATTTCTCATGCTTATGATTCTCTCAGCTTAGAAGAATGCTTGCCAAAAGTTCTATTGTAAGACATATTATTCAAGAGCTCTTAGTTAACTCCACAACATCCTGAGCCACCAGAGTAGGATGTCAGTGGAAGACTGATAGTTAGGTTGTATAGTGGATAGAATGTTGTATTTGATTATATGAAGACCTGAATTCAAATCTTACTTTAGACACTTGCAAGTTATGCGACCCTGGGCAAGTCATAAACTCTCTTAAACTCAACTTCTTTCTATAAAATGAAGATGACAAAAGCACCTATCTCCCAGAGTTTTTGTCAGTCTCAAATGAGACTAGATAGACATATTGATATTGAAGGCCTTAAAGCACTATACACTGTGTCCCAAAAGTCTTATTGCTGTTTTAAGGCTATTAAACTGCATTAAACCTTTTCAGACAGCCTGTACAAATACTAGCTATCAACCCTCCTTTCATTCACTCATTCATTATTGCTATTATTAATACATAAAAATTCCATTTTTCACAATGAGTTTTAGATAGAAGTTTCAAAGAGCTGTAAGAAAACAACTACCCCATACAAAGTCTCTAGTTAAGGGTTAAGGAAATAGTCATTGTTTCATCATTTCACTTTATTTAAATCCAGCATAGGGACACAGGAATCTGCCAATGGGAATTAATTACTTAATCATAGAAACGACATGTAAGTGATCAACGGCTAGGGTTGTCAAGCACAGCACTCAACAGATTTTCATTAAAGGAGTGCAT
Organism: Vombatus ursinus; assembly: GCF_900497805.2. Lineage (NCBI taxonomy): Eukaryota > Metazoa > Chordata > Mammalia > Diprotodontia > Vombatidae > Vombatus > Vombatus ursinus. The sequence goes on along the minus strand of NW_020951391.1, from coordinate 5,159,722 downwards.
TTGCCAAGGAGAACAGAGCACAGGCATCCTAGGGGACCAAATACAATCACCGAGGATGAATACAAATTGACTAAAGAAAAGAGCTACAAGTTGGTAATAACCACAAGTTTCAAGAGACTAAAAGACACCAAGTTTGAAAGTCTCAATAAATTTTGGTTTCCTCTCTTTCGTGGCTTTCAGATCTAATGATAAGGCAGGCTAGGAAATAAACAGTATTCTATCTTACATTTGTATATGACTTTAGAGTACAAAAATATTTAGCATGCATGATTTCATCAGATCTTCCCAATAATCTATGACGTGGCCACAGTATGTATGATTATATCAGTTTTATGGATGAGAAAACCGTGACTCAGAAAAATTAAGTGATTTTTCAAATTGCTTGTTTGCTCTACAGAGATACAACACAGACATGAACAAGAATCCCGCCAAATGAGAAAATGTGGATATACAATAAGTATATACATATATAATATATGTACTGGTAGATAGCATGTCCATACTGATCACATGCCAAATCACATATAAATAATAAATAGTACAGGTTAGGTATATTTTTACCTACAAGAGAAGTTTTGTGTATTAATTCCAAATAGCTTTAAAGCTAATATTTTCTTTAAAGAAATATTGATAGCTTTTTCTTATACTGTAGATACCCAAACAACACTATTACAAAGAACATTTCTTCAAAATGATTTGCTATTTGTCAATGAAAAGAAGGAATGTTTAATTTAACTTTGATATAATGGCAATAACATTGACCACAATGTTTGACCAGAGTTTTGTTGCCTCTCCACGTTGATTATATATGTGTGTGTGTATGTATATGTATATATATTTGCTTATATATACACATATATAAACACACACTTATATATACATATGTATATATACACATATATTTGTATACACAAATATACATTTTTATGTGTGTATGAATAGACAGACAGACAAGCAGACAGATAATTGTTGACACTATTCATTTGGCTCTGCTTTCCTCACATCGCATCACTTCAAGCCTTCCAATATTACCCTAAATTACTTCTCTCAGTCCTGTTTCCTCATCTGTAAAATAGGGGTGATAATACCACATATCTCATAGGGTTGTTATGACGATGACTTGAGCTAACATATGTAAAGCATACTTTGGAAATTTAAACACTATATATTGTTATTATATTCACACTTAATTACAATGCATTCATATTTTATATCATATTCATATAACAAAGATTGTTCATCAGTTCCCCAATAATTTAACATTTTTTCATATTCATGTTATCAAAAACAATAGTGCTATGAACATTTTTTATAAATATGGATCTTTTTACTGACAATAGCTGCAGGATATAGGGTCAATAGTGAAATCTCTATGTCAAAGAGTATCAACAATTTAATAACTCCAAATTATTTTCCAGAGTAGTTAAACTAACTCATAACTCCATTAGCAATGGATTTATATATCTAAATTCTCACAATTTCCCATCTATGATAACTCAGTAGCTGTAAGATAATACCTTCGGGTTGTTTTCATTGTATTTTTCTGATTATTAATGATTTTAAATGTGTTTCAAGTGGCTGTTAATAGTATACACACATTATACACACATACACACACATATTTAAAAATAATTCATCTACTTTCACAATTAGTCTATTAGGGAATGGCTCAATTTTATTGATTTTTTTAAAATTCTTTACACTTTCTCAAACTTGGACCATATCAGAGATATTTAATGAAAATTGTCTCAATCTATTCTTTTTCTGATTCTAGCCACATTGATTCTATTTATAAAAATATTTAAATATGTTTATGTATCCAGATTTTCTATTTTGCATTTTATAATTTATTCTGTAACATGTCTAGTCATGAATTGTTACTATCTCACTGGTTGTAAAAAAATTACCTTTTCTAAATAGGTATTACCTTTTTCTAAATAATGCAATTGTTGTAGAAAAGGAAAAATTGAACCTTTTTCCCCATATTATAACACATGAAATGACACAATGAACTTTGGTGACATTAGCTCTTGGTCCCAAAATACCATTTGAAACAGTGGCTAGAGTGCCAGGCCTGGAGTCAGGAAAACTCAACTTCCTGAGTTCACATCTGGCCTTAGATACCTTCTAGCTGTGTGACCCTGTGTGCCTCAGTTTCCTCATCTATAAAATGAACTGGAGAAGGAATTGGCAAAGCACTCCAGTATCTTTACCAAGAAAATTCCAAATGGGGTCACAGAGTTAGACACCACTGAAAAATGCCTGACTAATTAGATACCAGGCATTGTATTAAACACTGGAAACACAAATACAAAAGGGAGAAAAACAACATATATCCCAATGAATTATAATATAATGTAAATTATATACATGTAAATGTGAGGACACACCCCTCCCCAATTCATTACAGAAGGGCCAGACATCTCAGTTGAATCAATCAAAATGAAAATAAGTAGAAAAAAAATTCCTTAATCAATTTGAAAATACAACAGGGACTCTGGGTCATTGGATAAAAGCAGATGATGCTACAAAGAAAATATCTTGAAACTGGATGAAAAAAATCAAACGCCTCTGGACCTAGGTGTAACAAAGCCAGTTTGGAATCATACATTCCAGCAGCAAGGCAGCTGAGTAGTGGTCAGACCCAGAGTGGACTCCTGAAAGGGAATTGCTTCATAGCGAGGGTGGAAAATTGAGTGATGACCATGTAAACTTCAAAAGATTAGAAGATCTGGAGTTACCATCAATGTCAGTAGCAATGTTCACCAGCAGCAATGCCCCGTGAAGTAATAGTGGTTGACAATAGCACCTGCATAGGGAGATTAGAAGCCCTCTAAGGACAAAAGGCAGCTTCAGGCTCTGCTACCTCACTGATCCTCAAAGGTCTGAAGAGGATTGTACTTAAGGGAAAATTCATGAGGTCTCCACAAAGGAATGAAAGAAGTCTCAGTAATCAAGAGCTCTCAGTTTACCCCTCAGTCATCTGTGCTCTCTAAGCTTGAGTTCACTTTCCAAAGGAACCTCGTGTGTGCAAAGGAAGAATGTACCCACAGCTCGGTGAGGTGAGAGGGGAGGTTTTTTTTTGTTTGTTTGTTTTGTTTTGTTTTGTTTTGTTTTAACAGAAAGTCCTCCATAGCTTCCTGGTGCTGAATGGGAATCCTAGACTAAAGCTATTTCTCTTCCCTGTTCCTGCATGGGTCAGAGAATGTAGTGAGATCCTCTTTCCTTCTCTGTTTCCTTCTTCTCCCAGAGTAAGGCAGAGCCAAGGTTCCCTGCAATCCAGATCTGACTAAGATGCTTCTATGAGTTTGTTCTACCATTTAATTTTTAGTTCTCTGTCTTTTTGAGGACACTGTGTGGCTTCAGTCTCTGTAGTGGGATACACACACATACCCCGCCTTTGATTTCTCTATGTCCTATGTGCCTCAATTTTGGCATCAGGACATTGAGGGGGGAGAAAGGACAGAGGGAGGGAAGAAGAGATGGAGAAGGGAAGAAAGAAGATGGAGAGGGGAGGAAAGGAGGGAGGGAGGGGAAGAGAGGGAGAGGGAGAAGGAGAGGGAGAGGGAGAGATTTGTAGCAGCAGTATCATTTTTGGGACTTGGCACTCTAATCCAATGGAAATTTAGGAAGTAGCCCATTTAAGGGTGCTACGTTGAAAAGTACATTCAAACACTTTGGCCTTCAAAACTAGCAACTGGGTGGAATAAGTAAAGTCATCATATAAGAGTTACTACTTGACTGGAGCCTCATAGGAAATTAGGAATTCTAAGAGGAAGGGAATATCCTGTTCGAGGAACAAGTAGGCCAGGTTGGTTATATTGCAAAATATGTGAAGAAGAAGAATATGAAAGAAGCCTAAAGAGGTCAGCAGGAGGCAGGCTGTGAAAGATCTTTAAGTATCACAAAGAGGAATCTGTATTTGATTAAGGGAATAATAAAGGGCCACCAGGGCTTACTGAACAATATAGTATTATGTTACAACCTGTACTTTAGGTATATCACTTTGGCAACTGTGTAGAGGATGGCTTGGACAAAGGAGGTTATTACAGTTACTTAGGAGGTTAGTACAATAGTCTGGTCTTCTTCCTTCCCACCCCTAGCACATCGTCTTGTACATGGTAGAGCTCTATAAATGTTCGATGGAATTGAAAGAAACTGCCATGATTTCTTTTTATCCACAGGTGTTTGCAGACCTCTGGATGGAATAGCCTGTTTTCCAGAAGGTCCTAGTCCAGTTAAGCAGAAAAGTCATGAGCTATAACCCAAAAGCAGCAAAAGGGATGAATTCCAAGAAGAATCAATCATTATGAAGAAGACACTTCTAGGCTATTTTAAAGGTGCTGATACTAGGACTACAGGAGGGGAAAAAAAAATGTCCTATTAATGACTCTTATTCCTCTAAGTACTCTTTCTAAGAAGCTTTGGGAAACAGATGGTGATTTTGCAGCCTCTGGATACTTCACCCAGCTAGAAATGTAAGACTCCCCAGGTCCCACTATACTGCTCTTAACTACATGAACAAAACCAGTTATCACTATGATTCTTAGCACTTAACAGTCTGATCACTCTAACAAATGATATACTTGAACATCTGTTTACCCTACTTTATTTCTCAAATGAAAGCACCATTGTTCTAAGCTAGCAAGCAATAATACTGAATGACCTTCAGAGCCATTTGCTATATACAAAGGGGCACCAAAGTCCCACCAAACTTGAATTTTCCAAAAATCTATAACTGATATATATTTTAAAATGCTTACAATAATGTGCTATAGTGGCTAATGAGTCAGCCTCAAAAACAGGGAAGATCTAGATTCAAATTCTGCTTCTGACACAGACTGGTTGTGTGACCTTGGACTAATCACATAACTTTTCAGTTCTCTAGGCTCTAAATTTACAACTTGCGAAGAAAGAGCCAACCCACATTGGTAAGAGGAGTTTCTTCAGCTGAAATTCCTCAGCACCAATGAAACCATAGTTCTAGTCCCTAATCTACCCAGACCCCAGACCCAATTCTCACCACAGCATCTAGCATGTGCTTAATAAATGCTTACTGACTGACTGAACATCATAGTCACACAATGGTCTTGGCATGACGGTGTAGTAGAAAGAGCTCTGAATTTGGAATTAGAGGACATAGATTTAAAGGCTGGCTCTGTTACTCACTCACTACCTGTGTGATTGAGAGCACATAATTTCACCTTTTTGTACCTGGGTCTTGAAGTATAATTAATAATCTTTTCATCACTAAATCAATGATCTAATGAAATGCAGTCAGCAAGTGAGAATTATCTGTAACTTGGTATCCTCCCTGCCTAGACCCTGGCACCAAGTTCTCCCAAATCATAAATTCCATGAGGGCAAAGACTATTTCTTATTTTTATAACCCACTCAGTATGTAACACAATGCTTTAAAATATGGCAGATGGTCAACAAATATTTTGGAATGAATGAATATTCTTAGGTTTCAGTGCAATACTTTGGTCTCTAAACAATCAAAGATAGGAGTCAGTGAAAAGGCTGGAGAGAGGCATATGATATGTGAGTAGATAATGTATTACCATCATATAATTGAATAGGAGATGGGGTTAGAGATGATCCAATTTATCTATTAAGAAGGTAGCTCAATTGAGAGGCAGGAGGGAGCAATAGTTAATGAGCAAGTGTCACCAAAATGCACATGAGAAGAGATCTGAAGGAAGGCCTCCTTAATGTAGATTCATTGAAAGTCTTTGAGCGAATGGGTGACATAATCACAATGGTGTTTTAAGAAAATTTCTGCCTCAGTAGTGTGAAAAACAGAACAGGTAGAGGAAGAAGTGACTTATAAGAAAACTGGAGTCTAGAGTAATTGTGCAGGTGGGAGGTAATGAGTTTCTGAAATAGAATGTCAGCAGTAGACAAAAGGACAGGATTGGTAAAAATGAGATTATAAAATAAGAGTTAATGAGATTATGAGCATGTCTCTGATATCATCTCATAATCTTCCACGGGGAGTCTACTTGTTAGATGAACCTGATGGGGAGGAATTAAAGGATTTCATCATATACAAGAGTCACAACAAGAGGGGAAGGCAGGGATGGGTTTTCACCTGTAAACCTTGAGGATGCACACTTATTGTTGAAATCACAATGCCACCTTAGTATTGAAATATCAAAGTATTAAATTAATCACATCTGGGTTATCCTTACAAGATTACCTGCAAAATAAAGGAATGACTTCCATGCAGTACTGAGACATTACTATGGCCCTTTCCAGTTCATCAAATGTATTCTAGAGGGAGAGAAAATATTTCAGCCACTTTTCCTTTTTTGTTGTTGTTCAGTTGTTTCAGTTATGTCTGACTCTTTGTGACTGCTTTTGGGAAAGATACTGGAGTGATTTGCCTTTTTCTTTCCCAGTTCATTTTACAGATGAGAAACTGAAACAAGCAAGATTAAGTGACTTGCCCAGGGTCACACACCTAGTAAGGGATGTCTGAGGCTGTATTTGAACTCAAGTCTTCCATATTCCAGGCCTGGTGTTCTATCCACTATTCCAGCTAGTTGTCCACTTTTTTCTTTAGCTTCCTTTCAAATAGAAAAGATTATTGCCTCCACTATTTTTGGTTTGTCAATCAATAAGATTCTGCTACCATGAAAAGATTACGGGATTCAGAGTCAGAGGATGTGGATTTGAATCATGTCTTGCCTTTACTAGCTATATGACCTTGATCAAGTCTATTTACTTCTTTGAGCCTCAGCTTCCTCATCTGAAAAAATAGAAGATTGGATTACAGAGTCTCTAATGTTATTTCTAGCTCTAAACCCAGGATTCCATGATATTCCAAGTCATCTTTATATAAAGCATGAACTGGTTCATGAAGTAGCAGCCCTTTGGAGCATATGCAGTATACTCTGCTACAAAGCCACACGGAGGCATGACAAGCCTCTTTTTGGAACTGTGGGATGGAAGAGCCTCACTCTTTCCTGTTGGCTTATTTCTTGGTAATGAAAAACCTTTCAATTGCCTGCTGAGCCAGAACTAAATGTGTTTATGAAAGGCTCGGATGAATGGAAGGTTCCTTTCTCTTTGTTGACATGTTTGAATGAGAAGGAAGAAACACTGTGAGTCTCCATGCAGCTGGGGAAGTAGTGACAGGAACACCACCATTCAGGCCACCATGTGATGGTGAAATGGCACCTGTGTCACTTCTGTCCCCATTTTCTTCATTCTTCCCTGATTTTAGCTAAATTAGTACAGCAAATGGAAAGAGTAGCTTATAACCTTGTGAGCATCAAAAGTTCAGGGTCCCAGAGCTTGGAAACTTCTCCCCTCAGGGGCTAGGGTTATGTTTCTAATATCATCACTCTCAAAACCCCATCTGGTAGATCCCACTAGTTAAATCTTTCTAATATCAATTAACCAATTAATATCAATTATTTTTTTTCCAAAGGGATTTAATAAGAAGAGAAAGCTAGAAATAAAGTATGAAAAAAAAAAACTTTTGAAACTGGGAGTCCACTCCCCTACCACCTTGGTAAGGGTGCAACCCAACTTAAATAGTAACTACCAACATTCCTCTCGTAAAGGTCATTTCAGGATTTCGCATAGTCAATGGGTAAATCATTCTTTTGCATACAGAACACCATACATCCACTGCCAGGTCAACTCCTGGATACCTGTTTGTAGTTTGAACTGAGAAGAAACTGGACTAAGGCTCCCCAAGCCTTCATATGGATATGGAGTAGGTAGCACACAGTGTACACGCTCCTGAAGACTAAGCCTTCACTGGCCAGGCCACCATCACATTTTGAAAGATCATGATTTCAAAATAAATATCTGTCAAAGAGAGTGAAAAAAGTGCCCAGATTCTAACTGCTCTTACTATTCCCACTAATAATCCAAGTCCTCTAAGACTGACCATATATGGCACTCCTTTTGTCACTTAAACATATATATATTTTCACTTAAATAATTTAAGTATATATGTCTTATCTCCTCAATTTGCAATAAACTCTTACAGAGCAGAAACTGAATTTTACCTTCTTTTATATCCCCTACAGTGTGACCAAACTAGTACTAGACAAGCCTTAGGTACTCTATATGTAAGGAAGGAAAAGGAAAGAAAAGAAAAAGGATAAGAAGAAAAGAGGAAGGGGGAATGAAAATAAAGAGAACAAAAGGAAGGGAGGGAGGGAAGGAAGGAAGGGAGAGGGAGGGAAGGAAGAAAGGAAGGAAGGAAGGAAGGAAAGGAGGGAGGAAAGGTACCACATTCTTTTTAGGTATCTATACATGAAACTTCCTTCCAAAGATGCTTTAGAGCAGAGGGTTCACATTGGAGTAGTGAGGGGAAGGACCTCAGTATGAATGGCCCCGAATGCCAAACTAAGAAGGTGAAGATTTATCCTTTATATAGGTAGTCACTGAAGGTCTTTGAATAGAGTTGACATGATCACAAGGTTTCAAGAAGATTTATTATCTCACTAGTGTTCAGGACAGATTGGGTTGGAAAAGAGGCTTAAGGCAAGGAAATTAGTCTAATGTAATTGTTGATATTTGAGGTAATAAGGGCCTGAAGTAGAATGTTAGCAGTAGAGAATAGAAAAGGCAGAACTGATAGGAGGGGGATTATAAACGAAGGAATCAACAGGACTTGATAGCTAATTGGATGTGAAAGGAGGAGAGACATAAGAGAGGGCAAAGCTGAAGATAAATCTGAAGCCTCAGGTCTAGATCCCTGGGAGGAATATGGTTCCATTAAGAAAAATTAAAGTCAGAAAAATGATACGGTATGCTGGAGGAGATGATGAGTTCAAGTTTAGACATATTAAATAAAGGTAATCCAAAAATAAATACACCCACCAAGCACAACATGGAATATAACATAAGATCCCCAAAATAAGATGGAGAGGAAGAAATGGAAGAAGAGGAAGAGAGACAGGTAGAGAGAAAAGGAAGAAGGGAGAGAGGGAGGAAGGGAGAGATGGAGGGAGAAAGAGAGAGAGAGAGAAATATAGTTTAGAGAGTCATCTGCATACAAGTGATAACTGACATGATGAAAATGAATGACAACTCCAAGTAAGGAAATGTAGAAAAAGAAAAGTAGAGATCAAAGAACAGAATCTTGGGGAACATCTACATTTAAGTAACAAGAGACATGAGTAGAACCAACAAAAAATAGAGAGAAAGAATAATCATAATGTTAGAATGAAGATCAAGATGATGCAGCAGCATTGAAACAAAAAGGACAGAAATTTCCAATGATGACAAGAATTCAAAGAGAATAATGTATTAAAATGATTTGATGGTTAGGAGATTCCTGTTTACCTTTGAGAAGCCAGTTTTAGTAAAGCCAAAAATAGGGTACATTAAGTAAGTAGGTGTTAAGCAAAGCTGTCACTACGAAACTTGCCTCCTGGGGCAAGTACCCACAAACTGCCCCAGGGGAAACTGGAACAAAATATATCTAACCTCAATTGAGTATGTAGGGAAAGGGGTGTAAAGGAATGAAGAAAGGGAAGAAGGGTAGTATATTACCAGAAGAGCTATAACAAGGCAAGAAACCAGGGCCAGTACCGTGGATGAAAAAAAAAATGAAAGCCTTGACAACACTTCCATTTCTTTAGCAGCTTAATAAAATTTCACAACTAATTGGTAAGAATTTGAAGAAAAGGATGGAAACTGGAATAATGTTTTCATTGGCATAGAGAACACTTTGGAGAGAACGCAATCTAAAATTGTAGGTCAGGACCTTATTTTATTTGTTTATAAATAGTTGATTATATTTCTTTTTTAATTACCAAAAAGTTTTAAATTAATCTACACCTCCTTTCATTGAGCATAGTGAAAGAAAAAGAAAAAGAAAACCCTCAATATTTAGCTGGAGTGTCAGGCAAAACAAATTCCTTTAGCTATTTCTGAAAATGTATATTTCTTTCTGCATTTAAAATAATCACTTCTTTGTCAGGAGTTCAGTGGTATATTTTAAATTCATTCTTTTGGACATGGTTTATCATTACATTGATCAAAGTTCTAAAGTTTCAAAGTTGTTTTTCTCTGTAATGTAAATAATTATATACATTGTTCTAATTCTGTTCACTCACTCTGCATCATTTCAAAGAGATCTCAGATTCCTCTAAAATCATCCAATTCATTACATCTTATGGCACAATATTATTCTGTTATGCTCATTTAGCATGAATTGTTTATCCATTCCCAACAGGAAACAACCTTTTAGTTTCCAATTTCTGGCTAACATGAAAAGAGCTGCTATAAATATCATTGCATATATAGATCACCTTATAATCTTAGAACATTGCCTAGAGCACTGAGAGGTTAAATGATTCAGTCAGTCTGCGTCAGAGGTCAGAGACTAGACTTGAACCCAAGTCTTTCTGGTTTCAAAGTCAACTATCAATCAAGTATACCATGCTGCCTCTGGGTAAGAAAAACTAGTTAAAATATGGTACTACCAGATAGCCTGGTGAGTATGAGCTTCTCCCCCAATCCTATATCCCTAACCTCTAGGAGGAGCAGAGCCTTGTGTCCCTCTGTCTCCCTGCCCAGAGCAATGTCATGTTCTGTGGCTCTTTGGGTGTCTCTGTTTCTGTCTCTCCTCTCTATATTCTCCCTCAGTCTCTGTTGTCTACCTACATCTCTGTCTATCTGCCTCTCTCTCTCTCTCTCTCTCTCTCTCTCTCTCTCACATACACACACACACACACACACACACACACACACACACACACACACACATATTTGCTCCAGATTCATTTTGTGCTATGACAGGGTGAAGTGGGGAAGAAAAGCAGATGCCAGGATAACAGTGAAAGGAGACCCACAGGAAGTGGGAAAGAAAAGAAGTTCAGAGGTCACCTGATGGCTTCTTAATTTAACTTATTCTTCCGGTTTAGGGAGTAAACTCTGGTGTTTCTAACTGCTGAACAATCTACAATGCTGCCAAGCATTTTCAACTGCTTCATTTGGCACCTTGATACAAAGTCCTATTTGCCTTGTACTAGTTAGAGCTGAGGTGGTCAATAAATAAAGCAGTGAGGGAAAAGGGCTTTTTCTTTTTTTAATTTTTTATTTATTTTATTTTTAATTTATAGAATAAAACAAGCATTTCAATGACATAATATAATAATAAAAAAGATGATCACACATGAAACTGCAAATCTATTATGTACAATTTGCTGTTCCTTTTCAATATATAATAAAGTTATTGTGTAAATTTCTTTTATCCTTCTTTTCTTTTCTCCAATTGGGGCAATTCTATATGAATAGGGAAGTGTAGGGATTGATCACTCCATATTCTAGATGGAAAGACTCAGCAACAGATGAATCCTACATGGCAATTTAAAAGCCCACAAAGGCTAAGTGGAAGAAAACCCAGAAGATACCAAAAAATATGTCAAAAAATATGTTCCGAATCATCAGTCCCTGTGACCAGTAAGTTCTCTGCTACATTGCACTAGCATTATAAAAATATTTCATCCAGATTATATAGGGAAAAGAGCAACATTACAGTATGACATAGGCAATTTGGTGGTCTTTCCAATATACTATCAGGACAATGTTGTCCTAGGTCAAGTTAAGTTTCCCTTGCATATCTTAAAGCAAAGCTGAGGCACCATTCACTCAAGCTGTTTTCCAGCTTTTAAAGGAAGTCTCTGGACTCTTTAATTGTTTAACATGTCACACTTTGTTGCCCAAGAAAATGACACCTGCAAAGCCATTCCCCTAAGGCTTATAACTTTCTGATGGATGTGGCACTCTGTGAGAAAGAAGAGAGTAACTGCTGAAAGCCAAAGAAGAAATTTATTTTAGAAGGTGCTTTGTTGTTCGGGAAAAGAAAAGGGGGCTACAATATCCAGATCTTTAAGGATCCCCAGGATGTAAAACTTATCATAAGTAATCTATCAGTAATTAGGGTTCCTATACAAAATGATTTACAATCCCACTATTATGTCTAATCCCTCTGTTGGTAACTGTAATTCCCCATGGGATGGCTTTGAATATGAGATTATGTAGCTACTTCAGAAAAGTATCTACCCTATCCAACCTGTAATCTGGGGAATGGGGGTGGGAAATGTAAAAAAAAAAAATTAAACCTACACACACACACACACACACACACACACACACAATACCACAAGCCTAATTGCTGTGCGAGGCAATTGTGCATGCACAGTAATGGGTTAAGGGCTTATTTGAGAGATAGCAACTGGAAGGTCTTCTTGTTCCCTCCTACCTGGCATCTCTAGTGAAGTAAAATATGGGTTATTCACAAAGTTTTATTACAACAGCAAATTTATCTCATTTTAAAACCTGCTGGTAATCGTTCCTTCATGACATCTTCTACCCAGAGTAATTTAGGAGTCGTCCCCAAAGAAAAAAATGCTGGAGGTACAATCTGACACCCTTACCACACTGTCAGCTCATGGGCAGAGTTCTTCTTTTTCCCCTTTCCTTAAATCACATTTTGGAAAAGAAATAAAATCCCTTCCCTGTCTTCAATTTATAATTTGATGTGAAGAGAAAATCTTTTATTTCAATGTGGTTCAATTGCTTGATGAGATAAGAAGGGGCAAAGGCCCCTTCTATAAAGTTATGGAGAGCTAAGACAGAATAAAGGAAGCTCATCGACAGACCACCAAGTGACTTGTTTTAAGACAAGTTATTATAGTCAAGAAACATGGTATCCATGCCCAATATGTTGTTACTGGTCCTCAAAAGAAAACTTTGGTATCACTTTTTTTCGGTCTAAGCTTTATGTTACAAAAATATGTGGCTATAAATCACTGCTAAGAAATACATTCAGGTGGTTCTGCTTCTGGGAGCCAAGATGGTGGAGCAAGAGGTGAGTCACTCTTACCCTCCCTTATTAACCTCTGAAAGCCCAGAAAATATCACCCCTGAACCAGAAGAAAGATGGGGTGCAGTAGTCCTGTAGCCCAGGTAGCTTGAGGGATTAATGGGAAAGGCCCCTCTTACCCTGGGGGAAGGGGAGCAATACAGAGCGGAAGGTGTCCCAGCAAGCTAGTGGAAAGCCCCACCTCAGCATACCAGGAGGAGATCCTGAAGCCCAGGTGGTAGAGCAGGTAAGCACCAACACCTGGACCCCCGAGTGCTTCACTGAGGGTTGGGGAACTAGTGGAAATCAGCTTGGAAAACCACCAGGTGCCTCAGCATTCTACAGTGACCGAGTCTCCCAGTGCCTCAGCAAAACTAAGGGAAGCAATACTCCAATGGGCCGCAGTGGGAAAAACACCTTACAACATCCATCTGAAAGGAACTGGAGAAAGTGAAAGGAAGGAAAGGCCGGGTGAGCAGGAAATCTCCAGGAACCACACTACCCAATCCTATCCCTAGAGTTCCAGTGTTGCTGATTCCAGCCCAACATCAGGTAAGCTGCCAGAACCATACAGCCTCCAACTGCCAGCATTGGAGGTCCCAGCACACAAAGCCAGTGACCAGGCCGTAGGCTCCCAACACAAGAAGCTTGGGTCAGTGCTCTCTCGCAGGAGAGCTCAATCTCTTTAAAGACCAGGGAATAAGCAAACACCATGAGCAAAAAGAAACATATGATAGATTCTTATTATAGGAAGAGTGCAGATCAAGGCAGAAATCCTAAGGAGGACAATATTGTCAACAAACCTGCATCTGGAACCTCAAAAGGGAATATGAACTGGTCTGAAGCCCCAAAAGCCTTCTTAGAAGAGGTCAAGAAGGATTTTAAAAGTCAAATGAGAGAGATAGAAGAAAAAATGAGAAAAGAAATGAAAAGTATGCAAGAGAGAGTCAATAGCTTGGAAAAAGTAAGACAAAAATTAACTGTAGAAAACAAGTCCTTAAAAAATACAATTGGTCAACTAGAAAAAAAGTACACTGAAAAAAACAAGTCCCCAAAAAATACAATTGGCCAAATGGGGAAGGAGGTACAAAATTTAATAGAAAAAAACAATTTGTTAAAAATTAGAATTGGGTAAATGGAACCTAATGACTCTATGAGAGAGTGAGAATCAGTCAAACAGAAACAAAAGAATGAAAAAATAGATGAAAACATAAAATACCTCAATGGTAAAACAACTGACCTGGATAATCAATCCAGGAGAGACAATTTAAAAATTATTGGTCTACCTGAAAAATCACAATAAAAAAAAAAGAGCCTGGACAGTATCTTTCAGGAAATCTTAAAGGAAAAAACTTCCCTGAAGTCCTAGAACCAGAGGGTAAAATAGCCATAGAAAAAATCCACCAATCACCTCCTGAAAGAGATCCCAAATTGAAAACACCAAAGAATATAATAGCCAAATTCCAAAATTACCAGGTCAAAGAGAAAATACTGCAAGCAGCCAGAAAGAAACAATTTAAATATCATGGAACCACAGTCAGGATTACACAGGACCTTGCAGCTTCTACATTAAAAGACCATAGAGCATGGAATATGGTATTTTGTAAGGCAAAAGAGCTTGGATTACAACCAAGGATCAACTACCCAGTGAAGATGAGCATTATCTTTCAGTGGAGGAGATGGATATTCAATGAAATAGGGGACTTCCATACCTTCCTGATAAAAAGACCAGAGCACAACAGAAAATTTGATCTTCGAATACAAGACTCAAGAGAGACATAAAAAGGTAAATGGGACAGAAAGAAACAACATGTTATTAATAAGAGCAAACTGTTTACATACCTACAAGGGAAGATGACACTTGTAACTATTGAGAACTATATTGTTATTGCGCCATGTTAAGGGGGTATACATAAATGGGGTGGGTAGAAATTGACTTTGATGTAATGATAAAAAAAATCTAATCAAGTGGGTTAAATGGATCCAAGTAAGTGAATTAATCTGATCTAACTATGAAAATGTACTGAGAGAAAAGGAAAGGAGGAGGCAAACAAGGGTAAATTACATTACAGGAAAAGGCACAAAAACCTATTACAGCAGAGGGAAAGAAAGGAGGGAGATGAGCATTGTTTGAACCTTACTCTCATCAGATTTGGCTCAAGAAGGGAATAACATAATCAGGTATAGACATCTAACATGTCCTATAGGCAGTAGGAGGGAAAAGGGTAAAGAAAAGGGAGGAAGGATAGAAGGGAGGGAGGATAGAAGGGAAGGAAGAAGTAGTAAGGGTAAAGGGGGGGGAAAGGGAGAGGGTTAATAGAAAGGAGGTGGGAATGAGGGAGGCAGTGGTCAAAAGCAAAACGTTAGTGAGGAAGAGAAAGGAGAAAGAAAAGCAGAAACGGGGAGGGGTGAGGATGTAAAGAAAGACACAATAATCATAACTGTGAATGTGATATATGAATGTAATGGAATACTATTGTGCTATAAGAAATGATGAACAGGCAGACCAGCAAAACCTGGAAAAACTTGTATGGACTGATGCTGAGTGAAATGAGCAGAACCAGAAGAACGATGTAAACAGTAACAGCCATGCTGTGTGATGACTAATATTGGTAGACTTAACCCTTCTCAGCAATACAAAGATCTAAGACATCTCCAAAGGCCTCATGATGGAAAATGCTATCTACATCCAAAGAAAGAACTATGGAGTTTGAATGCAGATTGAAGCATACTATTTGCTATTTTTTTCCCTCTGTTGAGTTTTGTTTCTTCTTTCTAGTGGTTCCTCCTATTAGTTCTAATTCTTACTTAAAACATCATTAATGTAAAAGTATGTGTAATAGGAATGTATATGTATAGCCTATATCAGATTGCACACCATCTTGAGGAGGGAGGTAGGAAGGGAAGGGGAGAAAAATTTAAAACTCAAAAGCTTATGGAAGTGATTGTTGATGAATCAAAAGAAAGAAAGAAAGAAAGAAAAAAATGTACATATGCCAATTAAAATACTGTATTGCTCAATAAAAATGCAAACCATTATCTGAGCCTTCAAAAAAAAAGAAATAACATTCAGGGCACATATGACTGAAAAAAAGGAGATACATCAGTTATAAAGGAAGGTGTGACAGATAGCCAGCCCAAGTACTGCACTGCTACCCCTAATTTTTTTTTTAAATGTCACCAGTACATTGGTTTCTCAATGGTAGATCTATCGGAGAACACAGACATGGGTCAGAAAGAGTTGGAAGGTATGGATTTGGCATTTTCTGAATTAACTGAAAGACCACATCTGAAGTAGTATGTTTAGTTCTAGTCAACATAATTTTGAGATGACAATGAAAAACTGGCAGCACCAGAGGAAAGCAACCAAGATGGTGAAGGCTCCTGAGTCCTTGTCATATGAGGATCAGGTAAACAGAAGTGTCAAGCCTGCAACAGAAAAGGCTCAGCAGGAGGGCTTGTTGGTTGTTGTCCTTTGTTTTTGAAGGATATCACTATGCTAGAGTCAAGTTTTTACTGTGCCTGACTGTGGCTGATCAGACCAAGACAAGCTGAGAAAGTTCTACCACAGGTCAGGCACAAATAGTCTGTGTGAACATTTGAGGTGGATTCTCTAAGTTTGCATATCTTGCATTTCTCTTGAGCTATTTCAATTCTGCTTTGCTCATAGAGCACAGCACTTTTTCTGGTGTGGGCACACCATGCTGAGTGGTCCTGTGCTGGTATCTCCCATGTCACACAATCCATTCCAAAGTTCTTAAGAGAGATGTTGAGAGTGTCCTTGTATCACTTCTTCTGACCACCATGTGAATACTTGCCCTGTGTGTGTTCTCCATAAAATAGTCTTTTTGTCAAGCATACATTTTACATTTGAACATGGCCACCCATCAGAGTTGCACTCTCTGAAGCAGAATTTGAATGTTTGGCAGTTTAGTTTGAGAAAGGACCTCAGTGTCTGGTATCTTATCCTGCCAGGTGATCTTCAGAATCTTCCTAAGACAATTCAAATAGAAGCAATTCAGTTTCCTGCCATGGCACTGGTAGACTGTCCACATTTCACAAGCATACAGCAATGAGGCCAGAGAAGGCTCTGTAAACCTTCAATTTGGTAGTCAGTCTAATACCTCTCCTACACTTTTCTTCAGAGCCTCCCAAACACTGAGCTGACTCTGGCAATGTGTGTGTCAACCTCATTATTAATGTGTACATCCCTGGAAAGTACACTTCCAAGGTAAGTGAATTTATCCACAGCATTTTAAAACTTCTCCATTTGCTGTAACCAATAGTTCCATGTATGGATGGTGTGGTGGTGACTGATGGAGCACCTGTGTTTTCTTGGTGTTAATTGTTAGGCCAAGATTAGCACAAGCAGCAGAGAATCAATCCATAGTTTGTTGCATCTCAGCTTCAGAGGCTGCATTGAGTGCACAATCATATGCAAACAGAAAATCATGCACCAACACTCCCTCCACTTTGGTCATGGCTTGTAGTCTTTTCAAATTGAAGAATTTACCATCAAGATAGTATCTGACCTTGATGCCATGTTCATCTGCATTGAAAGCACTTGACAACACTGCTGAAAATATCATGCTAAAAAGCATGGCAGCAAGCACATAGACTTGTTTTACTCCATTGGTGACTGGGAAAGCATGAGAGCATAGTCCATTATCCAGAACCCAGGCAAGCATGCTGTCACAAAATTGGCATAAAATGCTGATGAACTTCTCCAGGCAACCAAATTTTGACATAATTTTCCATAAGCCCTCATGACTGACAATATTAAAGGCCTTGGTCAGATCTATAAACATTGTGTACAGACCTCTATTCTGCTCCTGGCATTTCTCCTGGAGTTGTCAGGCAGCAAACACCATATCAACCATTCCTCTGCCCTTTCTGAAGTCACACTGGCTCTCAGGTAGATGACCATCTTCCAGGTGAAGGATCAGCCTATTAAGAAGGACTCTAGCAAGAATCTTGCCAGCAATGACTAAGAGAGAGACCCCTCCCCATCATTGTCTCAGGACAATCTATTTCCTTTACGTTTACAGAGATGGACAATGGAGGCATCCTTGAACTCCTGGGGGATAATCTCCTCTTCCCATATAACCTGGAAAATTTCAGTCAGCTTTTGTATGAGCAATAGACCCCCTATCTTGTAAATCTGAGCTGGAGTAGAATCAGCACCAGGTGCTTTGCCACACGAAAGGAGGCATTCAAAACCTTTTCTTCACTTGGAACTTCAGCTAGGGAAGGATTGGCTTCAACCTGAGGGAAAAGGTCACTGGCTTCAGCATTGATTGACAATAGTTTGTTGAGAATATTATGCAAGTGTTCAACTCATCTCGATCATGTCCTTATCACTAATCAATGTGGCTCCATCAGCACTGAGTAGTTAAGATGCACCATAGGTCTTTGGCCCATAAATAGCCTTCAGGGCATCATAAAAGCGCTTTGGATTTTTACTATCAGCATAAAATTTAATTTCATCTGCCTTCTTACTGAGCCAAGAATCTTGCATTTCTCTAAGTTTTGCTTGTACTTTATTTTTGATGGAATTAAATGCTGCCTTCTTAGAGATGGATGAACTATCCTGCTGGTAAACCCTGTGGAGTTCTTGTTTTTCATTTAGCAGCTCTTGAATTTCCCCATCATTTTCATCAAACCAGTCTTGATGTTTGTGAGTTTTCTGACCCAGATGAGCAGATGCAGTGCTATACACCAAATCTCTGAAAGATGCCCACTCCTTTTCTGCTCCACTGTTGCTAACTGTGTGTAGGCTCAACTTTCCCTCCAAGTTAGCGACAAACTGTTCTCACTCAGAGAAGAGCTCTAATATGTTGACATTAATTCTTCTGATAGTAATTCTGCCTTGGGGCCACCACTTTTGTTGAATGCAAATATATTTAGCTTGGAGAGGATAAGTCTATGATCAGTCCAGCACTCTGCACCACACATTGCCTTCATCACTCTCACATCCTGTCTGTCTCTTCCCCTTACAATCACGCAGTCTATTAAATGTTGATGTTTGCTGCAAGGGTGCATCCACAAAGTTTTATTGCAATTAGGTAAATGGAAGACAGTATTAGTGATGAGAAGGTCATGAGACACACAAATCTTCAGTAATAAGGGATCAGTGCTGTTGCTGTTTCCAACTCCATTCTTCCCTAGAACTCCCTGTCTGGTAGTCTGAGCCTACTGTAGCATTAAAATTACCCAGAATTATAAGCTTGTCCTATTTTGGCACACTGATGATGAGAATCTCCAGGTCTTCACGAAATTTTTCTTTAACCTCATTAGCATTTTTCACAGTGGGAGCATAGGCACTGATGACTGTAGGGTGACCTTTTTCTGCAAGTGGCAATCCCATTGTCATGAGCCTGTCATTACTCCTTTTGGTAGGCATACAAGGTTGTTGACTAGATTAGTTTTGATTGCAAAACCTACACCAGCTTCATGGCATTCTCCTTCACTGCAGTTACTCCAGCATCAATAAACTGACCTTCATTTACCAGCATTGTTTCACTCAGGGCTGCTATTTGGATGTGACACTTGTTGAGTCCTCTTGCAACAAGAGCTGTTCATCTTTCATCTCTCCTGGATTTTGTGTTGTCTATAAGTGTGTGCATATTCCATGTGCCAATGGTGAGTGGAATCATCTTCACAGACATTTTTGTACATTTTTTTTTGTGTGTTTTGACTGCAGAGTGGGATTCCCCACCTGCCACAGTAATCAGGCCAGAGTTGGGTAAGCAGACAATTTTTGGAGCACCTTTTCTAGCCACTTCCTCACACTAGAAGGTGAGCAGTGCAATCCATAATAGGCTGCTCAGAGGGCTGCCAAATCCCACTGCTGCTTCCAGTAAGAAATGACTCTATGGCCTGGGCTGCCTGTGTACAGGATTGTGACTATAGCTCCCAGTGTATTCTCACCTGCTGCTTCATCACTTGCCTGTCACCACAGGACTTTGAGGTAAGTAAAATGGTAAAATGCTATGGATGATGTCCTTTGATTTGTGTATAAATTGGATTTAAGTGAGGCAGAGCTGCACAAAGTCATTGTCCTCATTCTCTCTTCTAGAGTCATCACAGTCCAGTGGCAGAACAGAATCAAGATGACTGATGATGACCCAAGATGCAATGGATGACCTTGGCTTCTTCAATGTCTAACCAAGCTCTAAGCACTCCACAGTGCCTGCTTCCATTGCTTTCATAGCCTTTGGAACAAATTGTTCTCATCTGCCCATTCCACTGGAGAAGTCTTCACATGCTTGGGCTAGACATCTCCCTAACTCACCAATGGGTCTGAGACCCCTTGGTTACCCTTGGCCTGGTTTAGCCCATCTGCCCAAAATGGTTTACCAGGGTGTGGCCACTGTGCATGCTACAGCTTCTTGGAGCCACAAGTGGGAGTTCAGTGGTACAGGTGAACACCATGGGTGGAAAACAGACCTGAAAAGGGCTTGGCAGCCTTTACATCAAAGGTACTAATCTTTCCTGAACATACCCTACACCCTAAGCAGGAGGGCTAGGAAGGAAGGAATTCATAAGAGCTGTCTTCTAGTATTTGAAAGACTGTCAAGGGAAAGAAGGACTACAATGGCTTTGTTTGACCCCAGAGAAAAGAATCAAGAGCAACAAGATGATTGCAACAAGGCGAATTTAGGTTTGATGTAAGGAAAAGTTCCCTGACAACTGCAGCAGAACTATTCCAAAATGGAGTGGGCTGCTTCAGGAGATACGGAGTTCTTTCCCCTTTTATATTAAGAAAAATCACCTGACTCTTGATTCTGCTGGGAGAAGGCTAATACAACCATGTCTTCCCTAAATATTTGCATTAAGAAGTTTTTTTTAAAAGGAATATACCTTCCTTTAATCCAATTCAACAAATATTTATTAAATACAAGGTGTGCACAAACACTGTTAAGTGGTATGAGTGATGTGAAAAGAATTCCAGTCTCTGCATCACAAAGACCCCTGGAGGTCTTTCACTAGTATCTGCATGATCACTTACTGGGTATGTTGGGTGAATGTTCATTTTGAGGCATGAGATGGACTACATGGGAATAGATGGCAAATGAGTTTCCTCCTAAGTCTTGAATTCTGTGATTCTGTAAATAGTCAAATCAATGATTATCCCTGACCTGTTAACACTGGTAACATATCAATGTTGATGTTTTGAGTAGTTGTAAATATTATGCAGGTAAAGCCATACAAAAGCACATTTTCCAATATACATTCCACTGATGCTAAATTGTTCTACTCCTCACTCCCAAACACATTCTAGCCTTCTGACCTCTGTATTTTGCTCTCACCATGCCCAGGTCTAGAACATCCTTCAAATCTCCACTGGTTGAAACATTTCTTTAAGGACCAATTCAAATATCATGAATTTTTCCCATATCCTGCCCAGCCAACAATCTCCAATAACACTTATTCTGGCAATTCTCTTGTGTACTTTCATATTCTATTTTGTATTAAACATATTTGTATGTGCCATTTTCTCCAATAAACTCATCAATTATTATCTCATCAATAAACAGTAAGCTTTGTGATGTAGAACTGGAATTCTTTTCACATCATTCATACCACTTAACAGTGTTTGTGCACACCTTGTATTTAATAAATATTTGTTGAATTGGATTAAAGGAGGGTATATTCCATTTAAAAAAAAACTTCTTAATGCAAATATTTAGGGAAGAAATGGTGTATTAGCCTTCTCCCAACAGAATCAAGAGTCAGGCGATTTTTCTTAATATAAATGTCTAAGACCTGAATGGCTACATATTTGTATAGTAGCACCTACTTCTGAGGCTGTTATGATGATAAAGTGAGATAAGATTTGTAAAGCACATTGAAAGCACTAAAATGCTTTATAAATGCATAAAATAGATGCTATTATTAGACTTATACATATGGGGAAACTGAGCAGACAGTGGTTATATGACACATGGTTGGTATGTAAGGAAAGTTTTGAACATGTCTTCCTGACTACAGGTCATATACATATATGTGTGTGTGTGTGTATATATATGTATGCATGTATATGTATATATAGAGAGAGTATACATATATGTATATATAGTCACACATACACACACACACACACATACCCCACACTTACAGACATATCTTGGAGATATTGCAGGTTTGGTTCCAGACCAGTGTAACAAAATGAATATCACAATAAAATGAGTCACACTAATTTTTTGGTCTCCCAGTACATATAAAAGTTATGTTTATACCATACTGCAGTATGTAACTTATTAAGTGTGCAAAAGTATTTTGAGTCTTCCTCTCATGAAAAATTTCTCTGAAGTATGTGATATTGTTTGGTAGCATTTTACCTACAGTATAACTTCTTTCAAAATTGGAGTCAATACTCTCAATCCCTGCCACTGCTGCATGAACTAATTTTATGTAACATTCTTCAACACTGTTGTGTCTCAGGGAATAGGGAGACCCAAGGGGGGGCGGGGGAGGAGAGGAAGAGAGAGGGAGAGAGGGAGAGAGGGAGAGAGGGAGAGAGGGAGAGAGGGAGAGAGGGAGAGAGAGAGAGAGAGAGAGGGAGAGAGGGAGAGAGAAGGAGAGAGGGAGAGAGAGGGAGAGAGAGATGGGGTACTGACCAGTCGGTGGGACAATCAGAATACACACAACATAAGTTTGTCATCTTATATGGGCATGGATCATGGTGCCTCAAAAGTTATGAAAGTGACATCAAAGATCAATAATCACAGATTACAGTAACAAATTTAATAATAATGAAAAAGTTGGAAATTTTGTGAGAATTAGCAAAATATAACAAACAGGATGTGACCATTTGCTGTTGGAAAAAACAGCACCTATAGATGTGCTCACCACAGGATTGCTACAAACCTTCAACTTGTAATTAAAAAAAAAAGAAAGAAAAGAAAGAAACATGCAATATACACAAAGCACAATAAATTGAAGCACAATAAAATTAATATGTCTGTATATGTGTATATACGTATATGTGTGTATATATAAATACATACACATATACCTATATGTATCATATATACATGTAAATATACTATGCTATTATATGCACTATATAATATATAATAGGTAACATTATAGTTACACATATATTAATATACTAACAGCATAATTAATGAAATATTGTAGTATATTAGTGACAGATATTGTCTATAGTAATATTAATGTATACTAAATCTATAATATGTAATTATCCTCTAAAGCTTAAAACTGTACTGAGTATGTATGTATATAAATATGTATATATATATTTATATGTATAAACACATGTATGTATGTACATATTTTCTGGACGCAGAGAAAAAGGGGAGTTCCCTCACAAATTTACTTGAATCTTTCTTTGGAGGAATTACAGGCATAAAAATATTAAGAACCTTCTCTCTCAAAGTCCTATTCCAAATGTAAGGAGGAAGGTAAATGGAACCTCGACCCAGATCCTGTTTCTAACTTTTTTTTTTTTAACTCTGTGACCCTGGGCAAGTTACTGAGTTTCAATCTCTGAGGCTCAGTTTCTTCATCTATTCATAATAGCATGTACCTCACAGCACTGTGTGGATCAAAAAATTTAATGTATTTAAAATGCTTTGCCAGTCTGAAAATACAATGCTAATGTGAATCATGATGATGGTTATGGTGATGATGAAGAAAAGGTAGAAAATATAATACCTTTCTTTGAGAAATTTACATTGTTAATAGGGGAAAAGGATGATTTGCATTTGTATAGCCCTTTTAAGAACATATGTAAAAAATACTAGAAAACACTTCTTAAAAGTGGATAAGAAATCTGAATGGTTGCTGTCCAAGCCATAGTGCTACTCCTGAATGCTATGATTACTGTAAGCCTACCTTAGCCTACGTCCCATCTGAGATAGCAGGAGTTACAATACACTGATGGAAGGTAGAATCAACTCAAATGATGTGCTCAGATAGGTTAGACAATTTTTCTTTCCTGACCTAAATCTGAATCAGGATTTCTTTGTTATAGAGTAATGTTCTTTTCCCAGCAATAGTCCTGTTCTATATTGTGATACTAAAAGGAAACATTCCCTGGTGGTAAACTCTGTTAAAAATTGAGATGGGATATTGAAAGTCTCATCAGATCTTCAAAAGGAGAATGACTTTTGACCTGTCTGGAATTCTTCATTTCAGTCCTGCCTAAAAGCAGGGAGGAAACATAGACTTTAAAGAACTCAAAGATTATTTATATCTCTGTATCACAGAATGTAAACTCCTCAAAAACAAAAGCTATTTCATTTCTCTCCCTGGATCCCCAGTGCCTAGTACAGTGTCTTTTATGCAATAGATCCTTAACAAGTACTTGTTGAAATAAAGTTGACTGTGTTTTGTATCATTTCCACTAATTCCTACTTAAATGTATCTATGATATAGTAGCAGAATGACCTTTGAGAAATTATTTAAACTCTCCAGGCCTCAGTTTCCCTATCTATGAATTGACAGGTTTGAACTAGCTGTCACTTCCAGCTCTAAATCTATAACCCTTTTATCTTCTTTGTGCTACCAGAATCCCAGATTCTCAAAGATTTATAATAGCTTACATTTATATAGTACTTTAGCATTTTACAAAACTATTTACCAATATTATTTCATTTGATCCATATAAAAATCTTATGACATAGGTGTCCTTATTATCCCCTTTTTATAGAAAGTGAAAATGAGAAGTTTAAAGTTTAAAGAGAAGTTAAATGACTTGCTTTGGGTCACATATCTGAAATGAGATATGAACTCAGTTCTTCCTGATTCAAAGGCCAGTGGCC
The DNA here is from genome assembly GCF_900497805.2 of Vombatus ursinus. Lineage (NCBI taxonomy): Eukaryota > Metazoa > Chordata > Mammalia > Diprotodontia > Vombatidae > Vombatus > Vombatus ursinus. Next base: position 5,135,089 of record NW_020951391.1, on the reverse strand, counting down.
TATCCTTTATACCATGCTGTTCTCGATTATGCCAGGACCACATCAGTTCTGGAATCTCCAAGATGGAAAGGCTTCAAATGTGACCCAAAAATGATGGTGACAAAAATGTGTGTCTTTCATCTGAGGATCAGTGTAGCTGATCTCTAGCTGCAGAGATTTTTCTGCCACCAAGTTGGACACATTTAATAGCTTTTTTCCCCCCTTTTTCCAGCCAAGTCCAAATCATTGGGTAGCAAGGTGATAAAGTGGATAGGGCACTAGACTTGGAATGATGAAGACTCACCTTCATGAGTACAATTTCAGCCTCAGACCCTTATTTAGTAGCTGTGTGACCCTGTGCAATTCACTTAATCCCATTTGCTTCAGTTTCCTCATCTGTAAAATGAGCTGGAGAAAGAAATGGCAAACCACTCTAATATCTTTTCTAAGAAAACCCTAAATGAGGCCACAATGAGCTGGATGTGACTAAAATGACTGGATGCCAACAACAACAAAAACAACAACCAAATCACAAACATCATAGGATCATAATGGGTATCAATGCTTGAATTAAGTCACATATCTTCTCAAATGCTGAAGTACAAAACAAAGAAAACTTGCCTTGACAATCAAAGCTAATCAACAATGGAATGGACAGACTTGGAAAATAATGATGTTGCCATCACTAGACATCCCATTGCAGAGACTAGATGACTACTTGTGGATGGAGCAGATTCAATCCCTGTTCAAGAATAGATTGGACCACTCTATCAATCAATCAACAAGCATTTATTAAGTGCCTCTCTTTTGACTATGAGGTTCTGCAATTCTGTGAAGTATATGCCCAACCTACATTCCATTAAAAGAATTCATAGTAAAGAGCTACATTACAGAGATCCATTAGGTATCTGATTTAAAATTATTAAGCCAGACATCCCAGAGCCTAAGCTGATTCCTGAAAATAAGTTCAGTATTTGAGGAAGCTGCTTTAATTCCCTTAGACCACTATGACAGAATTTAGTACATATGTCAGTTATTTCAAAATGGTGGCCAAAAAGAGTTAATGTACATTCCCAAGGTATAGAACTATTCCTAGAGAACAAATCACATGTCCAGAATATTGAACTTCAAAGGCAGTACAGTAGTTTCAAGAAGCAGAAGGAAAGAGAGACAGTTAGTGAAATATTAGAGGAGAGAGGGAAGAAGGGAGAGAGGAAAAAAAGAAGGAGGGAGGGAGGGGGAAGGGAAGAGAGGAGAGAGAGAGAAGAAAAATAAAATACCAAAAGACATAATTGAGTAGAAGAATCTATTTAACTTAATAAATAATTCACACAATGAAATATGAATTTATTTAGTCAAACCCCAAGCATACCACAAAATCATTCACAAGAATCACCTAGTTTCACAATGGAATAATGAGCATTGCTCCCTCTACTCTCTGACTGCCAGGGAGGGTAAAAAAGCTGACACACCAACCTAGACTGACCTCAAACACTGAAGGTCTACCCCAGCCTCAGAGGAAAAAGACATAGCAGAGATCTGAATGATTAGACAGGCTGAGTTAGCAATCATACACTGAGTCAATGAATAATAGATAGCCTTGGGAGTTCTGAGGAGAAGGCTGCAAGACTGCCACATATGGCAGTAGTAGAAGCTCAAGGGTCGTGGGAAGAAAAAGAGAAAACTGGAAAAAAGAAACTTTGATATCTAGATGCACACATATATGTGTGTATATACACACACAAATATACATACATGTACACACATATACTGTATATATTGTTGTTTAGTCATTTTAGTTGCGTCTGATTCTTCACGACCTCATTTGGGGTTTCCTTGGCAAAAATATTGGAATGGTTTGCCATTTCCTTCTCCGGATTATTTTTACAGGTGAGGAAACTGAGGCAAACAGGGTTAAGTGACTTGACCAGGATCACATAGTTAGTAAGTACTGTAGGCCAGATTTGAACTCAGGTTTTCCTGACTCCAGGCCCACTTAGCTGAGATATATGTGTGTGTACAAACATATATGTGTATGTATTTATATATACATACATATATACATACATATATGTGCATAAATATATATTTATACATACACACATGCATATGATATATATGTATATGTCTTTTAAAAATCTAAAAACACAGGCTTCCAGGAATAGCATTCCAATTGTTAATGCTCTCACCACCTAGAAATTACTTAGTACTTATTTTGTACAGGATTTGTATTGATTTATCTATGTGCACACTCTATTTCCTCCCCACACACATTCAGTATCAGGCAAACCTCTCAAGGATAGTAGCTGTTTATGTTTTATCTTTATACCCTCAGTGCCTAACACAGTGTCTGACAACTGGTAGAATCACAACATCATAGCACTGTAGATTTGGAGCCAAGAAATTACTATAGAGATCAGCTCAGTCAATATACTCACTTTACAGATGAGGAATCCAAGATTAAAATGAATTCCCCAGGTCACACAATTAGTAAATGGCAAAACTAGCCTTTGAGCCCAGATCCACAGCAATCTAACCCAGTCCTATTTCCACTACACCATTCTGCCTTGCTAGGCACTCAATAAATTCTGAAAGAATCTAATTGTTGTAATAGTCACTAGCAAAAGCATGTGGCTTGAATTTACTTCAGTACCTCTAAACTGCCCATTTGTAATGAATGTTACTGAAGGGATGATGGTGGTAACATGAAGGTGAAGGTGATGGTGGTGATGACCATGATGACGATGATGAGGATGACAGCATTTATACAGCACTTGAAGGTTTGCAAGGTGATTTATATATGTTATCTCATTTGATCCTCACAACAATTCAGAGAGGTAGGTGCTATTTATTATCCACATTTTACCTATGAGAAAACAGAGCCAGAGAAAGCATTAAAAGTTTTCCAAAAGCACAAGTTCAACTATGTCATTCCCTTAGTTAATAATAAACTCCAGTGGTTCCCAATGGCCTCTAGAATCAAATTTTTAAAAATGCTCTGTTTGGCATTCAAAGCCCTTCACCAGCTAGCCCTTTCCTACCTTTCCTTACACCTTACTTCCTGACACATACTCTTTAATTCAGTGACATGGCTTCTTTGCTCTTCCACAAACAAGGCACTCAATTTCTTGGCTCCAAACATTTTCTCTGGCTGTATCCCATGCTTGGAATACTCTTCCTCCTCAACTCCACCTGCTGACTCCCCTAGCTTCCTTTAAGTCCCAATTAAAATTCCAACTTTTATGGGTAACTTTTCTGAATCCCTCTAAATTCTAGCATTTTCTCTGTTAATTCTTTCCTATTTTTCCTATATATAGATTGCTTTATTTGCATGTTGTCCCCTACCCCCATCAGATTGTAAGTTCCTTGAGGGCAGGGACTATCTTTTGCTTCTTTTTGAATCCCCAGCACTTAGTACAGTGCCTAGCACAGAGCAGGTGCTTCATAAATGTTTGTTGATTGACTGAGAGGTTGAGTGATTTTCCCAAGGTCATACAGTTACTGTGTCTGAGGAAGGATTTGAACTCAGGTGTGCCTAACACTGTCACTGACTCTTTACTGTGCTATAACAAAGGGGATGGATAATGAAATTCAGTATAGTCTGTTGACTAACCCATAGATAGAAGATACATAGTAGATTTAATTGGCAGGACAAACTTTGAAGAAATTTTCAGTATGCTTTCCAAATGGCTAAACTGAGACAGCATATTGATCACCGAGGTTCCTAATGCAAACAGCAGAGTGCTGAGGTGGCACAAGTGTCAGCGATAGGTTGCAGTTTGCAGCAGTTAACTTTCCATCTCCTCTCTTGCTTTCAGGGGGCTGCTCACGCTGCAGTCTTTATCTTCCCATGCTGATGAGCAGAATACAGCATTTTCACTTTGCCACAGGAAGAGCGCACGCTTGACAATTTGATTATGGTTGTCTGTCAGTTCCACCAGGGAGATTTTCTGGGAGCTCTCAGCAATTGCTAAATATTTTGATATTGCAATGATTGTTACTGTTAAAAACAAAAAGCCTTTTAAAAATTTGATTTCTGATAACAGATCAAGACATGCATACAGCAAATTTGCTTTATCTGGCTATTGAAAGGTTTATGCTATTGCACCATGAAGAAGGCAGGAAGGAATCTACTCCTGTAGAGGGAAAGAGGAAGACTTGAAGCATAAAGTTGGAAATAACTGAATGACTAAACAACAAAAGGGATGAATAGCTTGTGAACAGAAAGTTCAATTCAATGGGCATTTTTGTATAGCAATGTGGTTTAGAGACCAGAGGGCTGCCCTCAGAATAAAGACAACCTGGGTTCAAGTCCTGCCTATGTGACCAAGTGACCTGCCTCAGTGCTCCAGACAACTCTCACACTTGAAGTAGCAGATGAGCTGTCCATCTATGTGGGTAAAAGAAGTTTAACACACCAGGAAATTCCCTACACAGATGAATTCACAATTGGATTAAACTCAGTTCTATACCCCTTGGGACTCTGTATCCTCATCTTCTCCCCTGCAATTTCCCACTCTGCCATAAAAACATAACCCTCCTCCTCATTTCATTCCCTTTCTTTGAGAACTGTAATCAAATAACTACTAACTTTGCCTTTGAGAAAGTCATGTCAATGAACTGCCATCTTGTTCCATTTACTAACTCCTTGACTTACAGATCATAACTACCTTCCCTGGCCATCACCACCTATATATGTTGTCTCCCCCATTAGAATGTAATGCCTTTGAGGGGAGTGTATGTCTCAGTTTTGTATTAGTAGTGAAAGTATTTAGCACAATGCTTGTCACATAGTAAGCATTTGATAAATATACACTTCATTCATTCAAAATTATGAGATGATGATGACAAAGATGATAATGATTTTATTCAAGGTGTTATGCTGGAGATTGAGGAGATAAAGATGGAAAATGACTGTCACCGAGTCTGAACCAAGGCCACCAAATCTGGTCCCAAGGCTATCATGTCTGACACCAAGGTCTGCAAGGCCACCAAAGCCGACACAAAGGTCACCAAGTCTGATCCCAAGGCCCCCAAATCTGAAGCAAAGGTTACCAAGATTTATTCAAAGGTCATGAAGTCTAGTGATTCCAAGGCTACCAAGTCTAGTGATTCCAAGGCTGCTAAGCTTACTGACCCCTAAGGCAGCCAAAACCACAGATGCTGGAGCTAAGGCTACTAAGCCTTCAAAGTAGATGCTTCAGGACAGAAGTACTTATTTAGACCCTAAGCCACCATTTCTTTTTTCTCAATCAGGGTATGATTATTCATTACTTTGTACAAATAAAGGAAATGGTGAGTTATAAGGACAAAAAGAAAGATGAAAAATGACTCAGTTGAATAAGGTTAAGAGAAAAAAAGAAACACATGATATGAATAAGGCTATGATGAGGGCAAAAACATAATTGCATAAGAAAAAAGTGATGACTACTCAGTAGCATCAAGAAAATAAGTTATCAATCTGCCAGCCCACTACCATCATTACCTGCTAGAAGAGCTGTGCTAGAGTTTCAAAAACACCTTCAATTCATGAGTAAAGTTGAAGAGATTTCAAGTGATGAAGTATTTATGGGATGAAGGCATCAGAAATGATATCAAGCCTTTTGCTTCTCTATATCTAGATCTGCATCTCTATTTTGCAAATTATCTTACATGATATATGTATAGCTTTAAAAGCAAAAACCCAGTCCAAAAGGGTTCATCACCACACAAGGAATTTATTTTTCCCCAACAAAAACAAAAGGTTTGGACTCTGTAAACTAATACATAAAAGTTGGCAATCTATTACCCACGGCAGATACATGAAACAGCAGGTATCTCAGAAGACACATTTTCTTAGAAATGAGAATATGCCAAGCAGATTTCTTTATTCTTTTCCCATAAGAAAATAATTCAAGATGGTTACTGCCAGGATTTCTGATGTACCTGCCCTCACCCACTATGATGGTGGCTTTCCACTAAATTTTGAGGCAAAATGGAGCCTGTTTTCATAAATGAATAAGCCAGAAATGAGCCAAAAATTAAAGAGAATGATTATGGAATTCCAAATGGAGAGTAATTTGCCAAAAAGAAAGCTTATAGCTGTAACCCTGGGGCTGCAGGTAACTTATAGATAGGCCCATATGATTTGTATTCCTCACTAATACAATCAATCATCACACCTGGAATTCATCCACTCAGTGATGAGATATCCCAACATGAAACCAGATTTTTAAGATACCATTAGTCAAATAGCTTTTAATGACTTCTACTTTTAGACAACAGTTTGGGCTATTTAAAACTCTAAATTGTCCTAGACTCTTCTTCAGCAGGTATAAAGCCAGCTCTGCTGACAGGGCTTATAGCCTAAATAGAGAAGGAAATGACTGTTATGTATACGTTGGCAGAACAAATTATCTAGAAGGATATGTACTGCTTGTTCAAGTGACCTTAATGAATATGATATTTTGGAACTTCAAAATTACTTTCTAAATGGCTGAAATGGTTCTGAAATGTCAAGTCATTCACAAATTTTCCTTTTTCAGCTGATCTCTGATTTCCTCAATATTGGGAACTCCCAAAAGGAAACTCCCTCCTCCACTGCAGTTTATATTACCAAAGATTTTACCCTGTTCACTATGTATCAAAGACAGGACTTCCTGGATTTGAGGCATTTCTCTTTCCACTACACAGTTCTGCTGCTCTACAAAGTGTTTGTCTAGATGCATCTTTCAAATCAGTTCAATATAGATTTAGTGTTTAGAAAACCATGGGGAACCACAGGATAAACAAAATTGACAGTTTACAGGGATAAAATTTAACTGAACTCCATTGTCTAACTACTTACTATGATAAAGTTTGGGATATAGCATAGGTGGAGTCCTATCTCTTAAAATATCACAATGGCATTACAGTCACAACCTGATGTTGCAAAATTAGCTCAAATATTTTTTCCTAGGGGCAGCTAGATGGTGCCGTGGATAAAGCACCTGACCTAGAGCTTTGAAGACCTGATTTCAAATAGTGAGAGGGTAGAGAGGGTGAAATTATGGTCCCCAAATATTGAGGGAAATTAAGCGTATTTCTGTGTCTGATATACATGTGAAGTAAGTTGGAAGTAAATATTCCTTTTCGAAAGCTAAGCTTACTATTAAGTTGTTAAATGGAACCAAGGTGTAGGGACCCTTAACCTTAGGGGCTTAATGACTTGGGGGAACAAAATTAATAGGGCTTGAGCCAATGTTAGAGAAAAAAAGACTCACTCCAACCCCCTCAGACTACTTGGGAATTCTAGGGGAAGGGTAAAACGTAACACACTTGGCTTCCAGGCAGTGGAGACCAGAGTAGTCATTATTACACTTACATGTATACCTCCTCCCCTCCCCACCCCCCACACAAAGTAATGAGCATTCTCCCCATCTTGGAATTACCATCTATTACTTTGGATATACTTTGTTTTTACTTATATAAATTCTTGATCTTTCCCACCCCAGAAGAATGTAAGCTGCTCAAGGGCAGGGACTGCTTCATTTTTGTCTTTGTTTCTCTAGAAGTTAGTGCAGTATCTTGAACATAGCAAGCTCTTAATAAATAATTGTGGAGTTGAGTTGAATATAGGGACACAGTCAGAGTCTTTCCAAATTGGGAGGTTGCTGACGACACCTCTTCCACAGGCTTCTCTGCAGGATTTCTCTTCACTTTCCCCAATTCTGAACAAATCCAGCCAGAGCTCCTTTGAAAGCACTGCTTTTCTAAGAAATGTTAATCTTTTAAGACAGGTCAGCTAACTACAAAAACAGATTGACTCCCTCACATAAGCTCTCTGAGCTATTTCACAAAGCATACTTTGAAAATCTATTCTTATATAGCATCCTATAAATTACTACCGATAAGGATAATCTGACCCATGACCTCCTTTCTCTTCTTAGTCCCTCTTTGGCCAGCACCCCTCTTCTTCGCCCACATCAATTGATGGCCTTTATGTGTCTAAATTCCTATTCTCCCTTCTCAAACTGACCATAAATTTCTTCTTCATTTTGACTGAGTAGTCTTGAACAATCTCATGACAATTAAGAAAAGAGGCACACTGACAGTTTTGGGTAGGATAAAGTTCCCTGCATGTTCTTGCAAAATGGGTCACTCAGTCCTGTTTGGGATCCCTCTCCCTGTCCCTGTCTCTGTCTGTCTCTGTCTCTCTCTATCTCTTTCTCCTTCTCTCTTCCCCCCTCCTCTCACTGTCTCCCTCTCTCTCCCTTTCTCTCCCTTTCTCTCTCTCTCTTACTGTGCCTATCCTTTGAGGTCCAGCTGTAGTCCTATATGACACATTACCTTAATACTTCACAATCATATTGTAGGATCACATTTTTGAAGAAGAAAGAGCCTCAGAGGCCAAATCTAACCCTTTCATTTTACAGATGAAGAAACTGAGGCACCAGAATGTTACATGACTTGTCTTGGATCATTCTGCTAGCATGTGTCAGGGCCAGAACTTGAACCCACCTTCAGATACACACTCCAAGATCTGTTGTCTAAGACAAAAAGGTGATACAGTGGAGAGAAGGCTGATCTTAGAGTACAGAAGAACTGAGATCAAATCCCGACTCAGACATATACTAGCTATGTAACCTTAGCTAAGTCTCTTAAATTATTCTTTTTTTTTTTGGAGGCAATTGGGGTTAAGTGACTTGCCCAGGATCATGTAGATAGTAAGTGTCTAAGGCTAGATTTGAACTGAGGTCCTCCTGACTCTAGGGCTGGTGCCCTTAAATTATTCTTGGCCTCAGTTTCTTCATCCATAAAATGAAGGGACAGGAAGCCATGGCCTCTAAGATCCTTTCTAGGTAAAAGATCTATTATGTCATTATTCCCTATTGCCTCTCGTTTAAAAAAAATACACCTTAGCTCCACTTATAGATTATAAGCACCTCTAAGGTAAGATATATTGTTATAATTTCCTCTTTTTTCTTCTTTTTATCCTTTTCAATGTCTTACAGAGTTCCTTGTTCATAGGGTAAGCTTAATATGTCCATCTAATGGCTGATTAAGTAGCCTCAACAGAGCCTCAATCCCACATCAGCACTTGCTTATTGGATATTTCAGATTAGATAGCCCCAAAACATCTCAAACTCAATATTTTAAAAACAGAACTCACTGCCAAAATATCCCCCAAAAATGTTCTTCTCAATCAAATTTCATCATTTCTGCAGAAGGCACCACTACTTTTCTAGTCTCCCACGTTCGTAACCTGGACATCATTCCTGACTCTTCATTCCACTTTATCCTACATATTTAAAATGTGGCTAAATCTTGAGATTTCCATGTTCCCAATTACTCTCACATTCAGTTCCTTCTTTCTCCTCACACAGTCACCACTTTGCTTCTGGCCCTCATCCCCTTTTGCATGAGCTATTGCAATGGTCTCCTAAGTGGTGCTTCTTCCTCATCTATCTCTTCTCCAGTACATTCTTCATAGAGTTGCCAAAGAGATGTTCCTTCAGGATAGACCTGACATCACTCTCCTACTCCATAAACTTCAGTGGTTCATGATTGAGTCTATAATTAAATATATAAGCTCCTTTGCCTAAATTTTAAGCCATTCACAGCATAGCCAAAACTTATCTTCCCAGTATCATTACACTGAACTATCCTTTACATTCTCGGTCAAACCGGCCTTCTCTCTGTTCCTCACAAATGACATTACATGTCCTATCTCTGATCTTTTATACTGGTCACCCACCATGCCTGGAATGTAGACCCTCCTCCTCTCTATCTCACAGAATTGCTATCTTTCTTCAACTTGCCAGTCAAATACCACCTTCTACATGGTCTTTCCTGATTCTCCTACTTGCTAGTTTCCTTCTTCCCTAGCCTGTATTTAACTACCTCATATTTATGAAGTATCACTCCACTTATATTTGTTCTATATGTTTTTTTCCATATGTACATGTCACCTCCAATAAAATGTAAGCTTCTTAAATCTAGAAATGAATTTGTTTTTATTGTCTTTGTAACTCCCATGGCCTCAAATGGTATGCCAGGTACTATGACAACTTCTTAAATGAAGTATTGTAATAGTACTCTAAATGGTCTCCTAGACTCCAGTATTTTTCCTTCCCCAACCCATCCTTCACACATTGACAAAAATGAACTTCCTAATGCACAAATCTCATTGTGTCACTCTATAGCTCAAAAGTCTTCAGTGGTTCCTGAGTGCGTTAAAGATAAAATACAAAACTCCCTACTCCTGCATTTAAAGCCATTTGTAATCCGGCTTCCATCTACCTTGACACTGATTGATTGACTAGTGATATCATGTTTTCTTCATATCACGGATGATTCTAAAATCTACATCTCTAGCCTCAGTTTCTCTCCTCAGTTTCAGTCCCATATCTCTGAGTACTTACTGGAAATCTTTACCTCAATGCCCCGCAGCAAATCACACTAAGCATGTCCCAAACTAAATGTATACTCTTTGAAATCTGCTCCTCTTCTCCACTTCTTTTCTGTAGATAAAATGGCCATTTCCAAACTACCCAAACTGAAACACTCAGAGTCCTTCTCTTCTCTCCCTCTCAGCCTTGGTTCAATAAGTTGTCAAGTGCTATCAACTGAATATCTAAAATTCCATCCATATTCATCTTTTCCTCTTTGCTTATAATGTCACCACCTCATTCAAATTTCTATCACCAACTTCTTATAGGAAGTATTAAAATAATATTCTAAGTGGTATCCCGGCCTCCAGCCTGTTTCCTTACCCAGCCCATGCTTCCACACATCCACAAAGATAAACTTCCCAATGCATAGGTCTTACTGCATCATTCTCTTACTCAGAAGTCTTCAGTGGCTCCTGAGTGCATTAAAGATAAAATGCAAAACTCCCTATCCAAGCTTGCATTTAAGTCCATTTGTAATCTGACCTCAACCTACAGTGTAAGTGTCCTTCATTTGCTTGACATTACTGCTAAACCAGACTCACAGCTTTTCCCTTAATGCAATCTAATCTCTTCTGCTTCTTTGCATTCAACAAGCCAGACATTACACCTATAATTTACTTTCTCCTCATCTCTACCTATTCAAATTCTTCTCTTACTTTTAGGCTCAGTTCTGTTCCTACCTCCTTCAGGAAGCCTTTATCTCCTCCAGTGAAAATAATTACTTCCTCCTTCCTTTCCTAGAGCTCTTTGTTTAGACCTCTCCTTTGACCCCATTACATTCTATCCTTTATTGTACTTATCTGTATGCATGTCAAAGGCCCCCAGTGTACTCTAAAATTCTTGAACTACTCCCAGACTCTCCCTCTGCCATGATCACTCAGCAACATCTTCTCCTTGGAAATTTATGCTATCAAATTTATCACCGGTACAAATCTTGGTTGCCATTATCTATTGACCCCCAGGACACTCTTTTTCCCTTGTCAAAGAGTTCAGCACCTGTCTTATAGCCTCTCTCTTCTTCCCAACTGCTGCCCTCATACTTTTGTACTTCAATATAAATACTGATGTTCCTTCAAAGTAGGAATTTCCTGGTTCCTCAGTCGACTCAGTTCCTGTGACTGTCACCTCCACCTCACCTCAGTTAAACACAGTGATAATCATACTCTTGATCTTGCCATCAAACGTAAGTGTTCCATTTCTGTGTTCACATATTCTGAAATTCCTTTATCTGGTCTTTTATCATTGCATATCTCCCAATGCCTTACAAGTTTTAACCATGGTTTTCATCTTCTTCCTCATCTTTATTTTCCCCACCCCTGTGTTCTTTCTCAGGCCATCCCCCTTGCACCAGCTATACTCTCTTCTCTCTCTATCCTGAACCCATCCCCTCTCATCTTTTCTAGCAGATTAAAGATAGAGAGTAAGGATGCCAATAGGGTAATCTCCCTATCTACTGGCTCTTTTCCTGCTACCTACAAGTATGACCATGTTTGTCTAACCTTAACATATCCTCACTTGATCCAACCATCCCCACTAGTTATATCTCTTCTTCCTTTCTTTGCTAAACTCATTCAGAAAGGTGCTTCTACTTCGTCTCTTCTCCATCTCTTTTAAACCCTCTGCAATCTGACTTCCAACTTCATCATGCAACAGATACTGTTTTTTTTTCAAAGTTACCATTGTTGCTGTTGTTGTTCAATAGTTTTGGGTGTGTCTACCTGGGGTTTTGTGAAAGATACTGAAGTGGCTTGCCATTTCCTTCTCCAGCTCATTTTACAGATGAGGAAACTGAGGCAAACAGAGTTAAGTGACTTGCCCATGGTCACACAGATAGTAAGTGTCTGAGGCCAGATTTGAACTCACCCTGACTTCAGAACCAGCACTCTATCCACTGTACCACCTAGCTGCCCAGTTACCAGTGCTCTCTTAATTGGCAAATCTGATGACCTTTTCTCAATCTTTATCGTCTTAACCTCCCTGAAGCCTTTGAGACTGTTCATTCTCCTGAATATTCTCTTGTCTCTGGGTTTTTGTGACTCTTCTCTGTCTTGATTCTCTTTCTAACTGCTTGATCATTCCTTCTTAGTTTCCTCTGATGGTTATTCAGCCAAGTCATTCCCACTAAATGTGAATGGCCCCCAAGGCCATGACCTGGACCTCCTTTTCTTTTCACTTTGTACTATCTTACTTTGTAATCTCCTTATCTTCCATCATTTAACTTATCATCTCTATTCATAAAGTTGTCTCCCCTGTCAGAATGTAAGTTCTTTGAGTTTAGGGATTTGTCTTTCTTTCTGTCTCAGAGTCTGGCTCATCAGAAGCACTTAGCATTTGTTTCTCTGACTTGGCTTGAAGTCAGGTTCTATGTCATTTTTCATCTCCTATCACAATGTTTGCACTGCAGATGATGATGATGATGATGATAACCCCATTAAAAAGATAAGGAGAAAGAAATAAAATAATAATCATAATAATAGTGATAAAAAGCAGCTACATGCTACAATGGATAGACTATTGGGACTGGAGTCAGGAAGACTCATCTTTGTGAGTTCAAATCTGGCCTCTGACACTTGCCAGCTGTATGACCATGGGCAAGTCATTTAACCCTGTTTGCTTCAGTTTTTTATCCATAAAATGAGCTGGAGAAGGAAATGGCAAACCACTCCAGTATTTTTACTGGAAAACCCACAATGGGGTCACAAAGAGTTGGACACAACTGAAATGACTGAATAACAACAAAATACTAACAACAATACTAATAGCATAACTGCTAATGTTTATAGAGTCCTATAAAGTTTACAAAATGATTTAAATACTTTACATCATTCTCCAGGCCCTTCATAACTTAGACTCCTCCTACTGGTCTTCTTACATTTTACTCCCCAACAAGTACTCTTCAATCTGGTAATACTGGCTTCCTGATTGTCCCATGAACAAGATATTCCATTTCTCAGTTCCAGGCATTTCTTCTAGTTGTCCTCCAGGCCTGAACACTTTCCCTCTTCTGCTCATTCTAGTGACCTCCCTGGCTTCCTTTAGGTCCTAACTAAAATTCCACTTTCAACAGGAAGCCATCCATAATCCCTCTTTATTCTATTGCCTTCCCTCTATTGATTATTTTTTATTTATGTTATATTTAGCTTGCTTTGTATAAATTTGTTTGCATATCATCTCCTTCATTAGATTGTAAGATCCTTGAGGGTATGGACTGGGTTGTTTTGCCTTTTTCTGTATCTCCAGAGCTTACCACTGTGCCTGGTACATAGTAGGTACTTGATAAATGTTTATTGATCGAGGATCGATTGATTCTCATTTGTAAGTTGGACTAACTATAATAATAAGTCCCTTCCAATCCTAAAATTCTGTGATTCTGTGGGTCTCAAAATAATTTTATAAAATAAATATTTTATAAGTTATTATTCCCATTTTACAAACAAAGAAAGTGAGGCTCAAAGATGTTAGTGGACCTGTTTGTGGTCACACAGTTATAGAATGTCAGAGGCAAGATATGACCTCAGGTCTTCCTGACACTGAATCTAGGAGTCTATCCACCACACAGCAGCTACCTCTAAATGGTTCATGATTAATAAATGTTGGCTGAATTGAATTGATTTCAACTCTAAGGCACTATGTGACCTGTTCTCATCATGCCCACTTAATGATTCAATTAAACTTTTGCAAACATCGCAGCATAATTAATGGTGTCACTTTACTTTCCACTGGTCATTCCAGCATTTAGCTGAATAAGGAAGAATGTGATCTCCAAGTTGTTGGTGAGACAGTATTTAATAAATCCCAAGACATACCCCAGTCCTATGTCAAATCTGTGTCTGAAGTCCTTTCTTTCTTTTGATTAATGAGAAGTGCTTCTAGCTACCTCTTTACCTTCAAGTTAGGCTTCAAATGAGATAGTTCCCCACTCCTCAAGAAGAAACAGGATTTGTTCAATATGAAAACAGCAACAGACAACTTCAATATATGTGTGTGTGTGTGTATGCATGTATATGTGTGTATATATATGTATAACCACATTGATTATTTCTCTATCTTTAGAAAGTTTTAAAAAATAATAACAAATCATCCTCCAGCACACACAGACATACCAAACAACGTGTTCCCTGCATGAAACAGGACAATCTCATCAGTGACTAGGAAAGTGGATGCCCTTGTACTGTCTCCGGTTGGCAGAGAATTGTCTGGCTTTGATATACACAGCATTTGAAGCAGGCACTTTGAAGCTGAAGCCTTACATCATTATTCCATACATACCAAATCCATTCATTCATTTCTGTAATCTCTCACTGGTGCTGCAGCTGTCAGAGTCACCTACATCTATGGAGGAGAATTGTGCCCCTTTGAGATTTCAGGCGACATTTTGGGGAAAGAATACAGCACTCGAGAGAATCAAATTACTCCTCTAGCAGAACACATCTCAAAAGAAGAGAAAAACAACATCTCAAGGTATAAGAGGTATTTACATTGATTGTTGACTCCTAGTTTTATAACCTCAGCTTATAGTAGACAATGTGATTCCCAACACTTTCCAGAAAAGAAAGGCTATCATTATTTTACATCACAACTTGCTTCTATTGGCTTATAAGGCTGGCTCTGTCTCTTGTATCGATCTGCAAGTTCAATGATAGTTAACAGTATAATGTGGCAACCAAAAGACTCAATGTTAATCTGACATAAGAGGGGTAAGGCTCCCAGAAATATAGCAATGGTGGTCCCACTATACTCTGCTTCTGTCAGATTTCACCAGAGTACTGTGTTTGGTTCTAGGCACCCCATTTTGAGAACATTAAGTCCAGAAGAGGGCAACCACAATAATGAGGCAGCACAATGGATTGAGCAATAGGCCAGGAGTCAGGAAGACCTGATGTCAAAACAAGACGCAGAAGTTTAATAGTTGTATGGTGCTGGGGAAGCTACTTAATTTCTGTCTCAGTTTCCTCAGCTCTAAAATGGAACTAATAATAACACCTATCTCACAGAATTTTTTGTGGGGAATCAAATGAGATAATATTTATAAAGTGGCTTAACACAGTGTCTGGCAAATAGCAGGTGCTCAATAAAGATTTCTTCCCTTCCTTTATATTTCCCCTGAGTCTATGGCACATGAGAATCAGTTGAAGAAACTGGGTGTTCAGAACAATTTGGTGCAATCTGGAGCAAAAATAATTAAAAGGGGACAGGAGAGCTACATTCAGTTTTTGAAGGGTTATCACACGGAGAAAGGAATTAAACTTGTTTGGTTTGGCCTCAAAAAAGCAGAACCCAGAGCAATGAGTACAAGTTGTAAAGAGACAAATTTAGATATGATGTCAGGGAAAAAAAAAAAAAACAAACAACTTTCCTACTCATTGGAGCTGTCCAAAAGTGGAAAAGGCTGCCTCCAGAGGTGGCAAGTTCCCTAGCCTTGCAGATCTTCAAGCAGAGGCTAGAGGATCATTTATTAGGGATGTGATAGTGGAGATTCCTTCATATATAGATCAGAGTAGATGACCACTAAGATCTCTTCCAACTCTCTTATTTTGACATTCTGGGCCCAATAGGGATATTTTAAATCAGCACACAAATAAGTGATTAAAATTACCCCCTACTACAACATACTAAAGTAATATGATTGTTTAAGTCTGCCAGGGGGCTAGTGACTTGAATGTCAATGTTTGAAGATTGGGAATGTTCCTGCCCTTGCATTTTTATCTTCTGAATGAAGGGAAACATGTTACAAAGGCAGCAAGATAGAATTTTAAAGAGGGAGGGTATTGGTCTTTAAGTCAGAAGACCAGAGGGCCAGTTATTCCATGCACTACCTGAATAACTTGGGGCAAGTTATAGGATTTAGAGTTGGAAAGGATCTTTCCTTCTAGAGAATGTCAAACCTTACTGAAATTGAAGCCCAGAAATAAACATGGTTAGTAAATAGTACTAAAAGAAAAAGAAAAAAGAATGGTGCTTCTCTTCTGTTTAGGCTGAACAATTAAAAAAAATAAAATGATGAATGTTGGCAATGGTAATATTAAAAACACCTCCTACTATTCTGGCTACTCATATCTTCTAGTCTACATGGATTGAAAAGGTCTCAAAATATAAAGACATAGGGAAAGAAACCAAGACCACGTGGGAAGGAGATGAAATGCATACCAACCCCCTTCACTCTCCCCAGTACCATAGTTGTACCAACGCTGCTTCAAGTTAGCCTACTAGGGATTTGCTTTCATCTCTATATTCTATGTTTTTATTCAATTACAAAAGAAAGCAATGATTTTATCCTGCCTATACAATACTCCACAGAACATTAAACATAAAAGAGTAATGATAAGAGAGAAACTTGTCCCAGGACTGACCATTTCTTTCTGAACTCCATGGAATATGAGATGAAAAGAATAAAAATAATCATAGCTATAATCATAATCACAATAAGCCTACATCGTAATATTTTTATTCAACTACAACAGACACTTCTTTTATCTAGCTGAGCTATCGTCCACAGAATATTAGTCATAGAAGTACAATAGTACTATAGTGACTTATCCCCAGGACCATTTCTATATGAACTATATTAAACAAGATGAGAAAAAAATGTTCTGTAATAAAAGAAGTTATGGATAATAATAAATTTTTTTTCCATAATAAAAAGTAAAGCAGCAGGATGAAGTAGATAGTGGCTGGCCTCATAGTTTGAAAGACCTGAGTTCAAGTACTACCTCTTGCATAGACTAACTATGTGACCATGTCACTTAAACTCTCATGCCCTAGGCAACTCCCTAAAACTCTAAGGTAAAGACCAGCTGTCAATCATTAAAGAGAACTACCACACTGGGAGTTACCTGTTGATACAATCACAGGAATATTTTTTTTTTGAGTGGAGAAACTTCAGTAAATATCCATCTTTCACCAGCCTACCAACAATAACACATCTATATCCACTCATTGGTAGCAATTGCCTTTATAAGCACCAGTTCAGAGCAATCAAAGTTTATGCTATGTTTTATGCTTTGAATTCTTGGTAAGAAATACCTAACTTTTAACACTAATCCAAAAGTAACAAAGGAATTTAAATCTGTATCAATTAATTCCAAGTCCCTAGGAGGCTGTTCCTCTTTGCCAGAGTTGAGGAAAAGTAATGTAAGAATTACAAAAAAAAAAAAAAACATTTCTGAAAAGCTCCACCCATAGATGAATGAATATTCAGTTGTCTCTATGACTGGGGTTGTGGTTCTTGCCCTGGATTATCCCTATCATGTAATAAAAAATTAAAAATGAGTCTTTCAAAATGCTTATGTAGGCTTGAATTTTAATGGCATTGGCTCCTACTTCTGGTGTTTTTTTTCTTTTCTTTCCTTTTTTTTTTTAATTTTAATTTAGCCTTCAGAGATATATAATGCTAGGGGGTTTCAAAAGTAAGAACTAATCTTCACAGTGGGTGTGCCATGTGCCATTGAAAGATCATGAAATTAATGAGGTCAGCTTTAAAGGCGACAAACTTTCTTGATTTGGTTCAGTTTGAACAAAAGAGAAAAAGCATTTTTTTCTTTTTCAGTGCTGATAGATATTTAACTTTATTTCTAAAGCTAGCCCCTGAGAATTTGCACAGTTTAGAATGGAAATCTTCTTTCTTGATACATATTTTAAAAATTAACTCAAGGTCTTGTTTTATTTATTGTTACGAGAAGACTCAATTGTATATGCATTTTACAGCATGGTTGGCAACTATTTAAAATAATGTGGTAAGGCTCTTGTCCTTTTGTTACATACAACTGGACTGGAGGGAGGATTACTAAAGACAGGCAAAGCAGACTTGCAAAAACAGTACGAGGCAAGTGCTGAGAGTCTTCAGATGGAAAGATATGTCAGTGAGTTTCACTTGAGACATGAGTTCAATAAACAGCTGCTATCAGTCTTAAAACAATACATTTACTAGCATCTACTGGGAGAACCTAACATTTCTACCAATCTGTGCTTTGGTATCTTGGCTGCCAAACCACTTTTAACATTTGACTAGATATATCAGGGAGTCTAGACTCTGTTTCCGACATCAAAATTAAGGGTAATTTTGTTGTTGCTGTTCAGTCATTTTTCAGTTGTGTTCAACTCTCTGTGACCCCATTTGAGGTTTTCTTAGCAGAGAAGCTGGAGTGGTTTGCCATTTCCTCTTCCAGCTCATTTTAATAGATCAGGAAACTGAGGCAAACAGGGTTAAGTGACTTGCCCAGGGTCACATAGGTAGTAAGTGTCTGAGGCCAGATTTGAATTCAGGAAGATAAGTCTTTCTAACTCTAGGCCTAGTGCTCTATCCACAACACCATCCAGCTGCCCAGTATGATTTTGCTGTTTGTTGTTCAGTAATTAAGTTATGCCTAAGTCATTGTGACTCCATGGACCATAGCATGCCAGACCCTTCTATTTTTCACTCTCTCTCAAAATTTGTCTAAGTTCATGTTTGTTATTTCCATGACATTATTTATCCATCTCATCCTTTGCCATCCCCTTTTTCCTTTTGCCTTCAATCTTTCCCAACATAAGGCTTTTTTTTTTCCCCAATGAGTCCTATCTTCTCATTATATGGCCAACGTAATTAAGCTTCACCTTCAGTATTTGACCTTCATGTGAATAACCTGAATTAATTTATTTCCTTGCTATCCAAGGTCAAAAGTCTTCTTCAGCACCACAATTCAAAAATGTTGATTCTGTAGTACTCAGCTTTCCTTATAGTCCAACTCTCACACCACACATTGCTATGGGAAAAACCATAGCTTTCACTATATAGACCTTTGTCAGCAAGGTGATAGCTCTGCTTTTTAGTATGTTATGCAGATTTGCCATAGCTTACCTTCCAAGGAGCAAGCATCTTTTAATTTCATGGAGGCAGTCACCATCTGCAGTGATCTTTGAACCCAAGAATATAAAATCTGACACTGCATTCATTTCTTCTCCTTCTATCTGCCAGGAAATGATGAGACCAGTTGCCTTATAGTTTCACTGAGCTATACCATCCCCTCTACCATAACAAGGTAGTGATCCAGGGGGAGTTTGATTTTAGCAAATCATAAATTTCTGGACTTCAGTTTTCTCATTTACAATACTGAGTAACTAAATTGATGGAAACATGGAACAAGATGATGTTTATTAGACAATAAAGTAGGAAATGAGTCAACAATAATTATTATTTGAATTTTAATTTTTACTGTTAAAAGCCTTGACTTCTGAGGGCACAGCAAATATGGTAGAATAGAAAGCACTCAGCCAAGCTCTCCCAACATTTGCCTCCAAACAATTTTAAAATAATGCCTCAAATGAAATTCTGTAGTAGCAGAGTCAATAAACGATGAGAATGAAACATACTTCCAGCCCAAAATAACAGAGGAGGTAAGTAAGAGAGATCTGTGAAATGGCAGAGGAGGTTGGGCCTGGAGACCATGTGGTTAAAACACTAGTGATGGGATTAAGTGGTGGTGACAGAAACAGCAGCAGCTTTGGGAGCTCTCAAGCCAGAAAAAATCATACCACCTTAGAAGCACTGAAAACTTGTAAACCTTAGAACCAGCTCTGAAAAAAGTAGTGCATAAAAGCCTGAATCATGGGACAAACCCCCTACCCACTATGGGAATAGAGCCAAACATTAACATAAAGTCTAAAATCAAGAAACAGAGTGGGAAATGAGAAAAATAAAAAGAACCTGACCATAAAAATCTAAGATCCTTACAGGAAAGATCAAGAGACAAAGTCAGAAAACAAGAAAAAAAATCTAACAGCAAAGACTCAAAGAAAAATAAGAATTGGACATAGGCACAACATGAATTCATAGAACTAAAAAATTATTTCCAAAATCAAATAAGAGTGTTAGGGAAAAATCAGGTAAATAAATCAAAACTTATAATCTACAAGAAGAAAAAAACAATTACACATGAAAAATACAAAAAAGCAAGAGATGCCTTGGGTTCTTTTTTTAAGTCCAAACTAGAAGCTTTTAACTCCAACATGTGCAAAAATTATAAATTAGTGGTATGCTTCTGAGAGGATATAATTCTGAGAACAGAACTAAATGCTTGGGAAGAAATATATCTTTTTATTAGTAAGAGAAAAAAGAATATCAGTAACTAACAACTCTATAAAAATAATTCCAGAATAATCTACACATATATTTAGGGCATCTTTGACAAAAGTATAAAAAAAGAACAGTTACTCATTTGTAAAAGATATTCTACAGCAAATCACATGTGTTGGTCATGCAATTGAAAGAATGCTACAGGGAATACAAGATCCCACTATGGTTACTATTCTTTTTATTCTTTAAACATTTGATGAACTAGAACTAAACACTGCTTTTAAATTTCTGCTTTGTGCATCAGAAAGCCCACTGGCTCTGGATTCACAGGACCTGTATCAAAGTTAAACCTTTGAAACTTAATATGTGTGACCTTGGGAAATTCACTTAATTTCCCTTAACTCCAGTTCCTTCCTCTGAAAAAGAAAGAATCTAGACTACACAACTCTGGGTACCCTTCCCACTACTGACTTATGATCCCAATGTTTCATAAAAAATGATGTAAAATCTTACATGATTCCATGAAAGATATAATAATAACATACTGTGTAGGTTCTTGCCTGCTACATCTCTTCACTAGGCAAAGAGATCAAATATTTGCTGGTCGGGAGTGTTTCTGGGATCATGTCACCTCCTCATTTTAGAAAATGTTTTATATTAGTTAAAATTCCATGGCAAATGGTGATAATCTGTGTCCATGTCTTTTCTTTCATCCATTTCCCATGTTTCAACATCAACAGCTTATTTTAATAGGTCATGTTAGGGTTATGGTTTTTAATCATTTGATTCGTATCCTTTCTTCATATTTGCTATTGATTTGGTCCTTTGTTCTAATAAGCCAATGCATATAGACAGCTAATTCAGAGATGATTTATGCCTTGCAACCTGACTTTTAAGGTATAATCAGTTTAGGTTTTATGATATTTGTTCAGCTTTCACTGTGTCTATCCCATAGTGATTTTTTAAAAGACAGCATTCCATCTACACAGGCATGGGCTTCTGAGTATTCTACAAGTCTTTGTTTCTTTTATTTCTTGAAATTTTTGGTTTGCTGCTACCCAAAAACAAAGCAAAACAAAACAAACTAGTAGGAGGAAACTAAGGCTATTTATTGTCATTTTCAGTGTAAAACATGTTTTGACTTTGAAATATATAGAGGGTATGCTTTTAAATATATAAGCAAAATACCATATTTTGGAAATCTAGTTGAAGGTAAGTATGAAATAATACAATATATTAAAGTGGCTTTCAAGTTACTTTAAAAATGGAGGAAACCCACATCATATTTGTTTGGGCAGAGATACCCAAAGCATCTTTAGAGATCCCTGAAAGAAAGAAGCTAAGTTCTCTTTTCTGAAGTGGGAAGAGATGCCTTGAGTTTTGTTGTAGAAGAGATATGGCAGGAAAGAGGCTATCCAGCATCATAAAGAACCAAGAGATTGTACAAATAGGACACTTCACAAATGTCCCCTGTGATCACATGAGTCTAAGTAACTTTTCACATATTTGATCTTAAGTGCCTGTCCCTGCCACTATTTCTTGAAATTTTAACAGTAAAAGAAAGGAAAAGTTCCTTTCTGAAAGATTACTTTCTTCTCTAGCCTGACCCAGCAGTGAAGTCAAAATGACAAATTTGTGACATCATAATCATTTTTTTCCCTCCAGAAACAAACTGTGAAGCCATTAACACAGGACTGTGACTTCACGGCAGGATCAAACAGGGCAGCTGGCTAGAGAGGAAGGAGAGAGTGTTCTCATTCAAACACATATATCTTCAATAATAACCAGGGAAATTCAGAAAATTACTGTCAAAGCAAATTGCTTTTTGTATAAATGCCATCTCCTTTCAAGTTTGCCACAGCGTGATCATCCTTCTTTATTTAGTGGTGTTGCCCTTTTCTCCTTGGAGACCTTTAGTGAAGCCTTCTTTTATATTTCATGTGTCATTAAAATGACTTAAATGAGCAGGGATGGGGTATGCCTGACATTTATTTTTAATTATTTACATAAATAAAGAGGTTTGCTTTTTCCGCACCTGCTGCAATATGAAGAAAAAAAAAAGGCTTCTTATCTATTGGATTTAGAGCTCTTGGAAGGCTAAGGAACTGGCCAGGTATTGTTTAAAAAAAAGAAAAAAACATCAATAGTATAAGGTGGGCCAAGAATTGGAGCTATTGTGACCCAGGAATACTCCTGAGAAGAAGATAGAATTCTCAAATCAGCAATTCCATTAAACAAGTAATATTACTAAATATTCACTTTAATATCAAGGAAGAATATTTGAGACAAATTATCAGCAGATGTAGAAATCTACAATCCAAAGATTGAAAAAAACAAAAAGTTTAATCTATTCTGCATTAAATACTCTTATTTATGCTTTTGCATATACCTACATGAAGTTATCCACTGATGTTGATCAATAGACATTGCAAAACAGAGGTGTGGTCAAAAGCCTCCCCTGGCTTCAGTTGTAATTTATATGGAAAGTCTCTTTTTCAAGGACAATCATCACGTAGTATTAGTAATTGTTTCACTGAATAAGAAGTTGTAGAAATGAATATTCATTGCAAAACTAACGGCTCCCTACCCATGAGGGTGAAAGTAAATTTCAGAGCACACTTTTTTTCCCTGATAATTTGGTAAATACACCATTATTAACATTGTATGAATATGATAGTTTCAAACATTATAGGAGAAAAACTCTCTTCTCTCTCTCTTCCCTCCATACATACAAACTCACACAGACACACCTCTTCTAACTACTACTGCTACTACTACTGCTGCTGCTGCTGCTGCTGCTGCTGCTACTATGGCAGCTAGGTGGCACAGGGGATACAGTGCTGGGCTTGGAGTCAGGAACACGTCTCCCTGAGTCCAAACCTGGCTTCATAAACAACTAGCTGTGTGACCCTGGGCAAACCACTTAACCCTATTTACCTCAGTTTCCTCATCTGCAAAATGAGCTGAAGAAGGAAATGGTAAACCCCACTCCAGTATCTTTGCCAAGAAAATCCCAAATGTTCTCACAGAGAGTCAGACATGACTGAAACAACTGAACAATACTACTATACTCTGCTGAAGTGGTTATCAAAAGCAAATGTAATCTTAGGGTTATAGAGTCCAAGATTAACAAAGTGAAAGTCTCAATATAGTTTGTGCCTTGGCTAGACAACTTCTGGAATATTGTGCAATAATTTTGGCATTCCATTTTAGGAAGGCGACTACATGGCTGGAACATATGCAGAATAGAATGAAGTAAAGTGATCAGGATAATGAAAGGACTCAAGATTGTACCTTGTAAGATTGGTCGAAGGAATTACAGATGTTTAGTCTGGAGAACAGAAAACTCGGAGTAACAAGAGAGCTCTCTTCGAGTATTTTAAAGTATGCCATATGAAAGGTGGATTAAGCTTGTTTTCTTTGACTCTGAGAAAAGAACTAGGAATAATGGGTGGAAGTAGAAGACATGAAGATTTTAGTGCAATAAAAAGAAAAAAAAATCCTCTCATCCAAGCTTCCTTTAATATGGTTTTTTTTAGACAATTGGGGTTAAGTGACTTGCCCAGGGTCACACAGCTAGTGTCAAGTGTTTGGTATGAGGCTGGATTTGAACTCAGGTCCTCCCGACTTCAGCACTCTATCCACTGCGCCACCTAGCTGACCCCTTTCTAATATGGTTTTACTCTCCTAGTCTCTCTCATTTTTTTGAGTGTTGCCTATACAGGCTACCATCTCTGTTTGGCAAGTAAGTCAAGTCTTTGTTGAGTGAAGCCCCACTCTTGACTCTCTAAACTTCTTTCTTTACCATTCCCCTGTAGATTTCTTATGTTGTAAAAATCCTTCCCTGTAACACTTTCTCTGGTTGTTCAGTTCCTTCAAGACCCTCCATTTTCAGAAGAGCACAGGCCAACCTTGTTCACACCTTCATTCCTCTCTGGACCCTGCTCTTGACTCTTGGAACTTCTTTCTCCACCATGCCCTGCCCTCTACTTTTCAGCTTCCTTCTATATGTTGTCTTCTCCAATTAGAATACAAGCTCATGGAGGGTAGTGTCTGACTTGCTTTTTGCTTATATCCATATTCTCAGCACATAGCACAAATACCTGGCACATAGTAAACACTTAATAAATGCTTGTTCACTTGACTTGACATATTGAAGGTTTCAGTTGAAAATCAAATGGAAAGGTCCAATGGACCTTAGGGTATAGTGGCAAAGGAGATGGTAATTCATCTTCTTTAATAATATAACCATTTCTAATGCTGAACCATTTGTCAGGGCCAAGGTCTTTGATGAAAAGATCTAAAAAAGATCAAGAAAAAGTAGATGTATGGAAAAGGATAGTACTGTGTCCCAGAGGAAGGACAATGCTGTGTCACAAAGGAAGATGTCAATAGCATCAAACACTGCCAAAAAGTCAATGAAAATAAAGACAAAGAACAAGCTATATCCATCCTGATGATCCCTTACTCAAAAATTCTCAATTGCTCTTCATCCCAAAGTCCAAATGACTTAGCCTGACAATGAAGCCCCTCCACAATCTGGCATCAATCTCCTATTCTAACTATGAACTGTATATTCTAGCATAGTTTAATGGAGAGAGAAGTTATAGAACAGATTTTTGGCTGCAGAAAAAGAAAACTTCCTAAAAATTAGAATGTTCCTGAAACTGAAGGAGTGTTTTCAGAATGAGTGGGTGCTCTATCACTGAAGGCTTTCAGTAAAGGCTATATGACCAAAATGTTGGAAAAGGAAACTGGAAAACTTGAGTATGTCCCAGTTCATATATTAATTAGAATATGACCATGTATATCACTATCTGAGGCTCAATTACTTCATCGGCAAAATTAGTATAAAAATGCTTCTAATCACCTCGTTTGGTAGTATAGGATACATATATATATATATATTTTGAAATATGAATCATATTAATGAGATATATTATTTTAAAGTATGCTATAGCTGACAAGGGGCATACTGGATCCAGTTCATCGTAGCTCAAGAGAGCCAATTATTAAATTTGCAGTGAGAGTATTTAGAGCTTGGAAATTGGCAAACAGGCCTTGATTTACCATTTTGTTGATTGTCTATTCTTAAGAAAGTGATAGAGAAAATGTTGATAATGGAGATTAGTTTTAGAAGTGTATCATGGAAACTTTTTTTTTCCTAGAGAACTAGGTGTTAAACATTTAACAGCATACCTGTAGCTACAGGTTTATGGAATCCTGGTGGGGTAGGAGAAGCAGCAAAAATGGCCAACCAATAGAGGAGTTCATCTGTAAGAAAGACCAAAAGCAGTGTTTAAAGACCATGTGTTCAGCAGTAAAAGAAACACTGGGAGATTGAAAAGGCAGAGTCGTTTCCTTTCATTCCCAGAGACTCTGTAGCTCTAATTCTGTTCAGCCCCGTCATAAGTATAAGTGATCTTTGGTCACAAGGTGAATCAGTTGAAAAACTCTATGGAGACCTGTGCACACTCATCATTATGATTAGAAAAGAAATTCAAAACACCTGTTCTGATTATGTCAGGGTGGCACTGAACTAGAGCTTATGTGTTGTGAGGCAATAGTAGATAAAAAGCAAGACTTGGAGTCAGAAAAAGCTACGTTTCAATGCTCTTACCTCTGACCCTTATTAAATATGGGGCTGTGAGCAAAAGTGCCTGTGGGTATAACCTCTTTTGAAACTCAGTTTTCTCACCTGTAAAATGAAGATAATAATATCTGAGGGATCAGGTAAGGTATACCCATGAGGAAGAGAACAAGATTGTAAGCTCCTTGAGGGCAGAGATGTTTTTCACTTCTTTCTGTATCCCCAGAACTTAGCACTGTGCCTGACACATAATACGCACTTAAATGTTCATTGAATGTTTGACTGAATAGCTTTTCTTCTACATAGGAACTAACCTGTAAAGGATGTCCTATAGGAAAGGGAGGGCAAAACATTGAGGAGTTACTGTATATGAGATGAAAAAAGCTATCAAAGTTTAGAAAAAAAAAAATGCCTGCTTAAATATCATTGTGTTAAGTTGCCCTCAAAGATAAATTTGAAACTTGATAAGACTTATATGGACAGAAACAGGAAAACAATTTGCACAATAACCACAATGTAAAGTAAAATAACACTGAAAAAAAGTTAGAATTCTGATCAGTAAGGTGATCATTTGTGAATTCAGAAACTAACTCAAACTATCCTTTCTTTTTCTGGGCAGAGATAGACTATAGAATGAGACCTACATCATCAGACATTGACAATGTGTTCGTTTGTTTCGTTTAAATTTACTTCATCGACACAAAGGAGGATCCTATGGTGGGCAGGAGAGTGGGAGAGAGGGAGAATTGTGCAAGAATAATATCAAACTGAACAAGTAAAGGAAGATTCCTCATCCAGAAATTCCCTATATCAATGAAATCACAGTCTCTATCCCTGTCTTCTGATGCTGAGGAGAAGGGGATAATGATCTATTTTCATAATAGCAAGGAATGTTGATGTTTAATGGGCAGGAAGGATGCCATAGAAAGAAGAAATTTTAGAACTGGAAAATGAGGTTATATCTATTTGAAGGTGGAGAAGAGGAGGGGCACAATGCTAGACCCTTCCACTGAGAAAGTGAGTGTGTGGCATGATGGAATACTTTTCTTCATAGAGAGTTCTAACACACTGTCACTTCCTTTGCATGCATATTTACAGAGAATCTCCTTTTCCCGTAGTTTTCCCTCTTGAAGTTGGAGAAACCTACAGCTGTCAATCCAGAATCAGCATAGTACTCTTGCAGCACACACAACCCACTCCTATCATATATCTTCCTCATAAAAACCGAAATGTAAAAAAGCTTGGTTCCCATAGGCTGCCTCAGTAAAACTATCCAATGTGTCTTTATCACAAATCTGAATTAACACTGGAGAAGCTAATACTTTTATGTCTAGAAAGGTAATGGCAAGAAACCTTCCCCAAGCCTTATAATGTCTTTCAACTCATATTATCACAAGACCCCAGCGATAAGGGTTGCGCCGGCCGCACCGTGCACTCTCCTCCTATGAGGAGCAGGCTGCCAAGGTCATACTTACCAGTCTTCGGTGCCCACCTGGATAAACACAGAGACGAGCGGATCAGGAGGTACAAACACTTGAGCTTTATTCAGAGGCCATCACAGTAAGGCCAAGCAGGAAGGCCAGAGCAAGAGAGCAGGAGCAAAAGAGAGCGAGCTCCAATCTCTACTGTTCCTTAAGTACCTACTTAGCCCCTCCTCCTCAGCCCGCCTACTAGCCATTGATTGTAGGATCAGATACTGGAAGGGGATGTCTGGGTTTAGCACACCAAGGGAGAAGAAGTGATGCAGGAGGCTAGGACCGGATACAGGAAGGAGACTTTTGGGGTTAGTGCATAGACAAAGGGAGAGTACGTGACCCAGGAAATCAGGCCCAGATACCGGGAGGAGGTGTCTGGGGTCAGTGCTACACAAAGGGAAAGTACGTGACCCAGGAAGTCAGGAAGGAGACGTCTGAGGTTGACGTTGTACCTAGGGAGGGGACTAGACAAAGGGAACTCGTTCTCTGCCGTCCCACTCCCACGTGGCACAGCCCCCTGCCTCAGGAGCACGTGCTCCGGCTACTTCCTTGTATCCTGTTCCTTCTCCAGCTTATCACAGCTCCACATAGCACAGCCCCTGCCTCGGGAGCGTGAGCTCCGGTTACTTCCTGATATCTTGTTCCTACCCCATCTTGCCACAGCTTTCACTTGGCAGTAGTCAACATCAGACAGTCCCTCACAAAGGGTCTTTGGATTTGCATTTCTTGATTAGACCCTACCTTCTGCATTATCCCTTTTCCCAGAAGCCCTTCAAACACAGTGACAGAGGATTAGAGATGGTAGGAGACTTTCTATCTATCAACGTCACTGGATGCTGACAGAATCAAGGTTTATATTTTTTCAAAGAAAATTATCTAAATCTAGGCATATTCTGAGTGTCTAGAGGGACCAGGATGGTTTTTATTATTTCCCTTTAATTTTTTTTTCTGTGCAAAGAGGTAACCAATCCAGGCTTTTCTTCAGTTTTCACACACTCAGTGGTTGGTATAAAAATACCTCTACTGTAATTGGCAATTGTTTCCCAATCTTTCAACACATGATCATATACTCAAGTTGCCCATTCAGATACTAAAAGAAAAGTCATCCTCCAAAATGATCATCAGCCAACCAGGGACAAAGAGGAGACAATATTATAAATGCCCCCTATTCCTCAAAGGGAAGAAACAAAGAATGCAGGTATACAGAAAGCACACATCTTTAAAATAAAATGTTTCTGTTCTGCTTTAAGTATAATCCTATAGGGCACTGACCCACTATATACCATTAACAACAGAGAATCAATCAACAAGTATTTATTAAGTGCATACCAAATGCCACACATTCATAATGCATTTGTTGTGTAAAATGAGTTGACATGATTCCAATTTTTATGAAAACATTTCCTTAGCACCATTTCTAGTCTGGTTGCCATTTGAAATTGGAAAATTAGTCTGTAGACGCCAAAGGGGTTTCTATATTTAATCTTGTGACAATTTAGGAAAACAAAATAGAGAGATTATCATAGCCCCAAATATGTACTTTTTTTCTCTTTCATCTGTCACCTTTTCTTCATTCATAGCCCTCATTCTAGTTCAGCCCCTTATTTTTTTTATTCTTTCAACAAAATCATAATTGGTATGTTTAGCTCCATTGCCCTTTTTTATGAAACTAAGCTTCTAGACTATTTACAATTTTCCTAAAGCATAAGTTTGACCACATAGACCTCCTTCTCAAGAATCTTCTGTGATACCCTATTGTCTCTAGGATAAAATGAAACTTCTCAGATTGACTTTTAAAATCCTTCAGTGTCTGGCTTCTACCTACTTTCCAGCTCTGCTTCTCCATACTCCCCCTTCACACATTCTATATTCCAGCCAAACTGGCCCATTAACTGTTCCCCAAACTTGGCATTCCATCTCCCATCTCTGGGCTTTTTCATAGGTCCTAACCACACACCTGGAGGGCACTTCCTCCTCATCTCTCCTTCTCAGAATCCTTATCTTCCTACAAGCCTCAACTCAGCTTCCATTTTCAATGGAAAATCATTCATGGTCCACCAAGTCATTAGTGTTCTCTCAGCTCTCAAATTGTCTTTCACATAATTATCTGTGGAAATTATATATTCCTCCAATAGAAGGCAAAATTATTTTTCCCACTTAATAGTATTTTATTGTTTCCAATAACATATAGTTTTCAACATTCACTTTTATAAGATTTTGAGTTCCAAATTTTTTTCTCTCTTCCCCCTCCCCAAGATAGCAAGCAAGCTGATATAGATTATACATGTACAATCATATTAAACATATTTACACATTAGTCATGTTGTGAAAGAACAATCAGAACAAAAAGGAAAAACCATGAGAAAAAAGAAACAAAAAAGTGGAAATAGAATGAGAAGGTAAAGTTCTTAAAAACAGGGGCTATATTTCATTTTGTCTTTGCTTCCCTTGTACCATGTGTAAAGCCTTATACATAGGAATTGACTAATAAATGCTTATTGGATCAGATTTAATTTCTAAAAAGCCTGCAGGTGCCGGAGCTGTGCAGCTCTACCACACAAGTCGAATATAAAGATTCCTACAGAGATCATCGGTAAATATCACGTTTATTCTTTGATCATTTATTACACATCTGCCTATTCAACACAGAACTACCTGGAATTAAAGAAGGAAAAAGATGTGGTCCCATCCCTTGAGAATGAATAACTCTTGAGAAGAAACATACACAGAAGAAAAAGTTTGATGGTTCAGTGGAAAGAACACTGAAAATGGATTTGGAGGATATGGGGTTGAATTTTGGTGGCTCTACTACTAAATTAACACATAATGTCCTCTTCTCTAAGTCTCAGTTACTAAATCTGTAAAATGAGGGATTTGCACTAGATGGTCTCTAATGCTCCTTCTAGTTTTAAATCTTTTGAACTCAAATGGCAAAGGGGAAGGCAATATATGATGATGCTTTGGTTAAAAAAGTAATATACACAAGTACTGAAGAAATGTGAGAGAAAGATCTGTTTAAAGTGGGATAGGATTACTATCCTTTTTGAAAGAAATAAATTTAAGCCACAACTGAGGAAATGATACATTAATTCATACTCATGTAGCACTTCACGGTTTGCAACATACTTCCCTTGCTCTCCTCTAAGTTACGAAGTAGTTCAGTTATTATTGCCCCCATTTTATAAATGAGGTAAGGAAGAACACTATAAATAGAATCATCATAACAGCCAGTTTCCACCCATAAACATGGGTCATACTCCCTTGCCATTATGTGTGATATTGTTTGAAGAGTGGGCACATGAACTTATCAGAGAAACATGATCAGAGAATCTCACATACACAGAGCAACACTAAGACTCTATACTGAAGTACTTGGAGTCCTTGATCCCTTCAGGAACAACACCTGAAGCTCCTTCTCTGCTACTTTCTCCCCTTCTTTTTCTCACCACTCTCCTGTTAAATAAATTTCTTCCTCTTCTGCTTTCAAGTAGATGAAGAAGACAAGCGAATAAATGACTTACCCACAGACACAAATCCAGTAAGTTCTAGATCCAGGAGTCAAGGTTTTCTGATATGTACCTTATCCAATGCTCTTTCTATTACTCTGCTGGAGAAAAAGAAGAAGAAGGATATTATAAGTGAGGAAAGGAGTAGGGATGACAAGCAGAAACAACATGAAGCTGGAAAGGTTGGGAAAGTCAAATAGAGTTTAAGAATCATTTTTAATAATGATAATTTTTATGTAACATTTATTATGTTCCAGATACAATGCTAAGTACTTCATAATTATTACCTCATTTAATCTTCACAAGAAAACTGGGAGGTAGGTGCTATTATTACCCTCATTTTACATATAAGTAAACAGAGGCAAACACAGGTTAAGTGCCCAGAGTCACACAGCTAGTATCTGAGGGCACATTTGAACTCAGGTCTTCCTAACTCCAGACCTAGTGCTCTATCTACTGTGACAACTAGCTGTCCAAAGCAATGCCATTTTATGTTAGTGTAGAACTTTTAATTTTTCTAAGTGCTTTCACAACTATTAACTTCAATAGTTCAGGTGTGAACTCCTACCTACCCACAGTAGCTTAAATAATGTGATACACTCAATCCAATCTCCTCCCCTACCCTTCCATCTCCTCTCCTCCTCTCTTCCCACCCACCTCTCTATCTCTCTCCCCTCCATCTCCCCCTCCCGCCCTCCCCAGGTCACTCACTAACTTATCCTTGCCCTTTTACTGGCAAAATTAGAATGACGGGGGAGGGGAATGGGGGAGAGGGGAATGGATTTTTAAAGAAATAGAGGGCTTACAAGCATCCCTGATGAAAAAACCGGGGCTATGGAGAAGCTTCAAAGTTCAAACACAACAGTGAAAATAAATTTTAAAAAGGAAACATATATGAACACTAATAAAGGACTAAACAAGGATAAAATCCTTACATTAAAATATGAAGTGATGATATATGCATCCCTCTGATCCCTATCGTTATCAGGGTTTATAGAGGGAGCCCAATTAGGCAAGGCCTGGGAGTGGTTACATTATTTCTTAAAGATCTTCAGAAAAGAATGGAAAAGAAGGGAAAATCATCTCACATATAAGAGTTTGAAGTAGACATCTATACAAACAAGGAGGAGAGGACTGGGGTGGGGGGCAAGCAACTAACAATTCAACCTCACTTGCTCTGAAATGGTTAAAAGAAGGACTAGTACACACATGAACATACAAATAGTTGGGGACAGAAATATATTTTATTCAACAGGAAAACAGGAGGGAAAGAGGCTGTAGAGAGAATTAAAGGGAGGGCAGATTAAGGTAATCCTAAACAAAAAAAAAGAAAAAACTCTAAGGAGGTACAAAAAATATTTTTAGCTTTTTATGAAATATCGAAGAATGGAAATCTGAGAGGGTGCCCATAAATTGGGGAATGATAAACAAGCTATAATATATAAATGTGATGGAATACTGTTGTACTGAACCCTTATCAGTTTAAGGGTGAACCAGGATTCTAGCAGATTGAACTCTGATCAACCACAATTCCCAAAGACTCACGATAAAACATGTTGCCTAACTCCTGACAGAGACGTGATAGACTCAGAGTGCATATTGATATTTTTGTTTAGACATGGCCAATGAGAAATTTTGTTTTGTTTGAAGAGGGGTGTGGGGGGGGGTGAGTGGGGGGGGTCGTGAGTGCGTGGGTGGGGGTATGAGCAGTTTTGTTTTTCTTGTTTTCTCAGTGGGGGCAGGGCAAGAGAAGTGGGAGAGAGAGAAGGCTGATCTGTTAAAAATAAAATAATATTTAATTTAAATATTTTTTAAGAACATAAGCTCTTTTAGGACAGGAACTTTCTTTCTCTTTTATTGTACTAGTAGCCCCAGAACTTAGCACAATGCTTGGCACATAGTAAACTGCTATTCCCTTACCTTGCCATGCCTTCTCACAACAAAGCAGATACACTGCCTCTCCTTCCTCTCCATTTCTTCCTCTCAAACCAGAAAGATTAAGCAGAGGACAACCAAGCACCCCAGGAAAGTTTCCCCTTCCTCAGGTTGTAAATGACACTAGGGAGCAAGCAATAAGCTCGGACAGCTCTATAGCCACAGAGCAGCAGGATTCAGCTCTCCTCCAATCAGCACAGCAGATGACCTGTGTCTCTCCAGCCAATCAGAAAAGCCCTGCTTCTTTGAAATCATCTGGTTCCTGTAAAACAGCTGCAAAGCCTTGTCATCAGCTTAGCTCTGGTCAGGTTCTGTGCTCTCTCTTCTGTAAACAGCCTTTCTTATAGTCTTTTGTTTTCTGCTTCTGGCTTCTAGAACTCTTCCAGAGCTCAGATTTGTCTTTCCTCCTCATCTTTCCCCTCCTTCCCCTTCCCATCTCCTCCCCTCCCCCTCCCCTCATACTCTTCTCTCCTCCTCCTCCCCTTCTCCCCCTCCTTCTCATATCTTCTCTGGCTTCTTTTATCCTCCAATGCCTTAACTCAGAGCCTCCTGGTACTCAGACATCCACCTTTCTGTCACTTTTGAACCTCACAGTCCTTATGTAATCTTTCCAAAGTCCCCGTTATTTGATTTGCAATTTCTCACTTGCAAACTTCAAAACTATAAAAAATCATAAGCACATAAACTGATAGACAAAAATGCCCTTGTAGCCATCATTAATTCAGCCATTGTTGTTGTCTTCTTTTTTGGGGGGGGGGAGAGGGGTCATGTCAGACTCTTCATGACCCCATTTGGGGTTTTCTTGGCATTGATACTGGAGTGATTTGCCATTTCCTTTTCCAACTCATTTTACAGGTGAGGAAACCGAGGTAAACTGGGTTAAGTGACTTTCCTAGGGTCAGGCAGCTAGTAAGTATCTGAGGCTAGATTTGAACTCATGAAGAGGAATCTTCCTGACCCCAGGCCCAGCATGCTATTCTGTACCACCTAGGTGCCCCAACCCTACTATTACTCTGCTTTCAAATAGGTCTACTAGGTGGACTCATCTGAATTTCTCAGTAGTTCTCCATCTGGTCCTTAGAACAGTGTATGTCTCTCTTCAACATTTTATCTGAGGTTACATTTCTCAAAAGGTAGGTTTTTATCAGTTTTCCTTGCACAAATGTCTTTTTTCTGCCCTTTTTAGAAAAAATAAAATAAAATAAAAAACTACCCACATATGAAATGAGTAAAGCCTCTCACATCATTTAAACAACATAATCCTGAAATGAAGGTGGGAGAGACCTTATTTTCCCTATTTCACAGAGGAAAAAACTAAATGCAGAGAAGTTAATGCCTTTGCCCAAGGGCTGCAAAGCTGGTGAATGACAGAGTCAGGACCCAAGCTAGCCATTCTTATTGCCACTGATTCAAAAGAAAGGGGGGGAGGGGCAATAGAAAACAATAAAAAGCAAATGATAAAATGTTATATATAACAATTGTCTGATGTCCACTGTTTTTTGAAATCATTTTGAGAGCAGAAAAAGAGCATCACTGCCTAATAGGACAATAGTGAAGACCAGAACGCCCACTGTAGAAACTTCTTCCACCAGTTCAAATTGACTATTTTTATGTAATTTGTAATCTTAGAGTTGCTAGATCACTAACATCCTAAGCTGTTTGTTCATATTTATGCAGATAGTATGTTTCCATGGCACAGCTTGAACACAGTTCTTCCTGACCTCAAGGCCAATCTATCTGCTGTGCCATGTTTCATTCTGTTATATTTATGTGAAATGCTTTACTGTATTTAAGTCT
This sequence comes from Vombatus ursinus, assembly GCF_900497805.2. Lineage (NCBI taxonomy): Eukaryota > Metazoa > Chordata > Mammalia > Diprotodontia > Vombatidae > Vombatus > Vombatus ursinus. Next base: position 5,100,344 of record NW_020951391.1, on the reverse strand, counting down.
CATAACAACCCTCTGAAGTAGATGCTATTATCATCCCCATTTTCCAGATGAGAAAACTGAGGCTTAGAGAAATTGTCCATTGTTAGGTTCAGGAGCATCAAGATATGTTATGATAATTGAGCATCACATGGTAAAGATATAGATTATTGATGGAGGCAGCTAGATAGCTCAGTGGATTGAATGCTGCGCCTGGAGTCAGGAAGACCTGAATTCAAATCTGGTTTCAGACACTAGCCATGTGACCGTGAACAAGTAACTTAACCTCTGTTTACCTCTGGAGAAGGAAAGAGCAAACTATTTCAGGATCCTTGCCAAGAAAATCCCATAGATAGTATTAGTGTGATATGATCCATAGTTTTCAGAGGGCAGCTAGGTAGGGCAGTGGTTAGAGTATCAGGCCTTGAGTAACGAAGACTTATCTTTGTGAGTTCAAATATGGCCTCAGACACTATAGTTGTATGACCCTGGGTAACTCACTTAACCCTGTCTGCCTCAGGTTCCTCAACTGTAAAATGAGCTGGAGAAAGAAATAGCAAACCATTCCCATATCTTTGCCAAGAAAACTCAACGTAGGGTCGTGAAAAACCAGACATGATTGAAAAACAACTGAACAACAATAAGACAACAATACTGATGGAGACTGACATAAGCAGAACCAGGAAAACAACACACAGGATTACAACAATCAATGTAAATGGAAAGAACAAAATGATGAGACTGTATGCTTGATAATTATAAAGACTAATCATCCGGGAGAGGAAATCAGCAATGGGAGAATATGGGTGCAGAACACTATATACTGCCACATTTGTTTGAAGTGTTCATTACTTTTGAACTGCTTTTCCCCCTAACTTTCCTTTTTATTCTTTATCACAAGAGTTAGGTTGCTGCACATGGAAGAGGAGAAATATATTTTTAAATGAAAATAATATAAAAACAAAAGATCATTTTTTTAATTAAGAAAAAAATTAGTGCTTGAGGAAAACCAATTTATTTTTTGCAGAATAGACTAGAGCAAGGGACATGTGGAACTATCCAGACTAGGTTGGAGTTTGTTGCTACAATCCAGGTATAGGCTAACTGGGGAAATAGAGTAAAAGTCAAAGCTGGAGGAAATGTGTTTGAACATATAGCAATGCCACTCCAGAATACCTTTATATTTGGTACATTCTTTTAAAAAAAATAATGGACTTGCACATCATAAACCTACTCTATTTTTAAATTGTGTGACTTGCAGTTCTTCTAAGTAGTGGTCATCTTCAGCTTGGTGGTGTTGATGATGCAGATGTAAACCTGAAAGTACTACTATAGGTCAAAGAGACATAATTAAATATGAAACACCTCTACCACCTGAAGAAAATGCAAAACCTTCTGGTTGATAGATAACATGAAGAGTTCAGACATAAAAAAAAAATCCTGCCTCATAAAGAATTAGGAAAGGAATGATTCATGCTTACACACGTAAATGTGGTTTAATTTTGACACTTAACTGTGTGTGCATTACTAATTAATGACATGTGTTGCTCATAAACCACTTTTAATGCTTGTTATCAAGTGTAACAGTTGACCTTGAAGAGCTCCCTGTTTTGATGAAGTTCATCATTATGCAGCAGGTTATTGAATGCAAATGAATGACTATGAAAGATAAAGGGATAATGTCTTGGAAATGTTGCCCCCAAACTTGAAAAACATGACAGTACACTTCCTATGCCTCACATATAAATTGGGTCATATCACAGAGTTCTCAAAAAGGTGGCTTTGTTTTGGTTGAGGACTCTTTTTTTTCACTTGAGAATGCCAATCCTCCACTGAAGTCCTACTCTGATAACTGATTGCAACAAAGAGGAGATGGAGGATTCTTGTGAGTCTGAATGGATCCTACCTTCACAGGAAGACTTTGAATATGGGACTCAAGATGGATTGCATGTTGACAGAAGACCAACCCAGCTAATTTCTGATAAGCTCACCACTAGACTAGACACAAGGTGATTAATTTTTTAGCCACAGTAATTCCTGAAGACATCTATTACATGTTAGAAGGGATTTGTTCTCTGTCAACTGAGATAGCACTCATACTGGTGGTCACAAATCTATGAAGGGTTGTGGAAGAATCTTGATTTCAGGTCAGTCTCTTTCTTTATCCAGCCCAGGGTCTCATAGTGGCACCAATAGTTCTTTTGGAAAAGGCTATACTCTTGGTGACAACTTCAGTGGCTTTTTAATAACAAACGTGTGGAATGGGCATTTATTACACATCTACTATGTGCCAGGAACTGTGTTAAGTGCTTTATAAATATCTCAACACTCAATTTCCTTCAATAACCCATTATGAAATGCCATCTATAATTGTAGAGGGGTATTGTAGAGCAGAGGTATCCAATTCTGAAGACAAGTAAAACTCCTGGGTGCTTGAACCATGGTTTTTTTTTTGTTTGTTTTTTGTTTTTTGTAAATAGTATTTTATTTTTTTCCAATTACATGTAAAGATAGTTTTCAACACTCATTTTTATAAGATTTTGAGTTTCAAAATTTTTCTCCCTCCCTCCTATTCCTCTTCCCCAAGCAATCTGAAATAGGTCATATATGTGCAATCATATAAACATATTTCCACATTAGTCATGTTGTGAAAGAAGAAACAAAACAAAAGGGAATTAATCAATAGTTTTAGACCATATTAAATAACTAGATAGTATAAAAAATATGAGAGTATAGCTGCCAAAACAGACACAGGAACCATATGAATATAAACACAAAACACCTTTTATACAAGGTTAAATCCAAATAACTGAAGTAATATTTATTGTGCATGGGTAGGTAAAGCTAATATAATTTAAAACTGACAATTTTACCTAACTAATCTATTTATGTAATGCCATCCCAATAAAACTACTAAAACTTATCTTACTGAGTCAGAAAAAATAATACTAGGGTTCATTTAGAAGAACAGAGGGTCAGGAACTTCAAGTAAACTGAGGGAAAAATGTGAAGGAACTACATTCAGTAGTATCAAACTTTAAACCTTATTATAAGGTAAGAACAGTGTTGAAGTATAAAATGGACAATTTTGGTTATTTTAAATTAAAATTTTTCCTGTATAAGTAAAACCTATACAGCAAAGAATAAAAGGAACTCAGAAAATGTGGGGGAAAAAACTTTCCTACATGGAATTGTCTTGGATTATTGTATTGCTGAGAAGAGCAAAGTCTATCATAGTCCATCATTGCATAGTGTTGCTGTTGCTGTATACAATGTTCTCCTAGTTCTGCTCACTTCACTCAACATCAGTCCATACAAGTCTTTCCAGGTTTTTCTGAAGTCCACCTGCTCATCATTTCTTATAGTGCAATAGTATTCCATTGCATTCATATACCACAACTTGTTCAGCCATTCCCCAATCTATGGGCATTCTCTCAATTTCCAGTTGTTTGCCATCACTAAAAAGACTTGCTCTAAATATTTTTGTACATATATGTCCTTTTCCATTTTTATGATCTCTTTGGTGCTCTAACCATATTAAAAAACAACTGAGAAATGTTTAACAAAATAAATAAAGATACAAAACAACACAGATAATGTTAATTTGTGATTTTCTAAGTCAATATGCCACCAGAAGGGTTTCTATTTGAGTTTTACACTAATGTTGTAGAGAGACTCCTTGTTCAAATATTGGCTGAGCTAGATGGCCTCAGAAGCACCTTCTGAATCTAAAATTCTAAATGGAGATTTTTTTTTAAAGTTTTTTTTTTAAATTCTTTTTCAGACTGTATCAATTTCCAATGTCAGAAGTTTGATAATCTATGCTACTTAATAGACATATACCATATATATAAAAAAAAAATTTGATAGAGTGGGAAGAGTACTCTACTAGGCCCAAGAAGATAAAGGTTCTAGTCCTGACTTTAACATTACCCATCTCTTCGTCCTTAAGGGAGAAAGGTGCCTTAGTTTCTTCATCTTTCAAAATAAAGATGTTGGGCTAGGTGATCTCTAAGGTTTTCTCCAGCTCTGGAATTCTTCTTAGAGAGACTTTTAGGGGCCAGTGTATTCTTATTCCTATATAAAATATGGATCTTTTCGATAACATCCCACCAAAGTCGTGCAGGTAGCTGTTGGAATGGATAGCATCCTATACCTGGAGTCAGCAATACCTGTGTTCAAATCCTTCCTCAGACACTTACTAACTCTGTGACTCTGGGCAAATCACTTAACCTGTCTCTCAGTCTCAGTTTCTTCATCTGTAAAATAGGAATAATAATGGCACCTACCTCTCACGGTTGTCATGATGATCAAATAAGCTAATGTGTAAAATGCTTTGCAAAGAACCATGTGAACATTAGTTATTAAATAGTATTCAAGTGTTGGCCTAAATTTCGCCTGGGATAGACAGTCTGCTATTTCAAGAAGTGGTACATTTCTTTCCATATAGACACAATATTTCATTTCATGCTATCCTTCTGCCAGAGGAGCAACCTTTCAGTAACAGAGAGAAGGAAAGAGTTACTGTCTTTGGTTCAACAGACTGACTCTAGTCTACTTCCTTTCATTTTAAGTTATTGTTAGCTTTAAATGTTTGCTGCTGTAATCTCTGATGATTTATCATTGGGTTAATGCACAACTTGAGCTCTTAAGGATTTTCTCAGTGAGCTGGAGCCCCCAGGAGCTTTTCAGGCTCATAAGATCATAAATTTAGAGCTGGAAGGGACCCCCAAGCCATCTTGTAGAACTCCCTCATTTTACAAAAAAGGAAACTGAGGCTGGGAGAGGCTAAAAATTGAAGTCCATCCAGTCAATTCTGAAGCATTTAAAACAGAACCAACTCAGAAATGCCATTAAACCTAAAACAATGTTGAAAGGAAGTCATACATGTCACTTATTTACTGTGAGAACGAGCTATTCTGACTTGTTAAAATTCCCGGAAAACCAGGGATATGTGCCTTTTGTTTTAACAATTTGAATGAACATCTGGAATCAATTCTGTATACTTTGTCTTCTTAAATAGAGAATATTATACACAATTAATCTTTTCTCCAAGAGTCAAGATTATCATATTAAACAAAGTTATATAACTATATGCTGTATGTTAAAGTTCTCAGGGTCAGCTAGGTGGCGCAGCGGATAAAGCACAAGGCCAGGAGTAAAGAAGACCTGACTTCAAATACGGCTTCAGACACTTACTGGCTGTGTGACCCTGGGCAAGTCACTCAACCCTGGTTGCCTCAGTTGCCTCATCTGTAAAATGAGCTGGAGAAGGAAAAGGCAAAGCACTCTAGAATCCTTGCCAAGAAAACCCCAAATGAGATCACAAAGAGTTGGACACAAATGAAATGACTGAACAAACAAAGTTCTCAAGATTTATCAAAATACACAAGACTATTCACCATGATATTAAATGGCATAAGCCACTGTACATTTTGAGTTCATGTTTCCAGTCATCTGTTGCCATGCTTCCTTGCTATCAAGGTATCAGCTCTTACTTTTCATATCCCTATAAGTTTGGTTGCCCATGGTAGCCTCTGTCTCCTAATTTGCTCTTTCCCTCTTCTGCTGTAGGCATGGAAATAAAATTGTTATATGTAAATTATTGCTTAAGGACCCGACCTATGATTTTGAGATCCCTATTTTAGTTATATGATGGCCTTTTTTGTTTCTTTCTTGGGCCTCCTTTGGCTGTGCTTCAGAGAGAGAAGGTCACTGGACACCTGAATTTCAACTAAGTGGAATTAATCTGTTAATGTTTTGGAAAGCCCTCTGCCAAGGTCCAGATTTACAAAGGCGATAGCAAGAAGTATAAAGAATGACCATGTTGAGAAACTCTTCAAGAAAAATCATATAATCTAAGCCTTAGGGATAAGATCTTCATTAAACTAGAAAGAGAATATTTTGCCTTTGGGCAGTATTTTCCTTGGATCTTTAAAAACTACACCTAGCATGGATGATTGGTTTTCAATTGGTTGTTGGAGTAGGGAAGGTGTGGGGTGTGTGAGAGGGAGAACAGAATGGTTGTCCATCTTTGAATTAATAAGCAGAATGAAGGCAGTACATTGTCATTGTCCTATAATTTTCTCTTTCCAAATTAATGCTAAGTTTATAAATACTTTAATAACATGTAATAAATGATTACCATGTGCCCCTGTATTCTGCCACAAATAACTCTAAATCACAGCTGCATTAGTAACATTTTTTTTTGGAAAACAATACTTTAACAAGTGATTATATTATCAAATAAGTGAGAGTACACTGCTTAACTCACATACTTGCCTGATTAATAGATGCTTTTGAGGTGTTATTAAAAAATCCTATAAAGGGTCCCAGTGCATTAATTCCTTCAGTCATATTGGTGCTATATTCACCAGGAACTACAAGTCAACCAGATTAGCCTGGCATACAGTTCAGATTGTGAAGAGAAAATGAGATGATTTGTAGATCCTGTACTTAAAAAGAACAATTAGCTTGTGATGAGGAAAAAGAGAGATAGAACAATTGGGTAGCATCACATCACAAGCAGCACAGGGTTTCTTTATGTGATAAATAATTAATCATATATCTCTAAAAATGTTCCATTTATTGATTTGCTAAAAAAGAAGACTTTTCCATGTTTGCTAGCTAGACCTGCAACTTGGATGGCTATATTTAGGGATGAGGAGGCCTTCTAAATTTGAAATATTATTTGCTTTGCAATTAACATAGTTCTTAATATAAATGTGCATGTGGGTTTGAATGTGCTTTTTTTTAAAGACACCTCCAAGAATATAACATTGAATGCCAGTTCCTTTTCCCCCAATCCAACACCTCCCCTAAAAAAAAAATGTAGCTTGGACATGATCCAACTTTCATAGTTGCTGGAATTATAGAAAACAATGGGAAAGGCCTCCCTTCCCTGAAAAAGTGCTCTCTGCCAATTAGTCTCCAGGACACAGCTTCAGGTATGACCCCACTACTGCCACCTGCTGCCTCTCTGCACAGCATCTGGGCTTCAGGAACTATGCAGGTTCAAATGTGCAGAGGTTTATCCTCCTAGTCTCTTCCTGGCTGACTAACCTTCAGTCAACCAGTATCATCTGCTATTTTTCACTTTAAAAAGGGGAATATGACATTGTGGGTGTGAGAGACAAAGACTGAGAGACACAGAGACAGTGTCAGAAAGAGATAAGAGGAGGGAGGG